>NC_134403.1:323245138-323561752 GCF_038048845.1 Mixophyes fleayi | reverse complement strand
CTCTATAAACATCATCACAGTACATTATTAGGTGATGTATAAACGATGTTCAGCAGGTACAGTCCCATGAAACTTTAAAGGATTGGTTTATGGTCCTGTCCAATCAGGTTTCACATTAGTTACACTCCGTAGCTTGGACAGGTTGGAATAATATGCTGGGACATGGAGTCTGTTGGGGGTGGGGTGCAAAGTACTATTGAGGGGACATTAATTAAAGGAAGGTGCCTGACCACAAGATTGCAATTCCTTTAGGAATAGTAGATGTTCAGGAGGTGAACTGTTGAAATTAATGCAATTGTGGGCTATTCCTACAGTAAGATATATTAAAATATGTATCTGCAAAGCAACAGTTGGTGTAATTTCATACAGATCTCTAGAAATTGTACAGCAAAAATAATTTAACCTAATTAAATGAACCACAATTGCAGAAAGCAAGAAAGCAAGACTAAACATGGTCTACCACTAATCATTTAGGTCTCGTCTCTCATTAAGTAAAAAATACAATAGTTTAACAAGCTGAACTGAGGGTCAGACTGGCAGTTAAACAATTAAGCGTGCCATTCAATGCAAGAAACTCTGCTCAATATGCACATCAAGACTCTGCACAGAATAAGATCACATAGTAGAAGTAATTGCAATCTTATATCTAATAAGCTTTAAAAATGAGATCTCTAACCATATTGATATTGTCCAAGAATTCCATTAACTAGAACCACAGATCCGAGGGATCCCGTATTCAGCAGCTGTCTGAAATCCTCTTTCCTCTCAAGTGCTTCAGCAACATGATGCAATGATTGTTGTCACATGATGTAGCAGCCAGCATTAAAAAAAAGTTACAATTCAGTGACCTGATCTGTAAATATGCCCTCTAAGCGCTTGAATCTCATTAAAATATATTGTCCTGGAAAACAAATTGTCATTTTTGCATTTGACTGCAAGACAAGGCGTATCGGAGTGTCCACTCTGCGTTTATCTAAGAACAGCACGATCCTCCATCCTAGAGATGAGCAGAATCGAGATGCACAGAGTTTTGTGGCAGAACATGCATTTCTGAATTTCTGCTTATGCACTTTCTAAGTTCCACTTTGCTTAACAATTTTATTTATTTGTAAAATTGTATTTTGCAGAATTTATAGTCTATGAATAGAGCTGGGGGGATCAATTCTACTGTATGGTGTGGATGGGTAGAGCTGGGAACACTTAAGACCAAACTCTGCTGGTGACATTCTGTGATCAAATGCAGAATAAAGCAGATATTTCACAGAACAAATTTTGAAAATTGCCCTTCCGATCAGTAGATGCACAGTGTACAGCCACACATACACTATCATCTCTATGTGCAGATCCATGTTTGTTCCATAAACACAAGCGCTTTTCAGCAAGAGAATGAAAGAACAAAATGGCAAATCCGCTTTTAGGGAGTATTTTATCCACATTTAGAAATGACACTTCATGTATTATCTAGGAGAGCAATGGAAAGCTGTCACACAATATGAAGCAGAGTTGATGAGAACACCTAAAACAATAGAAAGTATTCAGACAAATCTATAATCATTTCACGGGAGCACAGCAGATGATCTTCCCAAGCACGCAACAGTAAATCTGAAGTTTATATTGGTATTAACGTTTTTTCCTGATAAGGAAAACAGACACTAATATGTCCAAAATAGTTTTTTAGGTTCTATAAAACCCCAATTGTAAAGCGCTACGGAATTTGCTGACGTTATATAAATAAATGTTGATGATGATAATGATGATGAAAGGTATAATTATTCAATACATTTGTTAACAAGGCACAATAAAGACAACATTGTGTGCAAAACATAAAAACACAGCTGCAGACAAGAAGAACAAACAAAGAGTGAACATGTTATTTAAAATTGTCATTTAGTATTTACTACTGTATACATATTCTGTTGTATTATTGGGAATAGATTCCTGTTACTGTCTTTCTGTATCTCACACCAAGAGGATGCAATGGGTGGGTTTTATAGACTGACAAAACTGACAATAAGATGTTAAAAACAGGGCTCCCATGCCTTCAATTTTCTCAGGAAAGTCCCCTTTTTTCCTACCCAATAAATTACATTTACAATGTAAATTTTCTAATTATTAAGATTCCTAAATCGTCCAAATTAACAGGGAAAGTGGAGATGGAGACCTATAAATATTTTACTTCATCTGTTTTTCTTGTTCATTTTAATTAATTTAGCATCCAAAATAAAGTATAGGGTATATGTCATAGCCCAAATAAATTTCAGGTCAACTGGGAACTGAGGTGTCCCGTTTTGTTTTGTTTTTTTGCTTCAAAATTATGGCAGCTCTAGATAAAAGGTAGCTTAGTAATAAAGTTATTTTTTTAAATAGTGGCAGGACGAAACCGGCAAGAAACAGTTGTTTCCGAAAGATTTTCACACAGTCATTTCCAGAAGTGATCAGATCATGAGAAAGTTCACTGGTGTAAGTAGTTATGTATTTTGTGAGTCAGACAGTAAAGCAGCTTCTTTCAGCCAATCAGGACAGACTTATCCTTTGCAACCAAGCATACCATATCTGTGTCACTAACTCTTGTCAAATATGCTGCATATATATATATAGTTCTATTTGTCAATAGGTATTACAGTCACAAAATCTCACATAAATGTACTTCGTTATACACTATGGAATAAGATACCTATACGATACATAGCTAGAATTGCTTCTGACAGCGTTTGATAATCACTGTATATTTTATTATAACAAACTGTAACACAATTATGTATTATATAATTGTTACAAAACATTTTGATCAAACACACAAATGTAACTACATAACATTTATAATAGTAAGCTTTTCAAGATAACATCACCACTTGTTTGAGAAGACCCCGGATACGATCCAAGAGGATGAATTAAAATAAAATAATATAACAACACTCACAATGTGGATATAATGGAGAATACATAATGGAGCAATACTTTGTTTCTAAAAGGGCCTTTTCATTTTGGCCCCTCAAGGAAGGAATTAGGTAAGTGTTGTGTTTACATAGCCTGGAGAAAGATAAACACAACTGCAGTACCCTGCCATGAACAAGAGTAAAAATACAATCCTACTAAAAACTGATCAGTTCCAGAAATTAGCAAATAAATAACTCACCAGTATATTCCTAAAGAAATCCATCATGATTCCAGCCAGGATCCTGAACCCAAGGAAAAGGGAATCCCGCCTCTAGGGCCAGCAGACAGGGCTAGCACTGACAGGCAAGCACACACCTGACTGCACTACCTGCTCTTGCTGAGCTTCCCATGAAACGACTCATGTCTGAAGAGTTAAAAGGGTGGGTCAACTGCCAAGGCCGATCACAAGAAACTGGTTGTGCAGGAAATAGGTTTTAAGGGAGTAAGAAAAAAAAAGTTCACATGAATTTGGCGTAGTGTCTGTGTAAATTGTGATGTGAAGCACAAAGCACCTGTAAGCCAAGAAATACAGACAGCCAGTCCCTTCTGCTGGCATTGAAATTGATTGTAATGTAGATGTCTTGGCAGACTTAATAGAACGCAGGAGCTACCTACTGTAAATGTATTTTACAGGGCATGTGTGTTCCTAGGGCCTGATTCATTAAGGACCTTAATTTGAGAAACTTCTTATTTCAGTCTCCTGGACAAAACCATGTTACAATGCAAGGGGTGCAAAATAGTATTCTGTTTTGCACATAAGTTAAATACTGACTGTTTTTCCATGTAGCACACAAATATCAACTTTCAATTTCAGTGTACAAATAAGCAATCAAGTATTTGCGTTGCTCTAAAGCAGGCCTGTCCGACCTGCGGCCCTCCAGATGTTGTGAAAATACAAGTCCTAGCATGCCCTTCCTGCTATCAACAGGTTGTCTACTGGCAAAGCATGCTGGGGCTTGTAGTTTCACAACACCTGGAGGGCCGCAGGTTGGACAGGCCTGCTCTAAAGAACAACGTGGGGTGCGCATTATTACCGTTAGTATGGTCATTTCAACGCTGATTTTTGTTGCGAGCAAAATTCAGCATTCAGATTACCATATTGCCGCAGTAATGGCAATAATGTGCAGCAATTACCGTACTAACGGTAATTGTGAACACCCCGTGTTGTTCTTTAGAACAATGTGGGGAAATGAATTCCCCCCAAAGACTTTAAAGCAGGGTATACATTGTCCCATACATCCTTTACTAACATATTCTAAATAAAGAAGGGATTTCCAATGGAAAAATAAAAATTAAGTGGCAAACCCATATAAGACAGGACTTTTTCTCACTGCTTTTGTCTTTCTTACAGAACAATACTGCATCATATCCTAACAAATATAAAGCTTATAAACTTCCAGGAACAAATGTTTAACAAGTTGAATGTTTAAACTTTTTCATATAGTGGAACATTGCACGCATGCCCTTCTACATGTAACAACATTCATAAACTGAGAGAAGAAAGGTGGAATTGAATGGAGTCTTACTCAATGCCTGAAAACACAAACAAACACAATTCAAAGATGAAGATACACAGACATCCTCAACAACAAAATGAATACAATAAGAACGGAATAGAATTGTCCTTGCAAATCATGGAAAGCTCACAAATCACAAAAAAGACAGTTCATCTTCAATGTGTTTTATGTTGAAATGATGCCTGCTGTATAAATGTAAAATAAACAATACACTGACTATACTATACCAATCAACCAGAAGGCAGAAGAACATTTTGAGTATGACCAGTTGTGTTTTAGAGAATATAATATATATTAAAGTATATATAATTTAGGCCATTCTTGCCTACAGTCCTGGAAGAGTAGGCATCCTACCAAAGGCGATGGATTTCGCGTCTTTAAGCTCCACCCCTACTAGGAAATATTTGTCATTTACTAGCAGGGGCGGGGATACGGTGATGCAATGATGTCACCACGCCCCCTCCTACCCCGTGTCACATGACCTCTCCTTCCGGAGAAGAGGTTTGAAAAGTGAGCAAGCATGATTTAGGCTGAATTTGGGAAATAGAAGAGCCCTACCAACCTTTTAAACCTAGTATGGTTACCTGCTGCTTATCAATTACATAATACACAACAAGAGCTGAACTAATAATAGGTTTTATTAATCACAAACAGGTGCGGGCTGGCAAGATGCAGCCCGGGGGGCGCACAGGCGGGCGCGTCACATGACATTTTTACCGGCGACCGTCATGTGATGCGGCCGCCGGTAATAATTAGGTTATAGTGCAGCCGGGGGGGAGCTGGGTGGCCGGCCCTAACAATGGATAAACTGAGCGGCCCGGGGGACCGATGCCCCCCTGCCCCCCGGGCCAGCCCGCCCCTGATCACTAAGGTGCCCACAGGTAGCAGTTACCCATAAAAGAAAAAAACAATCAGCATTCCTCAAACATTCAGACCGCTCCAGTTGCCATTAATGTTAACTGCCATCTACCGAGAGGCCTTCAACAAGAAGAACAAGTTAACTTTATTTTATATTAAGGCCCCCAAATCATTCTATGTAATTATGACATTGTGCACATAAGGCTTGAGTCATTAAGGAGAGCAAAGCATAAAAAAGGAGTATCATTTACACCTGGGCAAAAACATGTTGCATTGGAGGGGGAGGTAAATTTAAAATGTGGGGACAGATTTATAGTTGGGGTAGGGCGTGTCCTAGATCAACATTAAATTTCAGTGTAATAATAAAGGTATTAAGTTTGTGTGTGTTAGATGAAAAAACAGCCAGTATTTAACTTATTTGCAAAAAAATAAACTAATTTGCACCCCTTGCATTAAAACATGGTTTGTCCCAGAGAAAATTTACTCCTTTTTTGCCTTAATGACTCAGGCCCATAGAGTATAACATATTTATGATACAATTAAAATTGTTTTTAATACAAAATCCCTTGTGGGCCTTTTTTTTATTTCAATATGATGTTGGTCACAACTAAATGTAAAAAGTATGAGGCAAACTCAGAGGGAAAACACCATGGATAGGTGAGATGTAGGTTAGTTGTTGTTCCGTCAATGAATAAGTAACTCAGTGACTGAGCAAGGTTGTCAAATGTATATTTAACTTTCCTGGACAGAAAATGGTATGGATGATTAGAATATCACAACGGCCTTACGTGTAGCAAAAATAAATATAAACATGGAACAAATTAAGACCTTACAAATAAAAAAATATTTGTACAAGGAAGGATATTAGCGGCTACTTTTGAAAGTAAAGAAATGGTTTCTTTCAGGGTGTGGCTGTATGGAGGTGGTGAATCCACTATTATCTTAGCAGCACTCTATAAATACAGATCAACTGTATGATAATGTAAGTTCCCACATTCTGTACTCTCAGCCGGTTGCTTCTCCGTTACACAATGAGCCATCACTGGTAAGTAGGCACACGTGCAGTGGATGGGACAAATTGTAATTTTGATAGCGGTGAGGTCAGGTAAATATAAGATTTCAATATGATAGGTCCTATGAATCAATTACTTTTGATGGAAGCAATGAAATAAACTAACAAGACTGAGATACAGGACATTAAAAATATGTAAACATATAACATACTGCTAAAACAAATACCAACTTATAGTATACTGATAAAAGAATGTCATGAGATTATTGTATCACTGTGTAAGATGCAAGAATTCTATACATGTAGTAGTTTGCGGTGTCCACTATTGTGTTCAAAAATGTTCCCACACCCATTTTATTAGGCACACACTGCTATGCAATTAAGACCTATTTACTTAGGTGCTCCACAATTATGTACATCACTGATACAATCCAAACCATATTCAAAAGGTTCAAGCTATAATATGAGATGTCATACAGCACGTTGCTGTATGTAGTACAGGAGAAGCACCAATGTTCACAAAATCACTGGGGAAAGGCAGGGTACAGAAACAGTGCATAGCTGGGCCCCATAGCAAAATGTGGGTAGGTGCCCAGCAATACCATTCACACCTCTCAATAGAGCAGAACTTGGGGACCTCTTCTGAGCATGAGCAGCACAGTGATTCTTAATAAATAGGCGAGCAGTGTTATAGGGCTAGCCCCTTGATGTATAGGATACCGGTTAACAATTGCATCAAGGTACAAATAAACAGAAATCAAAAGGAAAAAAAACTAAAGTAAGAAGCTACAGAACACATCTGGAATTTAATGATTTCACCCCTACAAGGGCAACCGGTACACTCTTCATCAACCCAGATGATTGAAGACTATACGACATAAAGAAAGAGACATAATAAAACTCAGCACAGGTACTATAACCTGAGCAAGTATAGGTTCGCACACAAAGAAAAGGGTAACCATTGATTTACTTAGATTTACTCTTATTTATACATTGATTTACTTATTTCCCTTATTTAACATTTCCATTACACCCTATCCTCACTCTAATGCTTGCATTACATCTACAACATTTTGCACCTAGCAAAAGTAAGCCAGTGTACTTATGAGACCACCACATAATCATGAACCAGCTTTCAAACCATTCAGACACGTTTCCCTCCCCCCAAAGGACACAAAACACTCAACTAATCCACATCTCCTACGAGGAACCCACTAAGGAAGAAACCAACAAGCATCATCTGATTGCACCTAAACATCCCCAGAAACCATAAAACAAAGACCAGAAATCTTTTTTTTATGTATTCACTGGTAAACTGTTCGTGTTTACTTAGTGATTTTTTTTATCTTGATCTGCCACCTAGTTTTCAGTCTCACCTGCTTTTTTGGGGGGAACTGAGTTGACAACCGAAGGTTACATAGTTTATGTTGTGGAAGTCCCAGCATGCCTTGCTTCCGCAATAGGCGGAGAACCATTGGCTGCCTACCTATGGTATACAGTGTCAAACAGGCGAAAAGGAGTGTTATTCTAGACTTGTATCAATCTCCATAGTTTCCATTGATTTCTAACTGATAAATGAAAGAAAATATCTTCAAAGTCTACTGAATACTACATACACATCACACTGTTTACAGAAGAACTAATCATGTCACATATTTCACTCATTCCTTCAATGATTCAACTTTGTTATATCCCCAGGTTTCTAAACATCCTTATCTCCCTAAACCACAACCTACCCCTCTTGACCTCTTTCTAATCCCGCTCCTTACTCTAGTAACACTAAACCTTGGGATTAAATGTGAACTCACAGGTTTTAAAGAAAAGTCCCTAATTGATATGGGATAAATGATGGTTTCAGCCATAATTTATCTTTAATACATCAAAAACTCCCTTACACTTCTCCAGTTACTTACTCCTCTAATATGTGGATTTGATAAACACATTTTTCAACCCCCTAACTAATGAATCTTCTTATTAAGGAAGTAGCTAATTAGCTATGTAATGTAGCTGATGACGTGACATTTTGTGAACTGTAAGTAAAATTAAAATATGCTCCAGTTTTCCACATGGCTTCTAACAGGGGACAAAGCCTCATGTCAAAACAATGCTGCAAAGAAATACAACTTAATGCAAGAAAGCATTACATCATTTTATGATAGGACACTGTTCTATTGTGGTCTAAGGATAATATTTATTATAGCACAGCACATACTTGCCAATTTTTCCTCGTTGGCTTCAGGGAGATCCCGCTTGACGAATCACATCATTTTGGTCCCACCCTTAAATGATTGTCACAATCTGGCCAATTATAGCAGTATTACGCAATAGATAAGTGGTACCCCCACCACTTATCTATTGCGGAGGTGAGAACTGGGAGGTTGCCCTGCTCATCCGGGAGCTCTCCCAGGAATGCGGGAGTCTCCTGGACATTCCGGGAGAGTAGGCAACTATGCGTTAAAGAAAAGCAGCTAATGAATCTCTAGAGACTGAAGTGTCTTTTACATTTCTGTCTCCATTACTGAAGTCATGTTGTCTTACCTGTCAGTCTTTGAATAAATCTTGGTCTCCATGAAAATGGCCACCTCCATAGGCATCAATACATGGACAAAAGACACAATTTCTGAACTATGTCACCATGCCACAGATGGCGAAGCCAACCACGTCTTGTACTGGCTCAGCATCAGGGAGAATGCCAGTCTCTTTAGGGAGTGAGGGAGATCACCCATATTTCAGGGAGTCTCCCTGACATTCAGGGAGAGTTGGCAAGTATGACATAGCAAACAATTTTATAATATATAATTTTACAATGCCCATTCAAATGAATTAACATAAGAAACAGCGGTTTCTATGCAAAATAAATTCCTGAATATCAGCAGAAAATAGAAAATAATTGCTAATAAATAAAGTACTGAATTAGTTTTTGTTACCAAACTTCATTAAAAATCCAGTATACGATATCCAAGACTACCAATAGATTTCCATAAAACCATATTCTTCAACTAATGATAAGCACTAATAAAATATTGTACATGGTCCATGGTTAGGGCTATAGTTGTCCTTAATATAATCACATTCCTGATCAGTGCACATAAAGAAAAATAAATGGATGGTATAAATCAGTTCTAATGAAGACTGAAGTTATGCACATAAATAATAATGCAGGTGAATAGATTTACATCCCAGATATTATCATATTTCAGGGACACACTGTATGTCACCCACAATGACACTGAAGGACTGAGCGGAATATGTGTTTATTATTCAACAGTGGCGTTCAGAGCTTGTGATGCTGCCTAATGGACAAACTGAGTGGACTAAACACTTAGTGACATAAGTTGCAAATGGGGTCGCACACGTCATTGAGAGATATTTTTTAAGGGCTTAAATTGCAAAAGTGCTCCTGGCTCCATCATATATACATACTCTTTATTAGTGCATTCTTTCCTGCTCTCACTTCCTATGTAATGCCAGTGGCCCCACTATACAAATGATTTGGCTGCATTCTGCTAGGATAAAAAGATTGTTCCCTTCACTAGGGGGCATCTGTATGTGTCATGTGAAAGTGATATTTCTTTAAATGATCATTTTTATTTTTACAAAAATGACAGTATTTCTATAATTTTTAATAATCTGGTGGTACAAAAAAAGAAGGTTTCACATTTTTAAAAAGCTTCCTTAGAGCATAGCTCTATGAATGTACCTACAAGTACCACCTGCTGGCATAACTAGCTGGAAATATACACGCCTCCCCAACTATAGAGCCACAGTCTGTCCATGGGATGAAAATAAGTAATCTGCTGACGCTGGCTGATTATAATTTGTATCTAGCCCACTTATTTCCAGCACTGACAGTGAAATGGATAATGCTTGGTATCTATACTGAAAATCAACAGGTACCATATAAAAGCCCTTTGTTGTAATTGGCCAAGACATTTGCAGCCATTGTGCATATCACCTTTACATGACAGACCTTCATCACTGTAATCTGTCTCTTGCTTCTGCAATAATGAAATAGCCTCTTGCTCTTAGCTGAAAATGACTTCAGTTGAAATAATAATCCCTTTGCAAACAGCTGCCTAAATTAAGCTTCTGTAAAACTCATGCTGCTATCAATATGGTACATTTATCAAGTTTATTGTTTACCAGGGATGTTAACCACTTTGCTGATTGAAGAGCTAACCGCACAGTGGTGCTGTGATATTCTGATCTCCCTCTATTGCAAAACAGTTCATATTCTAACAATGACTATATCCATGTGATAGTAGTTTGTTAGCCCTTTGGTTGCCATAGAGATAGGATGGCAGTTACGCTTGTGGCTTGTTGTTTCTGCTACAAAGTTTTTTGTTTTTTAAGATCAGATACCTGATATATTTGCTATTAGCTTTATTACACCAATTTAATAACAAGCATCAGCAAGTCTTAGATTATAGCTTAAAGGGGTTGGACCAGCCATATATTCTAACAAGGTTGGAACTTAATTTCATACAGCGATGCATTTGGCACCACTGTTTACCTGCACCAGTAATATAGGAGCCTGACATCATTACTCTGTGCTGCTGTGGAGCCCTGCGCCTTCATAGTCTGACTAATGGCTCACTTTCATTCCCCTCACACATCATGACACTGTCCCTGTCACACCCAGCCTGGCCCTAACATAATCACACCGAGTGGATAGGTCACAACAACACCAACAACTACAACAACACCAGGACACAACCTCTGCTGAGCCAATTATCTGATACCCGGTTACAGGCTGCTCTATCCCCAAACTCTTCATAACTGAACATCGCTCGCAGAAGGAGTTGAAGACTGATCACAATAACGTGCTCAGCAGCCCATAACTAGGACTGTATGAAAGGGATAACCCTCCAGGCCAAAGCTGAATGGGGGACTCAGGGAAATGAATCCTGCATATATTTTTTTCTTTAAATAGCAAGTTAATTACCATTTAGGTATATCATTCTTAGCCGTTCATCTACAAATTATTATCTCATTAAAATATCTCTAGAGGGCAGACAGTATGGCTGCCAGTCACACACACAGTCTCTTAGCAATAGTAACCAGAAAACAAATAAATGGTTCACACAAAAATGCATACACACCATTATTCCCAGTTATTACTCCCATAAGGACTTTTTTTCCAGTGTGGTGTAGGGCACTGTCCCCTCTTCCATTCTGGTGGGCTCTTCTCTTACTTCAAGTCTGTTCCTATGTCTTCTCTGATGGGTTATGCATACTTGCCCACTCTCCCGGAAAGTCAGGAAGACTAACAAACTCTGGGTAGGTCTCCTGGACTCCCAGAGGAGCAGGCTATTCTCCCACAAACTACCCACTTCCTAGTGCGTAATTTTACCAAATTACATGATTCTTCCCATCCCACCCCTGACCGTCATCGCACTTATCAGGAGGGTCTGCCAGGTGGAGGTGAAAAAAGTTGGTAAGTATTGTGTTATGTCACTTACTGCCTCCTCTATGCCCATCCTTGTTTCCTCTGTCGCTCTTCCACCATACCTGCCACTTTGTGTCTTTTCTGTTGACTATCCCCTTCTATCATGTCTCTATCATGTCTCCTCTGCTCACTGTCCTCTTGCTCCCCCCCCCCCCCCATGTATCCCATCTTCTTTGTTTCATGTCTGCACATTATTCCAGGCCATACCCATCATGTTATACTGGTTGATGCCCAATATGAAATCACAGCCTGTGCCCAACACATTATATTAGAAAATGCCTAACATGTTACAAATACCTGTTCCCATAACATCAGATCAGACTCTGCCCAACACCATAGTATATTAGCTTGTGCCAATAATCACATTAAACCAGCCAGTGCACAACACCACAATACACCAGCCCTCAAATTATACTAGGCTGTGCCACATTAAACCAGTCTTCTCCCATGTTATACCAACCTGTGCCCCCTAAATGCTTCCTGTAACAAAACCAGTGCTGGAATCCCCTCATTCCCAAGAACAATTTAAACCAATCTTGAGGCTACACCAAACCACATTTTAGAAGAAAAAAAGAAAACTATAATGAAACGGGTGGATAGAGGACAAGTTGTTCTTTTAGTTGAAGAACAATTATTGCAAATAATCTAGTTTAATACTTTCTCCTGTAATGGAAAGATTTTCAGGCTGCTCCTCCCTTACATTAACAAAAGTGACGTTACATTGTGGTATTATTTATGCCCTGCCCCAGTTCTCTATGTAAAATTAGTACAGGTTAAACCAGCTTTTATATTTAGAAACAATGGTAATTGACAATGTTTCAAATACATTTCAGCGCTGTCAAACTTCTAAAGTACAATCCTGTCAAAACACTGAGGTCTTTCTCATCCTGCATCAAGTTTAATCAGTGTCATTTAATTAATATCCTACATATTGTAATCTAAAATTAGAGAAATAAAATGTAATGTTTAGAACCTGGATCAGACTGTTGGGTTACTTCATACGACACTATATTGATATAAATGAACATGAAACTTCAAAGACAAGTGAGGTCATTCACCCTGTGGCACAAGTGACCTTCAACCTTGATTCTTCAAAAGTCCATCAGTATACATTACACTCTAGTCATTTGTCCTTAGGGAGCCTGCATACAGAAAGTAGTTATGAACTTTTTGGTGTAATATATATATATATATATAGCTTTACAATGAAGACAATAGGAGAAGCGGCGGTATGGCAGACCACTGCACACACCTCCACTTCGACCACTGTGTGTGTGTGTGTTTGTGTGTGTGTATATATATATATATATATATATATATGTATATATATATACATACATACACACATATATATATATATATATAAGCAGACAGAATGGTGCAGTATCATTTTTTTTTCATCTGTGGCCTACAATTAATTTAGTGCAAATATGTGTATGGATTTTGCGAGATTAATAGAGATATTTGTCACCCTCCATTTAAACTTCATTATTCATGTGTGCAAGTCAAAGGCGCTTAGACGATGGACAACATGCTATTGTGTCCAAAAAAAGGCATGATCCAAATACAAATTTCTTGGCGATGCAAATTATGGTTGCATTTTATTGTTTTTACTTTTTTTGGGTTCAATTTGTGGAGTGACACACAGTTGCTCACATTGAAAAATAAATAAAGACATAAAGAGACATCTATTGAGTTCAACAATCTTTACAAAAACTGTAGTTTATTCAGACGATGGTCCAAAATCCCCATAGAGCACAGTCTAATTTGCTTTAAGAGTGGTAAAAAATCCAGACCCCATACTGACAATCGCACAATTTCCTGGCTCAACATACTATGATATGCATTAATGCCATCAGCCATGTATGCTCTGTTTCATAAGGAAGAAGTTTAATTATTTTCTTCTTACCCAGACAAACACACAGATACACCATACTTGCCTACATTTTTCTATTGGCCTCTGGGAGATGCACGAGAAAGTGGGTGGGGCCTGGTGAATCGCTATATGTTTGGCCCCGTCCCCTATGTGAACATCACCACGTTACCCTATTACCTTAGGGGTGGGGCCACAATGATGTGAGAATCACATCACTAAGCCCCGCCCCCACCCACTTCCCCAACAGAGTTGGCAGGATCCAGGAGGTTGCCCTGCTCTCTAGACTCCCAGAAATTCAGGAGTCTCCCGGGCATTCCGTAAGAGTAGGCAACTATGAGCTACACACACATGCGCATACACATACAAAGCAGGTATAGATTTATCATATCGGTGTACCCATCAGAAAAGACCACTAAACGGAAATTATAATTGAATAATATATATATATATATATATATATATATATATATATATATATATAGCAACATTCATCAGTATAGACACAGGCATGGCTAAGTCACTAAAATGGCTACCAGTTGGGATTTCACTTTGCTGACTGATTATATTACACACAATGTCAAACATAAGTTCTGTCATGATAAGGGAATGTTTAAGGTTGGTGTCACACACTCACACTACACTTTATGGAAACGTGACATGCTCTGAAGAATATTTGAAATAAAAAGTAACTGTCACTGACAAGTAAATACATAGACATCAATACAGCACTTATTTGCTTCAGTGTTGACCAATATGGCTCCAAATGTTGAATGCAGCATTTTACAACATGTTTGTATGTTGCTTACCCTTGTTTAACATCCACTAAAAACAAAAATGCACATACATATAAATAGAAAAAAATAAAAACAATACAAATACATCACTTTCCAGGTGTGGACAAAAATCCTTTTTCATTTCATTTGTGACTTTTTTTACATCAGTATCTGCGCAGGGTCTCACTGGCCCACCAGGGAAATCCTCAACAGGCCCCACTGCCTATAGGCCCCACCCCACATTCCGTGCATATGCCGGAAGGAAAGAAGAATCACTCACCCAGTCTTCTTTCTTCACACTGTGCCAGAAGAAAAGAAGAATCACTCAGGTCAGGTGATCAGAGAAGCGATTCTTCTTTCTGTCTACCCTCTCTAGTCGCTATCCACACCACTTTGGTGGCACACACACTATTTCATGGGCCCCTGGCACTGCATTGCCCCAGTGGGTCCTTCGTGCCCCAGTTCAACACTGTATCTATGTGAATGTAGGTAATAAGGATTTTGATTAACTTACTTTTCCTCAATATTGCACCTCATCAAATTATACCTTTTACTGTGGAAAACAGTTTTTGACCATTGGTGACCTCCAGTTTTGTTATTGGGTATATACACAGCTGAGAGGTCAGATCGAACGGTGTAAGATTCAGAGCAGGGCTGACAAATTTTAGCCCAGGGGGCAAGACTTGACTCAGCAGCCAATTAGGATCATTTTAATGGGGAAAAAAAGCAGTTGGCCCAATGACCCAGCCCAAGGTAGACCACTATGAGACCAGCCTGGGGGGCAGATGATCCCCTACCCAGCCTGCCCCTGGTAAGATTCATGATCATATCTACTCCTATTTCTATGAACACATCACTCAGATATAATTATGTGTTTTCTAATAATATCACCATCACTAATAGTATAACCAAGTCTTTTAGTAGGCAAATGAGCTTTTATAACCCCACCTTCTTATTCCAGATTGCATCTAATGACATGATTCAAATATATTAAAAAGTTATTATGTTTTATAAATAGCATCAAATTTGATGCGGCACCTCATAAGAATTCAATATACTTACTCTAAACCTAATCTGTTAATTTAACAAAACTATTACATGTTTGCCTCTAAAAGCACACACCTATAATTATATAATAGTACTAGGAATAATTAGCTCTTAATCCTTCACCTTAAATTCTTTAGATCAAAGTAAAAATTAGCATTGTATGACCTTTGTAATATACGCATAGGATGTGGTTGAGTAGAACCCATTCCATCTAACTTGCCCGTAATGTACAAACTGTCAAAAATAGCGGAAAACTAATCGTAAGCAAAATCTGTTGTGACTTTTAGCATACCTATAATTATAAGCTTATATAGGTATATACAATATATGAACACAAATGTCAATAACTGAGATACAGTCCTGCAGGTATCAAGCAACTGCTAACATTGCAATTTCCAAGAAAGTAAAATTACATTGTCATTATAACCTATGCCAGTCCAGCTCTAGCTAAAGCCCAGCACACTAAAATAAAAACAAGCAGCATAGGGTTCACCAGACTGTCAAATCGGTCCATGGCACAAAGAAGCTTAAAACACCTGTTCTTAAGGACAGACAAGTATGGCTGCCAGTCATACACACACGCTCACATCTCTCAGCATGTAGTGATGTCAGAGAGAATGGGGAGGTGGAGGATTCTGTAGTGCAATGAGCAGATTAAGCTCAGAGGGACATTCCAAAGCCACTCTGCTCACTACATCATATGCCATGTGACTGTGGTTACCAAGGCAGTCACATGACACTGTGCAAAAACTACAGAGTTATAACAGCTTGTAGAAGAAAAACAAGGATAAATGGTAATTAACAAGATTATGTCCCTATCCTTTGTTCTTCTTATAGGTTGCCCTGATGATTTATATTAAAAAATACACACCATTTTTTTCATGGGATTTCTGCTTGAATAATGTACTAGCAGCTTTCTACAGATACACTGACATTTTCAAACTTATTTTTCAAAGCACTAATTCAAGGCAGCAGCGGAGAGACAGTATGTTGAAATACAATGCATCCTCCCTTACTTCTATTCATAGCCATTGCCAGGCACTAATTACTTTTATTGTTTAATTGTGTAGGCTACTGCAGTCAAGGTTGCTTATTCACAAGTAATAATAAACATGACAAAAATATATATATATACACATATATATACTTATATATACATATACATATATATATATATATACACATATATATACTTATATATACATATACATATATACACACACATATATATATATATATATATATATATATATATATATATATCTCCCAGATAAGTACCACCCCGGAATCAAAGATGGTTTTGTAAGCCCCAGGTGGACACAGGAAACAGAGACGAAGGTCAATGTGTTTTGTGAAATCCTTATATTCTGATTCTTGTACAGTGTAGGTTTACGGAATATTCCGATTATTATTCTGATTAAGAGCTTTGTACTAATCAGGCACCTTGCTGCTCCCTTCCAGTTTTCTCGGAAGATAGTTCACAGGAATAATGATGACAAAATTACTACATTGTCTCCTTTAATTGTCTGGGAAATCATAAATTCATGAACATACAGTAAACAGCGAAGGTAAAAATGTATAGTTGGTCAAACAGCATGTATAATTTAAAATAACGTTGAATTTCTGTTAAACACTGTGAATACTTCTGCACGTTGCAATTAAGACATGTCCTGTTGAGTATCATTTGGCTGAAGGTCAGTGTAGAATGAAGGGACATTATTGCATGTGTTTTTTTTATCAATGAAAATTAGCATATTTCAACAATAACAAAAATCTGAAAAATTATGAAATTTACCTTAAAATAATTTTTTGTGACTGGAACATATACAATTCAATAGATTCTTAATAAAGTTATTAAATGTCACTATATTGCAACTAACAGACATTAAGATTTGCTACTGCATCTCATTGAGAAGGTCTGTCAAATATTGGCAACTGCCCTCATCCAGGTTAGAGTTATAGAACCTTTACTACATTTGGGATCACAGAATAAAAAGTGCAAAATTGTCATATTCCATTGTCATATTCTTCTTTAAGTTGAGCCTAGAGAGATCAGCTGGTGTTTGCATCAATGGGCAGCTAGCTAAAGCCATCCTAAGGCACACACTTTGGAGGGTCTCCAGTTGCCTGGAAACCCCCCCCCCCTAACCATCCCATTCAAGGGGCGGAGGCACAGTATATTTCGTCATGACTGGCCCCTCCCCTGGGACATTAAAGTAGGTCCCTGTGCATTCTCCTGATCCATTCTTCCCTTCCTGATGACAGCGTGCACCACCTGGTATGCGCGCCATCCCACATGTGCAGAAAAGCCTGCTTCTGCAGCGCCGGATGGAAAAGGTAAGAAAGCAGAGGGGGAGAGCTTTTGAAGTAATAAGAATGGAGCATGGGCTATTCATTTATTGGTGGGGTGAGAGTGGGGGTTTATCATTTAATGCGTTGGAACTATTAATTCATTGGTGGGGGTATTCATTTGATGGTGGGGTCCACTTAATACAATACTAGTGTTATGGTGGTATCTATTAATTCAAAGAGAGGTTATAGGACAATAATTTCATTTGGGGCTATTGATTGAATGTGGGCATGATATTAGGGAGGAGGGCTATCTGTTAAATGTGGATACCAATTATTTATTGTTGTTGCTGTTTCAGGGATTTAGGTTTATATATTAAATGTGAATACTATTAATTTCATATCATGGCTGGTTGGAGGGGTAGGTTTATTTATCAAACGTACATGCTAATAATTAAATGTTTGGGATGTTTGGGGTTATATAGATCTATTTACTAAATGCAAGTGCCATTACTTTAATGTTGGTGCTTCTTATTATTATTGTAAATTTATAAGGGGCCGAATTGTTCTGCAGCGCCATACAGTAGGGAAAACAGGACATACATAACATAAGGACAAGTCAAACAATATAAATATGACATGAAAACACAGGGTATGGAGAACCCTGCTCATTAGAGAGCTTACATTCTACGTGGAAGAAGGCACAGCTGAAACAAGAGGAGCAAATGGAGATTGGGACAGTTGTGTGGGTGTATTAGTGTGAATAGTATCATCAGGCATAAGGTAAGCTTTAAAAATGAGATTAGTTTTTAAAGAATGTCTAAAGATTTGAAGGCTGTGGGAAAGCCTGATTGAGCATGGTAGGGAATTCCATAAGTGGTGAGCAGCACAGGAGAAGTCTTGCAGGCGCGAGTGAGAGGTGGTTACCAGAGACAAGACAAGGCGCAGGTCAAAGGTAGATCTAAGAGGGTGGCAGCAGCTCAATGTAATGGTGCATAAAGGCAGTACTGACCATATATGGTGGCCGAATGCTCTTGTATATTGGCATTTCCAATTTTTTGTCCACTACCTATACTATATAGTTGTTCTTTTACAATGTTTGAAGAATACTAACTGCTTCTCTGCTTCATTCCTCTTTTCCAAATGTATCAAATGTACAGTCATGGCCAAAAGTTTTGAGAATGCCCCAAGTATTGGTTTTCACAAAGTTAGCTGCCTCAGTGTTTTTAGACCTTTTTGACAGATGTTGCTATGGTATACTGAAGTAAAATTACAAGCATTTCATAAGTGTCAAAGACTTTTATTGACAATTACATTAAGTTTATGCAAAGAGTCAATATTTGCAGTGTTGACCCTTCTTTTTGAAAACCTCTGCAATTCACCCTGGCATGCTGTCAATCAACTTCTGGGCCACATACTGACAGATGGTTGCCCATTCTTGCCTAATCAATGCTTGGAGTTTGTCAGAATTTGTGGGTTTTTACTTGCCCACCCGCCTCTTAAAGTTTGACCACAATTTCTCAATGGGATAAAGATCTGGGGAGTTCCTGGTCATGGACCCAAAATTTTGATGCCCGAGCCACTTAGTTATGACTTTTGCCTTATGGCAAGGTGCTGGAAAAGGCATTGTTCGTCACCAAACTCTTCTTGGATGGTTGGGAGAAGTTGCTCTTGGAGGATGTTTTGGTACCATTATTTTTTCATGGCTGTGTTCTTAGGCAAAATTGTGAGTGTGCCCACTCCCTTGTCTGAGAAGCAGCCCCACACATGAATGGTCTCAGGATGCTTTACTGTTGGTATGACACAGGACTGATGGTAACGCTCACCTTTCCTTCTCCGGACAAGCGTTTTTCCAGATGCCCCAAACAATCTGAAAGGGGATTCATCAGAGAACATGACTTTGCCCCAGTCCTCAGCAGTCCAATCCCTGTACCTTTTGCACAATACCATATCTGTCCCTGATGTTTTTCCTGGAGAGAAGTGACTTATTTACTGGCTTTCTTGGCACCAGGCCATCCTCCAAAAGTTTTTGCCTCACTGTGCATGCAGATGCACTCACACCTGCCTGCTCCTACTCCTGAGAAAGCTCTGCACTGGTGGTAGTGGCCCACTCCCACCAGTTATTAAATGCAAGTAATAGCACTTGCATTTAATAAGTCATAACCAAAAAACTTTTGGCCATGACTGTATATTAAGCTGGTTACACTGATACACTTAGATAAACTCCTATACCCAGCCTGGCCCAGCCCCTCTGCCAGGCAGCGACCCATAACAGAATCTTCTCACAAGAGACAGCTTTGTGAAAGCACTGTACAAAATTAACCAAAAAAACTGAGTATACCAAAACTCAATTGACCACAATGGTAATTATAATACGAATATGTTTTATTTTGTCAAAAATATTTCTCATGTATTAAAATAAATTGTACACACCATACTGTAAAGATAGACACCCCAGTGTTTCAGCCTGCAGTGCTTGGTGACTTCTAACATCCTACAGGGGGCGCCTTATCCCTATATTTCTGACATACTTCTCAACATAGCCTGTACAACTTGCAAGAGTTTTATTTTATTTCATTTTTACACGTTCACATATGTACACACTATAGTACAGTATACATCCTGTATTTAGATTTTACATATTCCTCTTTTTAACCATACAAAATTCTCCTGTAATATACACTAGTGCATTACCAGTAAATCATATTTCTACAATAATACTTAACCTCTAAGCAATGTTGTCAAAACAATTCTTGGGTGTGCTCTAAGCAATGTAACATTGTTACCAACTTGTATTATTAGGCAACAAGGAAACTTAATAACATCACTTTGAGTACAATAAAAACCTACTGAAGCCTCAGGCATGACACAGAACTATATATGGATTTCATTTATGGAGTAACATTATTGAATGTGGACATAAATGAAAATGTGTGATGTTTAAGTCTGTATTGCCCAACATAGATCTATGTTGCGTATATACCTTTCAGGAGCAAACACAGGATTTCTAAAGGGAGGTTTCCAAGTCACACCACCAGAGTGGGCATGACCAGCATGCAAGGGGCATGGCTATCATATTAGCCAGTGTTAGGACACACTCCAACATTTTCCCATCCACTTCAAATACACGGGCAAGGCTACAAGCTCTACGGCTTGCTGCATTCAGCCCCCCTTTAACAGCAGAGCAATATGAAGAGGGGCATAACTCCCAACTGTCTTTGCAGACCTTATTGAGTGGGACAGTGACCCAAAATCACGACTGCCCCACCAGATTCAGGATATCTGACAGACTTTCCTGCTCTTTCCTACTTGTTCCTTCAGCTTTCACTACCAGATGCTACCTGTGTCTTAAGCTCAGTAGCTGCGTGTCTGGATCCTGGGATGTTGGGGCCCTGTTGGAAACAAGGATAGCTACATGAAATCTGGAAAGACTAGCAATGGGTGAACACTCTAGGCATTCCTCCTCCCAACCAGTCCTGATGTTAAATCAGTAGCACCCACGTTTTATAATTAGGTCTCACCGATCTGTGACCAGCCACCAAATAATATATTAATAGCAATCTCATTTAATAAATAGATCTATTTACCTCAACTAGAACCAACATTACATTATTAGAATTCAGAATAAATATATGTACTCGCCCAAACATGTCCTGACATTAAATGAATAGTATTCACCTTTAATAAATACACCTATTTTCCCTCAATCAGCCACAACTTTAAATAATTAATCTTCACGTTTAATAAATAGACCTACCCCCCCCCCCCCCCCCCAAGCAGCACAGCATTAAATTATTAACATTCACAATAAATAAAACAATTTTTCCCCAAATAGTGTTGGCATTAAATAGTTAGTATTCCTATTTAATAAATAGGCCTATTTGTCCCCAAACCAACCCAGCATTGAATAAACAAACAACTAATAGTCACTACCGTGATCCCCCTATTATAGTAAATTGTCACTACCATCAAATAATTTGCCCCCACAATCACTCCACCAATAAAGTAATATCTTCCACATACTGTTAAGTGATTAACCACCCCTAGAGCCCATGGCCCAGTCACATTACATAAAAAGCACCCCCCCTTCCTCTAACATTCCTATATGCGGAGCTGCGGAGGCAGACTCTTCTGTCTGCCCCTCTTGCTTCCTGCACACGTGGCACTGCGTGCATTTCACATGTAACAAGCAGGTGATGGATTTAGGTGAAGGTGGGCATACAGGGTGGGGGAATTAGCAGCCACAGTCAATAAAATGAAAAAATAAAAAATAAGAATTCCTACAGTGCTTCACAATAGACTACTGCCTTGTGTACTTTAACCTAAGCTATACATAAACTTAGAACCAATAAATAATAGAAATTATTAAAGTGAGCCAAGCACTGTCTAAACTCTTAGGGGGGGAACGCAATTGGCCGCGCTACTCTCCAAAATATCGGTAATAGTGTTACTACGGTAATAGTGTGCTTTAATACCGTTAGTTTGGTAATTTTTAAGGGTTAAAATTACCATATGAATGATAATAGTGCGCAGGCCGCGTTACTATCGAGAGTAACGTGGCCAATTGAATTTCCCCCTTAGTGCCCAAAATATGAAAAATATACAGTATATAATATAATTATTTCAAATGCGGTGGTTGATCTCATTATTATCATCAGCTATTTATATAGCGCCACTAACTCCATAGAGCTGTACTGAGAACTCACTCACATCAGTCCCTGCCTTTTGGAGCTTACAGTCTAATTCCCTAACATTCACACACACACACACACACACACACACACAGAGACCAAGAGAGACTAAGATCAATTTAATAGCAACCAATTAACCTACTAGTATCTTTTTGGAGCATGGGAGGAAACCGGAGCACTCGGAGTAAACAAATGCAAAAACGGGTAGAATGTACAAACTCCACATAGATAAGGCCAGGGTCAGGAATTGAACTCATGACTCCAGTGTTGTGAGGCAGAATTACTAAAATCCCGAAATACAAAGCACTTTCTTGTTTATAGGAAGGCTGCCAAGACTCCAAAAAAACAGGTGGCAAGGTCCGGTAAACAGAGGCCTATAAAAGAAAGAGGAGAGAGGGGGGCTGGATAGTGCAGTATTATTGAAGATATGTATCAATAGTAAAGCATGGTAAATATTCTGCGTACCCCATATAGGTGTAATATAGGCACATCAATAAGTGGATGACTTCTTATCACCGTCTCGTCAGACAATGTCAAATCTTGGAATCCCCAGATGACAAATACTCATTCGGAGTGACGTGTGGAATGAACAGAAACGCCAGAGATAGTGTAATACTTTATAATCAAGGTGACCCAGTGATAAAACATCAATGAATTATGTGCGTACCATACAGATAAATATATAGAGGCTTATCTGTTATTGCAGGATCCTGGTATCCCCAGACACTTCTGGATGGCATCAGCTAAATAGCTCCAAACATAAAATAAGGACCATATAATGTAGTATATAGAAAAAACGTTTTAATCAGAAAAACAATTAAAATACACTGACAAACAAACATACACACATTCTATATATTCAGTTCAACTCAATGAACATGTGGTACATAGAAAATAAAATGAAAAAAATACCAATAGTGTAATTCTGTATAATACTGTGACATAAAATAATAAGTAAACTTCTAAGAATTTGTGTTCAGGAGTGCTCCAAATAAGCAGCCCCAAAGGCAATCAGCTAACAAAATATTTTCTTTCTATAAGTGTCCTTAATATATGAAATCTTCATATTGATACACAGTGCAACATATCTTCCAAATGTGAAGTCCCCACATGTTTATTGAGTTGGACTGAAAATATGGAAAATAAGAAGATACAGAGATCTTGCCACCAAGTTTGAAATAAGTATATTATATATACTGTTCATATTTGGGCAGTAATGGGGGGAATTCAATTAGCCGCGATGTTCCTCTGAACATCAGGGCTGCGCATTTTTCTACTATCTACTACTAACTGAATTTAGAGCTGACAGCAGAGCCGGATTTACACCTCATGGTGCCCTAGGCAAGATATTGGTTTGGGCCCCCCCCCCAGCCCTCACTACGCCCCCCCCTCCCTACGCGCCCCCCAGCTCCCCATACGCCCCCCCCAGCCCTCCACGCCCGCCCCCCACAGCCCCCCCACCTCCCTGAAACAATCCATAGCATTATATTTTTATCACATCTCACGAGACTAAGAGCTCCACAGCTCATGCAATGCAATGAGAGACAACAGAACAGCAAATCAGAATACAGCTGTCACATTCTGATTTACTGCCAGACTGCCTGTCTTTGAATGCATTCTGCTGGCATGGGCAAACAAAAGATTCCTAGAGAAGGGTTTCAAAATACTGGATTCTGGGGCAAAGCCGCAATAGGCCAGAAACGGACACTATTTTGAAGTAAAAATATTTTACTGTAAATTACAAGTACGGTAGAGTCAAAAAGTGGTGCTTATTCACATAGCGTAAGATGTAATAAAAAAATTGAAACTAACAGTATATTTTATTTTTAAAGAACAATTTACATTATGGTGCTTTACACATTCAAACACATACTAACCTCAAGGCTGTTGGTTGCTCGTCTTCCAGCGCTGCGCTTGGTCTGCATCTCCGCTCCCACCATAATCTCTCCACCAGCACACCTGATCTGTCACCTCTAATGGAAACACTTTTCTCCATCAATGGTCTCTACTCCAGCCCCCCTCCCCCAACCAAATACCAATTACTGTCCTCATTTTTCTCCCCAGCTCTATCCATTGTCCCTTGTGCTCTTACATTCATCATTTAGATCTCTCTCTCTCTGTGTAGTTCCCCTTCTCCAGCTCTTTATTCTCTACCAGCTCTCCCTCTTTTCCCCCTATTGTACTCTTTCTCTTCTTCCCCCAGCTAATTCTCCCCTTTCTTCTTTGATCCCTAAGAAAGTGACAAGGGCGACACAGGCCAATCACAGCAGCTCCAGGACAGGAAGCCAATCATTATTTCCTGCACATATGCACCGGCCAATAAGATCGAGTTCACAATGTAGACTGATCTCATTGGCCGCTACAAATCTGCAAGCTCCAAATGATTGGTCCCATCGCCGTGTCAGAGTCTTACTGTGGCTGCTGTGATTCGTCTACACAGCTGTAGTGTGTGAACGCTTGACTGCAGCCACCTCCGATGAGTCCAGGCTGCGCTGCCCAGCAACCCTGTTCCCCCTGTCCCCCCGCGAGTCGCGCACGCGGGGGGATGCCGCGAATCGGGGGAGGGGACGAATTTTTTATTTTATTTTTTAATTTTTTTTCCTCCCTTGTCCCCCCCATCTGGGCCCCGAGAGAGCCGCTAGGCCCTAGGCAGGTGCCTAGGTTGGCTAGCGGTAAATCCGGCCCTGGCTGACAGTGCTTGATTTTACTAACGACTGGAAAAAAAAAAGTCCCGTCAGCATGCCGATTACATGTTTTAAAAGATTTATGCTCAGATCTGTGCTCTTCGACTGTCATAGGCGTCGGCTGGAAAGATCATGACTCTGTAAACTCTATGGATATCCTGATTGTGTGAGTGCATACACACTGCAGGATTAGAAGGATGTCGTTCCATAGCTGAACAAGATTTACAGTTCTGCTGAACAATCAAAACAAACTATGGTCAGTGCTCTGGAACGACTATTGTTCATCGTCTAACACTAATGCAATATTGGGCTGAATGGTCGTTTATCGAGTGATTGGCCCAATATTTGGCTGAAAACACTGTAGTGAATAACCAGCCTTAGTCCAGAACGCAGCTTCTGGATGAATGGTTTATATTTAAATTCATAGCACTGTTCTTTTCAATTAGTTATTAATGTATACAGTACATTTAATGTATTGATTTTCTGCATCAACTCATAGGATAAGAATCCCAGAGTCACACTCTGTGCCGTTCACGCAATATATCTGTATTCCGTGGACCTAGGGAAACCCGTTTCCTATCTGAATGCAAGCTTCCTATTAAGTGATGTACAGCACCATGTATTTTAAAAGTGTTTAGTCCATGGCCAGATAACTCAGCAATAATAGCTTTGAAAGATGTGAAAGCCAATGCAGAGATGTAACTGAGGATATTATGGAGACAATGAGTACGTAATTTGAGGGTATTTGTCATAAAGAGTTCTGACAAATATGGTGGAACAGTGACATTGGTCAACGAAACCTTTCCATTGTGAAAAATGGCCGCTAATCTCCTCTACCAAATAGTGTAAGGCACCACATTTCACACATTGCACTTCTATATTACTCAAAGAGTAGTATTGTGGAGAATAAGTCAAGACCAATTCAAGAGTCATTTCAGTTGTTTTTGTTATATGTTGATTGTGACGATAATATTCTTGACTGTAAAATCCTTTAACTGCGCCCTCTGGGCTACCTATAAGGGTTACACCACATCAACGCCCTCGAGGGCGGCCTCTTGGTATGTTTGTAATAAACAAACGGAGGATAAGTGATAATGAAATTACACAGCAGTCTGTGTCTGAGGTTCCCGCAAGATGCACTGATATATGTGGATGCAAATAACTCTCACAGTTTTCAGACTACCCAGCAGGTCACATGTTCCAGGTCACCCAGCAGGTGCACACAGAGAGTTCACTAACTATCACAGTTTCCAGAGCAACCAGCAGTTGCACAAGTGTATTGCCAACTATCACATTTTCCAGAGGACAATGGTAATAAATTGTTGTAAATGGCTGGTGGATCTTTTGCAAAATAACTCTGAAACGATGCAACCGATTACAAACTCCAATATTCTGCAAATCTACAGACCAAGACCTTTGGTATATGATGTTCCCTGCTCAGATAACAGCATCATAGAAATAAGTCACACATAAAAGTCGTACATATGGTATTAATATAGAGATTACTGTAAAAATTATCAACCAGCCATAACTTGGAATAAAAACACCCATGTCCTCTTTCACTAGACATCATTCTGAATATTCACAAAGTCGGAAAAGATTTACATTGTACTCAGGGGCAGGCTGGACCGGGCCGCTCAGTCTGACGACTGTTCGTGGATGGAATATTGGCTAAATAATACCCGGGGATCGCACAGGCGGCCGCATCACATGACACGCGTGAATGATTTCTCTGTACAGCGCTGCGGAATCAGTGGCGCTATATAAGTAAATGATGATGATGATGATGATGAATTATGCAGAAATGCATTCAGATGTAATCATGAGATTAGAATCTTTCATAAAATTACATTTGCATTACCGTTACTGCACCTTTTGGTACAAAAATCTGTATATAAAGCAATATTTATTGCATCACTAACAGCATACACCATTGGAAATAATATTCCTGAAATAATAAATAAATAAAGCATACTTTCTGCTTCAATGTGGCAATATATAGGAATGCAGTTTTCCAGGCTGATTGTTCTTACCAAGAACAATCATTGTGTTTTCTTGATCCATAATATGCAAGTGATATTACACAAATTATAGCAAGATGTGCTATTAGTCACACATACATGGGGACTTCTAATATCCATATAATTTACAGTATATATTTTATATGAGACAATACACTAAGGCCTAGATTTACTAAGCTGCGGGTTTTAAAAAGTGGGGATGTTGCCTGTAGCAACCAATCAGATTCTAGCTTTAATTTATTTAGTGCTGTCTACAAAATGACAGCTAGAATCTGATTGGTTGCTATAGGCAACATCCCCACTTTTTCAAACCCGCAGCTTAGTAAATCTAGCCCTAAGTCTTTGTAACCTGTACCTTTTGTGATCATAAACAACATTCTGTAAGAGGAAACACAGTGTATATGTATGGCCTGTCTACTACTTTCCCTTATGTATATGCTTTCCATGTACTTAAAGGTTTTGTCCAATATTGGATAATGTTAATTAGGTAACACAGGTCCGATCAGCTCTGGCAGGAGGTGTGCTATGAATGCTGTATTTCATTGGATGAATGTCGCTACATACACTTTACATATACTGTATAATTCACTTGAGCTAATACCAGATGCTTTGTAAATATTTCCCATTAACACTATCTTATATCATGCCTATTTACATCTAGTGGAAAGGTGCTGTCATTTACATTTATACATTTTTGCAAACTTTTTTCCAATTTTTACTTTACCCCTCCACATTTACACATGCCCATAAAAACAGGGTTTCACTGGCTTTTATAACTATTTTTAGCATTTGTTTTTTTGCCTGGCCAACGTCATAATGCTGCATTTGACACTAATATCAGCTCTCCGTGAACTGGCTCAAGCAGCCACTTTATTAAGAAGCCATGCATTTAATGCCAACGTTATTATTTATTATTTGTCTAAATGTGGCAAAGTGACATTGAATAGCACTTACAACTAACCAGCCTGATTCACCATTCATCTCATTTTTTGCAGACAACTTCTTTGCTGGTAATGGCACAAATAATCTTTCTTGAATTATAAGAAACTATAATGTGTATAAATGTGAAAAATTTAAATAATAAAATTTAAATTGAAGCCTGTAAAATGTCTAGTTGTTTTGCTGCCACCTATTTACTGCTTGCTGGGCTTGCAGTAGCCAAGAGAAAGGTGCATTAGTGTTACTCCTGATTGATACGCAGCCGCCCTGGCGATGCTGACTGGTAGCAATAAGCCTGCTTACCACATCGCCAGGCCAGGTTGCAGGTTTGGGCTTCCAGTTCCACTTACAATAAAAAAAAAAAAAAATTAAATAAAATAAAAATTAGCAGAATTTTTTTTTTTTTAATATATCCCTATAGGTAAACATGCTGGGCATTTCTCTAATAATATATAACTTATAGTGCTTATTCCGTTTTGGGTTGGCTACATTTAATACACTGACGCAAATTGAAGAATTTCACGCCAACCAATTAGACATTGGCTTTCATCAGTGTAGCTGAGCAAATATAGTATTTCATTGGTTACTGTGCAACCACACTTTACTTTTTACATATGCTGATTAATATTCTCCAAACTGTGATGCTCTGGAGTGTTCCATCTTTATTACTGTGAATGTGTGGTGATGTTACAGTAACATGGGTCACCTGTACTTTCACCTTGCCAGCCCATATTGGATACATCATCTTATCATTTATAGACTAACAATATCACCAATTATTATTGATGTTACCAATGGGAGCAGTTGTACTGTATATCCTGTGTATAACTGTTGCTACCTATAAAATCAGTCAATTAGAAGTAGTCTAATCAGGACCATCTTAACAACATTATGGGCCCCCGGGCAAAGCAGTGCACCGGGGCCCCTAGATATAGATATAGATATAGATATATAGATGTATATAGATACAGATAAAGATATATAGAGATACAGGTAGATAGATGTACTTGCTCAGTGATCCTTGTAGGTTTTTTTTGCAGGTTTTTTTATTTTGCAGGATTATTTATTCTCATTAAGAGCCGTGCCTATGGGGCCCCCTTGCCCGTGGGGCCCCCGGGCAGCTGCCCATCGTGCCCAATGGAAAAGATGGCCCTGAGTCTAATCTATAATCTGCAGCTATCTATATATCATTGGTTACATTGGATTTTTCTATCTATACTATAAAGTTATCCAGGTAATCAGAAAAACAGGTGGCATACATGCCATACACCGGATTAATAAATAAGTATGTTTGTTAGGATAAAGTAAATATAGTATAATACATTAATTCCAGTTCCACTAAATAACTACATAAAATCATTCTGAATTAGTACTGATAGTTCTGCTTTTATGTTATACGACCATTGCCTTTTTCATGATTATTATGTGTGCTCCTCTTATAAATGAATACATTTTAGCTTCATGCCTTCCTCAATGTAATATTGTAGGCATTACTGGTCTTGATGGCTGAGTTGCTTAGGGACAGCAAGTATTGTAATGAAATTCCTGGAGCAGCATGACAAATGTTATAAAACAGAGTGATTATTTCCGAGATCTCAGACACTCTTGCTTTGTACATAATTGCACAACTTCATTTGTTTTGGTTAACAAGACGACAATGACTGTGTAGAACAAATACAGACAGAATTTGTTATCCCAAGATATACAAAAACAAATTCAGTTTCAGCTGGCCACACAACAATATCACTGGCAATATTGCCAAACTGGCACCTACCCATTGCATATAACTAAAATGACCAACATTCCCCAAAAGACCAGAGTGAAAATGATCATTCTTAGGCATGCCCGTAAACCTGGTTAGCTGAGATGGAGCATAATAGTCTTATAACCACACAAAAGGCTCCTGCTGCCTGGTTATGGCTGTGTCCTGCAGCTCTAGTGAGGTCATATCCACACTGAGTATTATGTTAGTTTTTTATTTATACAATCTGGAGAGCACCACTGATCTAAAAATACTGTTCTTGATCTATATCTGCCAACCGCATTAACAGGCTCACACGTAATCCAATCATTGCACCAATGGCTGGATCTGTTCAGTTTGGCCACCAACATATGTGGATGTGGGCAGCATTGTGGCTAAGTGGTTAGCACTTCTGCCTCACAGCGCTGGGGTCATGAGTTCAATTCCCGACCATGGCCTTATCTGTGTGGAGTTTGTATGTTCTCCTCGTGTTTGCGTGGGTTTCCTCCGGGTGCTCCGGTTTCCTCCCACAATCCAAAAACATACTAGTAGGTTAATTGGCTGCTATCAAAATTGACCCTAGTCTGTGTGTGTGTGTGTTAGGGAATTTAGACTGTAAGCTCCAATGGGGCAGGGACTGATGTGAGTGAGTTCTCTGTACAGCGCTGCGGAATCAGTGGCGCTATATAAATAAATGGTGATGATGATGTGTTCAGTGTGTGTAGCCAGGCAGTTTATTAGTTATCCATAACTAATACTATATTTGTACCAAATTATTCCTGTTAAAATATATGTCTGCTATATATGTTACAGCAATTCCATTTTAAGGGAGACTTGTAAGTAATAAAAATGACATTTGATTGATAATCCCACAGTGAATAATTGCCTCTTAATAAAAGTCCTCATCCTGTCTTCTGTATGCATAAATCAATGCACGTAGGCTGAGTGTCCTGAAGTGGTGCTAGTAACAAGTCTTCTATTGGGTGTGCAGGCAGATGATGGAAAATGTATCTACCAAGACCTCTCCTTTAAGTAGAACGGGTCAATGTATTCTGAGGTTTGACACTGGCACCAGTAATGATCCATTTCTATACATATTGTCCAAACATAAAAAGCTCTCACATCTGATGTACAGCAAGGCGACGTTTCAGGGACATTTTTAATGAGGACCAAAAACTTACATACTGAATGATTTAACCTGGAACTAACAAGATTTTCTTTTTGCATACAGGACATACTTAACCTAACGAAGTACATTAAAATGGTAAGGAAAATAGAGGCTTTAAAGACTTTGCAATAAAGTATTCTCGCTATATATTTAACAGATTTGCTCTTCCAAATTGAGACTTGAGGGTAGATTTACTAAAAATCCTGTTTGGCGGTGGTGTTAAACTGCTGCACATCACCATGGCCTTATGTGCTCCAAATCAGTGCATACACTACAGGGCGGTTTGCGGCTGGGATGGTAAATAGCTGGTCATGTGTGGCAGAATCAAAATACCTAAACCACCGGCAATTTAGTCAAAACCGAGAGAAGAAGAAAAAAAGTTGTTGTTTTTTATACCTGCTTCTGATTGGCTAGATAGGTGATACATGCTATTTACGCTATCTTGCCATTCAAAACATAAGAGGCGGCACCACTGACTTATCAATTATGTTGGCAAACACACTCACAGCCTGGACTGGTTGCTGCTATTAGCAGGGTGATGAACAGCATAGAGCCCCTCCACAAAAGCTACAACGCTGGTCATACTATAACAGGGAAACCTGCAGCACACGGTCCCCTGTTATAATCTGACACAGTCCCATGTGCCTGTTCAGCGTAGAGATGAATTCCCTTGGGGCCACCAAAAATGTTCCCGCCCCAGGAATAAAACAGCTGTGCTGAATGCACTGGTGCTCCTCCCAACAACAGTGGGCAGTGGATGTTGTGGTAATAAAGTGTTAAATGTAAAAAAATTAAATAAATAAAAATAATAATTTCTGTATGTGGCACTACTGATCCCAGCATACGCTGCCATTCATACACTATTTTGATGTGTGGGTGCTTGTAGAAGTAATTGGCAGCATACCCATGGCTGCAATGTCATGCTAGTGTTTGTAGGGACCTATTGTGCCAAAATACTGTATAAAAAAAAAAAAAGCAAAAAAAAAAAAACATACACACTGTGAAAAAATATTTTTTTCAAAGGTATCCAAAGGGATACTCTTCTTTCTTCCATGCCGCCACTAACAGAGAGTGGCTTCACTCTGATTGGTCAGAGTATGAGAAAGCCATTCTTATTGGTTAGTTCAGTTGCCGCTAGAACCCGCATGGAGTCTAGCCGCAACAAACCTCCCTCTATCAATGAGGTGAGGTTCTTCCATAAAATGTATTAGGGCTGCTTTCTTCCTAGAGAGGGCCTACATTTTATTTTGCAGGCCTGATTTTCCTAGAGAAATCAGTCTCATGCTGAACAGGCTAGGGCGGTGTCACTTTATGATAGAGGGACCCCACGCTACTTTTGATGGAACATATTTTACATACTGGTACTTTGGGCAAAGTGCGCCTCGAAATGCTTGCCAATTATTTGTCAATGTAAAAAGAAAAGGAAAAAAAAAGTTTCAAAACACATAAAAATGCGCCTGTGCGTTCCACTGCAGAGTTAGGTTCTCCGCTCGTGCTATTCTTGACTTTGGTGTGATTAGCCTTTCGTCGGAGAGCTTGATACTTTGTAGAGCTTTTCCGAGTACAGGATCTTCTGGTCTTTTGTGTAGACAGGTCTGGTGAGGTGTTTAAAACCAACGCGTTTTGTCCGGGCGGACTTCGTCAGGGATGTGGCTTGTCTATGTAAGTGGGTCTTCTTATACTTGTGTTTCAATGTTTCATCCCATTGGATAATACTTACACATTCTTTCATCACATCCCTACACCGTATCCCTTAAAGGGAACCCAACCAAATTTATACTTTAAAGTGATTTAAAGCTTGCACCGTCACCCTTTAGCCGTACATATTATTTTTATAGAACAAGCAAGCATATATACCAATTAGCAGATTTCCAGCAAAGCTTAAAACCAAAAGCTTCGAACAGGGCAATTTAATCCCCCTGCCCGCCTCATCCCCAAGAGTTATCTACTCTGAGAACCCCTAGAATCACCCCAGTATACACGGCACTAGAGCTATAAACAAGGCAAAGGAGCTATAGACCAATACTGCAAAAGGAGCTATAAACATTTCCCACTCGAGAAGAGCCACCGGACCAGCCGCTATCGTGTATACTGTCTCGCCTGTTCTCTCTCTCTCCCCCCCCCCCCACTCCCCATCTTATCTCCTCACAGGTCGCGCCACGGAAGAAACAAGGAAACAACCAACAAAAACCGGAACTGGAACATCCGGAACATCCGTCAAGGCGGCACCTACCTTCATAACAACAAAACAAAGCACAGACGTCCCAGGTAAGCCCTCCCAAAAGGGTCTCTACCACCCACTTCACCATCCCCACCATTCAATGCCGAGAATTTCTGCGAATGCGGGAGGTTAGGCTTCTCTGACGGGAGCCTCCCGGGAATTCCGGGAGAGTAGGCAAGTATGCATATTAACCTAGGGCATCCTGAACCCTTATTCACGCCCTGTAATTAAGATAATTAAACCAAAAAGTATTATAGCAGTAAAACTGAAAATGTATTTAATGAAAGGAGCGGTAAGAAAGTGGTAGGAAGTTACACTCGTCATCTTAAGCCCTCTTCTAGTTTGTGGCCGTGTCTCAACACAGCGGACAATAAGTGTGTACCATGAAATGTGCTGGGTGAACCATGTGGGCACATCTATGCAAAGTCATAGCGATTTGCGGTGTTCACCTAGGGCTAGATTTAGAAGCTGCGGGTTTAAAAAAGTGGGGATGTTGCCTATAGCAACCAATCAGATTCTAGCTTTCATTTATTTAGTACCTTCTATAAAATGACAGCTAGAACCTGATTGGTTGCTATAGGCAACATCCCCACTTTTTCAAACCTGCAGCTTAGTAAATCTAGCCCCTAATGTTCTTTGTAAATAAGATTACAAATAAATTATATATGCACATTACAAGGGTATGATCTATATTAACCCTGCCATAGTATTAAATACAAACTACATTATACAATAAGAATACTAAAATAAAATAAGTGGACTCTGTTCATCATGATTAGTAGCAATATTTTGTTTTATTTTTCTTCATGCTTTATTTCTTAGTTTGTAAATGCAGTCTTCTAAACTAGATTCACAAACAGAGATATAAAGCACAATGTGCAGTTTCCACTTTATTTACTGTCCCTCTGAATGTGTGGCTTAAGTATATATTTGATATGGAAAGGTATTAGATTATAAAGGAATAGTTTGGGATATATATATTGTTTTGTTATGAAGCATCATTTTATGTAACGTAGTACCTTTTAATAGTCTGCAGATGTCACTATTGAAATTGCTGTCTAAAACAAGTATTTCTGCAATTGTATGATATATTCATGGACAAGATAGGAAAATGGAAATCTACAGGATGTAAGGTGGAAAACATTACATAAGAGAATATTTTTACAATTCCAGTATTACATTTTTTCCCCCAAAAAAATATACTTTCCCTTTATATACAGTTGAAAATTGCTTTGATTGAAGGAACAACTACCCTTTTACACCATGATTACACAAGTTGCCAGTCAGTATTAAAGGAGAACTCCAGTCTCCGATAAAAATTTCTCCAACCTCCAAATACGGGGGAACTTCCAATGGGTCCTTACCTTTTGCTCTATTTTCAGCCCTGGCACCCCCTTCCTTTCTTTAAGCCTGGAAAATATTCATAGTAGGGATAACTGTGTTCATCTCAACTTACCATGGACAGTCCAATCAGCTGAGGCATAATCCATAGTGTCAGTATGTATCTGGTTGTAACTAATTGAATAAGTCTCAGTCACTTAACATAGCTATTTAGTAGAGATGAGCGGTTCGGAAAAATCCAACAAATCCGAGATTTGGAATTCAGAGTGAAACCGATTATAACTTGGTTTCGCGCAAATTTTGGATCTCAAAACGAGACAAAACATAATTTCCGATAAAATATCGATGCAAAACTTTCGAGATATTTGGATCAATATCTTCTATATATATATATAGCCCTCCCTCATTTTTTCATGTGCCATATTAGAACAGGCAGTGTGTAGGGAGGAGGTTTTAATTTCAATCTGAGATAGAGTTTAGATGGAGTAGTGGCTGCTGGTTTTTATTAATGCATATATAATAGAACTAGTATATAGAGTGAGTTAGATATCATTTTGAACTAAGTTGTATATTTAGTGGAGAAAAACAGTGTGCTTTTGCTGTATGACTAGTACCAGCAGAATGCAAAAAACAAATAGATTTATTTCTTTAAAAATATTAAGTTTTTCTAGTGAAAGTAATCTTGTGTGGGGCAGTGACATCTGAATTAAGTTTGCATGTGAGTGTCAACACAAATGCACAACACAGATACACACCCCAAAAAAGCATTATATATTCTAAACTTTTTTCTGTTTTGCAATACTTGTCAATTTTTAAAAGGTCATTCAGTGACATTTATATTAAAAAAAAAGCGTGCTTGCATTTGAAAGTTTTTTATATGCATTTTCAACATTCAGCGACCACATCTAGAACATTGCAGCGGCTGCAAAAAAAAAAATGTCATCTGCCATGCCACCAACTGAAGCAAGCCCATTAGATAAATTAAACAACAAAAATGTTTTTAATGTAAGGTGCAAGAGATGAAAATGTTGAAACGCTACGCACAAACTAAATTTGGAATGTTAGACAGCGTGCATCATGGAGAGTGAAGAGACAGTAACAATCAGATGTCATTAGATGGACAGAGGCATAAGTAGATATTTAGACAAGTATGTACCCAATTGTAAAGCGCTACATAACTTGCTGTCGCTATATAAATAAATGATGATGATGACAGACAAAGGTGACCTGCATTCATTCCAAAAACTTGAAAGACTAGTGCTATGCACTTCTCAACGGGCAGAAAATTCATCGTTACCCAAGGTTGGAGCTTTAAAATATCGTGATGCTATATAAATAAATGTCGATGATGATAGACAAAGGTGGCCTTCACCCATACAACAAAACTTCAAAGACTAGTATTATGCACTTCTCGATGGGCACAGCATTCATTTGCTAGCAAAGAGCGGTGCTATGAGTAAGGTAGATCTGTGCAGTAATGTCGCCCTTGTGAATCAAACAAGGGAACTCTCATATATATGCCATGTATATCTACATCCAGTTACCATGTCCAGTTTAAGATTAAAATGTAAATCTCAATTCATCATTTTGGCTAAGCTCAGGTGTAGTATCTGACCTAGTGCGGTTGGTTTGGGAAGCCCTGAATAGGCGGGTCATCTTGGTCCGATGCCGGAAGGCCGCTGGTGTTTGGAGCCCAAGGTGCCTGTGCCTCCGGGGGACAGTACCCGTAAGTTACCTAAAAATGCAGTGGTGGTTGGACTGGAACCCTCACTTTTCATAACCCCAGGGTAAAGGGGACTGCCCGAAGACCCATGTATATAAATAAAATAATAAGTAATATTTGATATTATAAATAATAATAAATAATATTTGTATCTTCTATCAGTGAAGTATAAGAAATATGTAAGACAGTTCAGACAGGCCAATAGTTGCCCTTCCCACACATGTTAGTATGTATAATACTAACGTTGATGCAGATTTGGTTGCCTAAAACATGTCTTGACAATGCAATTGAAAGTCCACATTCTGAGAAATTAAGAAGACAGAATTTGGCACTGGCAAAGAATACAAGTAGATATGAAGATATGATGCAGACAATTTATGCTATGTGATGGAGTTAGAGGACAGTATAGACTGATTATGACAAGCGAGGCCATAAGATAAACGCACTTAGGGGTATATTTATTCTTCCCTTTTTCAAACCCTCAGTTGAGTAAATATACCCCTTAAACTCTTTTGCTTGTGCAAGTGTTATTTACTTACTCATTCGGGGTTAAGTCTCCTACATTTCCAGCCAATAAGATCTACAGGGAGGGTCTTAGGCTTCTCTATATATTTTCTCCCCAGTGGATGCTGGGTCTATTTGTTTGTTGTTTGCTGCACCAGATACCTCCCTCCCGCTCTGTAAATGTACCTGTTTTATTACATTACTGTCTGTGTTAACCAATTTAGTTTTTTCCCCATCACAAGGGAGGCACAGTAGGTAGGAGAGCATTTCAGTCAGCTACTCATTCATACAGTACTATCCGATTTGCCCGCAGGTCAACGCCACTTTCTAAGCAACCTGGCTCTTTGTCCTATTGTGTGAAGGATCCCTTGACCTGCTTTGTGTGGGCACATCATTTTCGAGTCCAGAAGGGGTGTAGTCAAGCTGACGCCAGATTCAGCACTGGGTAAACGTAAAGGATTACATCCTGGGGCCAGCGGTCTAACAGCAAGTTGTCCTTCCGCTGTTTGCTTTTGCTATTAGTTGTTTAGCTGACTTGCATTGTTCTTTCCACCACCATTTTTGTTTAAATAAAAACTGTGACCTTTTGCCATATTTACATTGGTGTCCATGTGGTTATTTAATTATTAAATTACAGTAATAGTAAGTCTGAACATGCAAAGGAGGTTTGGGTGCAATAAAAGGGAGATTTGAACACTATGCAGTTTAATTAGTTTTGGAACTGAATGGGAGAAAGTAAATGCAACGATGGCAAAATGACAAAATTCTTAAGGCAGCTCGCTGCAGACTTCGACCAAAATTGGTGAAAATTGGGACAGTTGTAAAAGCATCAGTAGAAAATAGACTGGAAATTACTGTAAAAGAATGTTAATGCTATAAATAGTAATATAGGAGCAAAAAAACAGCTCAAAATGACATTATTTTACCTATTTTTCACAATTTTTAATTAAATCCAGATCCAAAAGCAAAACTTTTCACAATTTTTTGCCAAAACCAGTTTCAAAACCAAAACACAAAGATGTTCTAGAACCAAAACCAAAACACAGGGGGGTCAGCGCACATCCCTAATATTTAGCATGGTTAAGAATGAATTCCATAAAAAAACAACAGCAAAAAAAAACAACACAAAAATCTTGCAGTGTTAAACAAACATTATCAATAAAAGACAATCTGATATGAAAAGGTTAGAAGGAAACATTCAGTGAAAATTACACGTTTACGGTATTGAGTATATGTGTTTTATTGTGAACAGGCTAAAGTAAACATTTGCCTTTTATATGTCCTGCTGCTATATCCAGATACCAGGAAAAGATAAATGCAAATAATAATTGCTTTCCTCTAGTACAGTAGCAAAACATAAGCAGATCAGCTAAAATCACAGAGCAGAGCCTTAAAGAATAATTATAATATCTTAGGTGAAACATGGTCCCCAAATGTTACTTACCTGGGGTTCAGGGTCCTCTGACATTTTGGGAATGCCTGCAACTGCTCTGCTCTATCTTCCAACAGCCTCAAATTATTGTAAAGATCATGGTTTTTGAAAATTGGATCTGGCCTCATATGAAATTGGCATATCGTGGGCATATCGGCATAATTTAATTTGCCCTGATTTTCTAATAGTGAATGTTGGCTGCTCTGTTGGAGTAAGATGAGTATCAACGACTTTTACAGCATAACCAACAAGGGACAGTTTCAGGGCCGTCTTTTCCACTGGGCACAATGGGCAGGTTCCCGGGGGCCCCACGGACAAGGGGGCCCCATAAGTAAGGCTATTAATTAGAATAAATAATGCTGCAAAAAAAAATAATTCCTGCAAAAAAATCAACAACTTATCTTTTGCGGTCACACAGTCAGGTGGCGATCTGGCTCCCTCCCTGTTCCCCTCCTTGGTGCTGAGCTCGCACTCAACGTCATCACGCCCAACATTCATTGAGGAGCTCAGCACAGAGGAGCCACGACGCGAGAAGCATGCGACAGTGAGGATTCAAAGAAGAAGAAGAAGACACAGAATAAGAAAAAGGAAGAGAAGAAGGGGGTGCAATCTGAGAACAGGGCGATTATAAGGTAAGTGAAGGGGGATTTGATTTTTCAGTTACTTCAAGGGTCACTGAGCGAGTACATTTAAAAAAAAGTTATATATATATATATATATATAGGTAGGGCCCCGGTGCACTGCTTTGCCCAGGGGCCCATAATGTTGATCAGATGGCGCTGTACAGTTTTCCTGCCTCCACCAACTCTTCCTCAACCAAGGGTTTTTAAATGGGGCATTCCTTTCTGTTTTGCGTAGCCTGTTATTGTATTGTATATACTGGGGAGGTTATTTTGGTTTCTTTAAGAACAGGTTACTGTAACTGAAAAGGAGTGTGAAAACAGAAGCAGACAATGACCACATTCCTGGTGAAATGAGTCACATTGGGAGCTATGTATACAGCAATGAAACGTTATAGATGTTCCTGGTTTATTCACTGGCTATGGCCACTGGTTGCAATGCTGCACACAGCTGGGATAGACTCAGTGTCTGAGGTGCAGAGGTGACTAATGGATGGATTAGGAGAGCGGAGAGGGGCACTGTAGTATTGTTAAAAGATCCCCCTGTTACCCACTATTCTTGCAGCCTTGCAGTAACACCCTTGTATATAATGCATACAGCTTAGATGTCAGTCTTGATATGATATATTGCTTCAGAATTAGTAGGCATGCCTCCCCAGATGTGGCATGGTGACATGATCATGCCCCCCTTTTAGAGACGTGCCCCCGCACAATCTCTCCCAAACAGCAAACCTCAAATGCTGGGAGATATGTGTTTCTACTTTAGTAAGTCATACATTTGTAACAAGAATGACAAATGGATAATAGAAATGGTTAAAACAGTTGTATAAGAAGAGATCTTTGTCCGTTTTAAACGTGGTTTTATTTCAACATGTAATTGATTAAATGGACAAAATCTGGCTGTTATTTGCCATTCAAATCACGGTAAAGAAACACAAAAAAGAGAACTGAAGGAGACTGATGCTTCTAATAGCCAATTAGTCAGAGCAAGGCGATCGATTAGCAGACACGCTGTGTCATTAGTAGGACTTGGGCAGCTCAATTATTGATCTGCCATATTGTGTATCACAAGATATTAGCTATTTCTAGCACTGGTTGTTTCAGTAAAGCCCTGGAGCCTTTTCAAATGTTTTGTAAATTTAAGGCATCAAGGTAAAACAAAGTGTGGACTGACAACATTCTGTAATAAACTACATGGCCAAAAGAATGTGGACACCTGAGCATCACATCCATATGTGCTTGTTGAACATCTCATACCAAAACTATAGGCATTAATATGGAGTTGGTCAACCTTTGTTGCTACACAGCTTCTACTCTTCTGGAAAGGATGTCCACTAGATTTTACAACAGAGGTTTGCATCCATTCAGCCACAAAACATTAGTGAGGTTAGGCAGTGATGTTGGGAGATAAGGCTCCTCTTACAATTGACATTTCATTTCATCCCACAGGTGTTCAATGGGGTTGAGATCAAGGCTCTGTGCAGGCCAGTCAATACTTCCACACTAAATTCGCAAAACTATTTTCTGAAGGACCTCGCTTTCTGCATGTTGACATGGTCATACTGAAAACAGGAAAAGGTCAAAGAGATGCCACAAAGTTGGCAGCACGCAATTCTCTTTGGATGTCAATGTATGCTGTAGCATTAAGATTTCCCTTCACTGGAACTGAGGCCCATGTTATTCAAAACATGAAACACAACCTTCATTAGTCCTCCTACACCAAACTTCTCAGCTGACAATATGCATTCAGGTAGGAAGTGTTCTCCAGACACCCGCCAAACCTAGATTAATCCGTGAGACTGCCAGATGGTGAACCCTGATTCATCACTCCAGACCACGCATTTCCACTACTTCAGAGTCCATTAATTGTGTGCTTTACACCACTCCAAGTTGATGTTTGTCATTGTGCATGGTGATCTGAGACTTGTGTGCAGCTGTACAGCATTGAAAAGCCAATGCATGACGATCCCAACGACAGTTTTTGTGCTGGGGTTGCATCCAGAGGCAGTTTGGAACATGATAGTGCTGCAACTGAGGACAGACTATTTTTATGTGCTATTTGCTTCAGCACTCAGCAGTCCTGTTCTGTGACGCTTTTGTAGGCTACTGCTTCATGGCTGAGCTGTTAATGCCCCTAGACATTTACAATCCATAATAACAGCACTGACAGTTGACCGGAGCAGCTCAAGCAAGGCAGAAATTTGACCAACTGACTTGGTGAAGAGGTGGCATCCTGTGACAGCGCCATGTTGAAAGTCACTAAGCTCTCCAGTATGACCCATACTACAGCTAATGTTTGGCTATGGAGTTTGCATGGCTATGCTTGATTTTATGCACCTATTAGCAATGGGTGTGGCTGAAATGGGCAAATACACTAATTACAAGATATAGCTGCATACTTTTGTCCATTTAGTGTATAGTAAACTGAATTCAATTTGGGCTTTTCTTTCAATATAAAAGAATGTTATACATACAGTACAGGGCCGGATTTAGGGTTGGACGTAAGTACATTATACACTGTACATGGCTAACACTAGTGTCCAAATTTAGAGTTAAACATAAGTTCAACTTGCAGCTGGAGGGGTGTTCATGTGTAACTTTAGTACAGTAAGAACATGCACGAGCAAGTGATGCGTGACCCCTACAGATGCATCAGTGCTATTCGGCACAAGGCTGCATGGTTCTAATAGAGTAGGGCGCTGGCTAATTCTTTTTAGCCCTCTGAGAGGCTCCAGTCCTGTGCTGAACAGGCTGGAGCAAGTTCATATTATGACAGGAGGGCCCCATACTGCAGGTTTAAATGTTATAGTATGAACCTGTGAAGCCTAGTTTTGGTTACCACTTTAGCAGGACCCAAAACTCTTTTTCCCTCTGCTTTAGAGCGAACCAGCCCCAGACTGTAGTGCTGGTAGTGGAGGAGACTTCCTCTTTATTTTAAAATATAATAATATATTTTGTATAACAATGTAAAGTTACAGCAGTTATCATTACTTTCCCTGGGTGTTCCAGAAACATCTCTAGAAAATCTTCCTCCGAGATGAAACGCGTCAGCCTCATAAATTGAAGGACTATCTCTCAGAGGTTGAGAACAGTGTTGTATCGAGATTTGATCTTGCATCAGATGAGGTCTGGATTTATTGGATTCTGTTATTCAGCCTTAAGCTTACCTCTGTAAGGTGCATCATAAATATTAAGGAAAATATCTGTATGCAGTTTACGGATACACAGATTGCAAAGGAGTCCGACAGTGCACAGGTGACGTCAATTTGAATAACATTATGAGTGGAACATACTCTGTGGGAGACACAATACTGTGAAACCTAATCTAAACTTTCAGTCCAACTCTGATACTAATACCCCCAGTGTGTAAGCACACTACAATAGGGGACAACGATATAAATAGTTGTCTGAAATATCATGAAAATACAAGGTCTTCAAAGCTGCTTTTGCCTCTGAATGACAGATAAAGAATCTGTAAAGAATGGATATTGTTTTAATTTGTGAACTACATTCATCCTGCATATTTGTTTGCCTAATAGGAGGACTTTATATACCGTATATACTCGAGTATAAGTCGACCCGAATATAAGCCGAGGCACCTAATTTTACTACATAAAACTGGGAAAACTTATTGACTTGAGTATAAGCCTAGGGTGGAAAAGAGCGCTAATTTAAAAACCTAAATAAAAATGATAGGTTCAATCTATGAAATCATTTTTAGCTAGATGACAAGGAACATTAATAAATGATTATAATATCATTGGGTACAACCTAACCTAAATAAAGGGGTAAATAAGGGGTAGGGATATAAATGTATGAACATGGTGGCTGTATTGTTTGTTCATTATGTAATTGCACTGTAAATTTAAAAAAAGAGAGAGAGAGAGAGAGAGAGAGAGAGAGAGCCCGGCAGTGGAACGCATATGCGTTCCAACAACAGGAAGTTCGGCATTTGGAACGCAGGTTTGCGTTCCAAATGCGGAACTTCCTGTTGTTGGAACGTATATGCAGAAGTTGACAGCCGAGGGACCGGACACCAGGTAAGTTCACCCGTGTATAAGCCGAGTGCCCTTTTTCAGCATACAAAAGTATGCTGAAAAACTCGGCTTATACACGAGTATATACGGTACGTATATTTATAGTGTTAACATTATTCTGGTCCAAAAGTGTAAGCGTCATTCATTATTCAAGTTATTTAGGAGTATTAAGCAGTTATTATTATGTCGCTGAGTAGAGTATCTTTGCTCTGGCCACATCTATATGCTGAATTTTAACTTACGCCTCTCTTAAGATGTGTACTCCTTAATACAGAAGTGTAGAAATGCAAATATCTAAAATTATTCTTATGTCTATGTTTAATGTCACTTTTATTTCCATCTCTAAATCAGGCCAACAGTGTTAATACATACGGTTTAGAAAAGGTATACTTCATACTGACTACATTGGCTACACATAAAGTTCTTCTAAGTCCTAGTTTTTTAGTCAATCCGGGGTATTAACAAAAATAGGTTATCCTAATTGATGACAGTATGGACAAACTCCAGTATACATAAAGCCTAATTTACTAACTGCAAAATAATTGCATGTGCAGTGTAGATCATTTTGTGCAAATGCACCTGTTTGACTGTATTGAGCACACATAGGTGCACATCCACGTCCGGTTTTAGGGAGGGTTTTGATGCAGATGCAGAGCGCCAGATACAGGATTGTGGTCCCAGATGCAAATGGAAATGTTGGCAAAAGTAAAAATATCTTTGCACAGTTCTGCCTATTATCTGATGTCTCCAGTGTTTCCCAGTAACAATTTAAACAATTGGGCATGGACTAACCCATATAATGATATTAATTCCATATTTATTTTTTCAATAATCATACTCACTGTAGACATAGTTCTGTTTTCCATCAATCAGGAGAATGTGAGACCCTCAGTGCTCTCTTTATTACATGTGCCACAATAGTACAATATTTCCAGAATAGTTGGAATACTTGTGCCTAGAAATATGCATTCCTATAAGATTCCTATTATTGCAAGCACTTACATTATGATAAAGAAGCCACATTCACAATAAAGATATTGTTCAAAAACATTATTGTTTAAAACGCAATGTTATCAATTATAAGTTGAGGTATAGGGGCCTGTTTACAAAAGGGAGAAAAGCCCCTTCCTATTTAACAAAGCCTCAGGGCCCAGTAAGACTATTGCCCAGTATCGCCTGTTGTACGTGGGGAAGCCGATTTACCATGGAAAGTGGAGGTATAAGTACCTCCGCTGTTCTCCTAATGCATTCGCCATGTCAGGAAGGTGAGAGCAGGTTTATTATGAATTTTAAATTTTTTAATGAGAGATGAACTGGAAGCCTAAACCCAGACTTTCAGTTCCACGATGTATGCGTGAACCGGCAGCCGGTACAGGGATGTGCATATGCGTAAGTTCAGCCTTACCACTGCCAGTCGGAAATGCCGGGAGCAGAGTATCACTCAGCTGCCCCACCAATAATGTATTGTTAAGTATGGACGAGGGAAGATTTTCAGTTGCTGTGATAAGTGGCGCCATGAAATCTCTCATATCTCCAACTAATGATAAATAGAACTTATAACATTTCTCAAACTCATCTCTCAAGGACAAGAGGGCCAACGATCAAAAACTGTCAGTGGCCTTATAATCAGTATGGGCGGCTACTGTGGGCTCTACACTTACAGGAGACTTCCATATTTGATACAAGTAGTAAAATGTAACTTTATTACCTTTGATGTCACCGTGACCCTTTAAACCTGATGCTGCAATATCCCAGCTGCAGGGAGAAACTAGAGACCATTGATCCTAATTCCTTCAGGTGAAAAAAGTTAAATTATATTTGTCCATGTTAAAACTCATTGATCAGCTCCACTGTTTATTTCATCATTGATCATCAGTAAAAGACACATTTTCCTTTTATAACTTACACTGAGTGAATCCATTATTTACCCCTTTCAGAGTATGTAACTAATTCCCTTTACAAATTTTCTTAGCCATGTGTTAATCTATAACTGCGAGGTCACTATTCTCATTTATCTGGTCAACAGTTAGAAGATTACAGATCTTGACAGTTTCATTTGACTTCCCCACACTGCTTCACCCCATCACAAAATGTCATATCCAACTGGCTAAACACACACCATAAAGCCAGCTGAGCGCATTAATGTGTGATTGTGTTTTACCAAAGAACAACAACAGCATCATAAAGTCATTAACACCCACGATTTATCAATGAAACACATGAATTTGGTATAAGAACTTTTTGTGCTGTTGAGAACATCAAACATGAATGTTTATCTGTAAAGATGAGAAAAGCTCCAGAGTCCCTACTGACAGCTGTATTAATGTCCGGCAACCTAGAATTTTAATTAATAAAAAAATAATAATTCTGTTTTGTTTGACTTTGCTTAACATTATTTAGTGTTCGGCCTTTTCAATGTTAACATTTGGGGGTATATTTACTAAACTGCGGGTTTGAAAAAGTGGAGATGTTGCCTATAGCAATCAATCAGATTCTAGCTGTCATTTTGTAGAATGTACTAAATAAATGATAACTAGAATCTGATTGGTTGCTATAGGCAACATCTCCACTTTTTCAAACCCTCAGTTTAGTAAATATACCCCTTGGACTTTAAACTATAAATTTGCTGCAAATAAAACTTATTTGTCTAATAATTTTGGTTGCATTTATTGTGAGTCAATATCGCTTGAAAGTACGTGGCACACCCACTGAACGATGACATCACCCCCACAACTCCTATTAGTGTGTGCTGCCGTTTTGCATCAGGACAATGTTGGGACAATGGTAAGGTGTACTAGAGAACACGAGTTTAGAAATCTGGCCTAGTAAAAGTTGTACAATAAAAGCAGAAATATCAAACGGATTTTACCCAAGTTAATTCAGTCAGAAGAGAAGCCTAACTTCAGGAGTAGACAAAAATCTCTTGGATGAAATAGGTCAGGCTGACATCTATGGAAAGCAAATGTCCAATTGGCTTGGTGCAAATCTGTACCTAAATCAGATTTTTACACCTCCCCGGAGGGGAGGTAAGTATGACCTAAATGCAATGTTAGTAAATAAACCTCACTAGAAGCTGAACAAAAGGGCAGAAATTAATAATTTTCCTATTTGCGCAGACTTACTTCCTTGTACACCTAGCAAACATCCCGTTGCTTGGAACTGCCCCAGGGAAATTAATCTGTGCCTATTTTTGTGGGATTCTGGGTCCAGACAGGTGAAAAGAGTGAAAATGTCACTTCAAAGTTCAGTCAACTATCACTTTAGGACCACACCTTGATTGATTAAAAGAAAAAAATTCTCCTAAAATACTGCTCAGTTTAGTTATATTTATGTCTTGAAGCCATAAAATGTGGTGACATTTGTTCTGTCTTTATAGTATTTTGTCTTGACAAGTATCACTTTTGTGTGTTTAAAGGTTTATTATATTTACAGAAATGTACCCAGAAATGTGTTTTTCCATAATAATGCAACTGGAATTGGTAAAAGGTGTCGCATTGAAAATATAGGAATGCTCCTGAGTACCCCTAAAACTCAAGTGCATTTGCGGTAAAGGAACTGCGCTGAGGTCCTTCTGCAAAATAGGAAACACCCTTTAATGCACCTACTCCACCCCTTGGATGTCACTTAAATAATCTCTATTTTGCATGTGGATGTATAATTGGGTGCAACTGAAGGTCCAACCGGTTGGGAAATTCATGCATACACAACTACACATAATTTACCTTCAGATCTGTGCTCTTCATCTGGTCCTAGAGTCACTTAGAGAATGACAGCACAATATGCATTCATTCATTCCTGTTACACTGATTAACTGCCTTGTATAGCTATCCACATGTCATACTGAATTTCGTTAGCTTCTGTGACTCTGAAATTAAATGTTCAGTCTCAGAACGAACTAACAAATTATTCCTTCTACAGCACTCTCTACATTTAGTCACCAGGACATGTTCTTTGCTGGCATCGGCTGAAAAGACCATGACTCTGTAAACTCTATGGAGAACACGATGGTGAGTGCCTACACACTGCATGATCGGAAGGTGATTGGGACGAGATTATTAAACCATACGACCAAATGAAGCGACAATCGGCACTTTGGAACAACTGTTGTTCATTGTGTAAGTATAGACATTAACGGCATATGTGGCCAAGCAATTGTTTATCGGGTGATTACACCGATAATCAGCTGAAAAACTCCAGCGTGTACCTAGCCTAAGGAATGCTCCCGATCCACTTTCAGAAATGACGATGCCTTTATTATGTTGCATAGACCATATTTAACACAAGGACCTTTCAATTGCATTACAATGTAATTTGGAAGCTTTATTAAGTCGCTGGTCATTGTCAGTAACTACATATGAATAACAGCATGACATGCCAACTGCCCCCAAAAAGCATGAGGCCTTCTGGAAAGGGTCACAGTCTTGCCCAAAATGGGCATGGTTTGGGCAGATTGGGGGCATAGTTATATTAGGGTGTGAAATATTTTTTCCTTATTTTTCTATCTGGAAATGTTGACAGGTTTGATAAATGTTGGTCAGTACACACTGGACAATTACAGATACAGATCCTATAAATTTGGTAAGGTTATCTATAAATTTCCCTCAACAGTATTTTGTTTAAACAATATGTTTGTGGAGGACCTTTGTTTACTTAACTAATTAACACTGAATGTTTACTATTACAACAAAAAGCTTCAAAATCAGATAAGATGCTCTTGCAGAACTGTACTGTGGGGCTCAGTGGAAAAATGTTCATGTTTAGACAGGAGGTTAGTAAAGATACCAGACTTAAATGTTAATATTTAACTACCAGAGTGTGCTTGTACATTGAGGATACATTTTTAACCCCTATTTATCAAAACCAGCAAGGCAGCTATAAGGTCATCTAGAATGTAATGTTAGATAAAGTTATTAAGTATTCCTGTGCTATGCAACTATTCTGTATATACTGTTTATTAGTGTTTATTAATATTCTGTTTATATTGTTTATTAATATTCTGTATGTACTCTTTATTTTAATTTTTTTTAGATGACCTGTAGAGTTTCTTGAACCAGTCTGTCGAATCAAAGCTAAAGTTCCAAAAAATGTGAGCTAAATTCAAGTAATGCAAATAAGTTCAACTATGTGAGAGCTGGTTTGCAGATGATGTAGCTGGGATGCACATGGGTAAGCAGCCTCAAACATGCCTGATTTTAAATGGATACAGTTTATTGTTTTTCTAATGTGAACCAGGAAACGTCAAACACAGTTCGTTGTTCAAATAGAATAGATTTTAAAAAAACAACACTATACAATGTAATTTAAGCTTAAATAGGAACTTTTTTTTCTTATATTAACATATTTAAGGTGATCAGTGAATTTCGAATGTGAGACAGAAATTTCGAACTGCGAAATTGAACCAGCAAATACTGAAAATTGTACCGCAAACATGTTTATGGCCCAAAACCTATGACATTTGACCATATTTCTGTGTCAACATTTAAGAGACTATCTAGTAGCAAGTGAACCTGGCAGCAGTTTTGTGGAATAAAAATTTGCTATTGTTTTTGCACTTAACAATCAGCAGTTCAGTGCAAACCTGTACATTGGTGGGGGGGGGGGGGGGGTCTGATTCATTAAGGAACATAAATGCTAATACGTGTTGTATTTTGCGTAAATCGCTCTGGAGAGAACTAGACCACACACCAGTGAACGCAGCAACGCCCAATCCATCTTTATGCACAAAGTACCCTAAAGACAGCTTCCGCATTTGCCGAAATTCACGGCATTGAATGGAGGGGGTGGAGCATAATCACACCATTAAGCTTCGCCCCCTCCATTCAATATCTCCAACAGAGTCGCCCACACTGAAACACTTCTAGTGTCAGAAAGAGGTCTAATGGATTAAAGTGTGGCTTCTCTTTTACTTACTGTCACTAAAGTTGCTGGTTGTCAAACCTGGTCTACAAGTCCTATTATTATAGTGAGTTAGAAATACACTGAGCGATGACTTGGCTCGCAGACCAGGATGCAGGATTGGTAAACAGTGTGAAAGCTGATACTGTACTTCTGTACTTAAAGGACAGCTTCTGACTTGTATAAAGAATGGGCGCTATTTAATTTGATCTCAGCAAAGCAAATCAGTGTGACAGCTTATATGCAGAGAAATTTGGTTTTCTCTTCAGACCCATGTGCAGGGCATTTATGTTTTTAGTGAACATTTGTAATAAAATAAAATTGTATACAAACCCTACCTTTAATAAGAATATATTGTCCAATTAGTTACATTCAATGTGATCAATAAACTGATGTCTACGGATATACTTGTTACCAAAAGTATGCAAATGTTTACTCAATCGCTAGGGGTGAACCGAAGTTGTATTGTATTATTATTATTATTATTATTATTATTATTATTATTATCTTTTATTTATAAGGCACCACAAAGGGTCTGCAGTGCCGTACATGACACATACAGAAAATAGTGATCCATAACATATTACATGATACATGAAAAACAAAATACAAAGACCAGACATACTGAATGAATAAATATACAGGTAACATGGTTATGCAGATCAAATTATTTGCAGGACAATGAATGAGAGTGATGGTAGTGACCAGCAGGCCAAGAGGTACAGAGGGTGATGGAATATTTAGAAGGAGAACACAAGAAAAGATGGTCCTGCTCGTGATAGCTTACATCCTATAGGAAAGGGAGAGACACAAATAGGGTGGTATCGACTGGGGGAGTGGGGGTGAAAGCTGGGACACGGGAGTTAGAATGAAGGCTGATAGCCTTGAATAAAGAAATGAGTCTTAAGGGCACGCTTGAAACCTTTGAGAGTAGAGGCTAACCTGATGGAGTGTGGGAGATTATTCCACAGCTGGGGAGCAGTCCGGGCAGTTCTGGAGGCAGGAGTGGGAAGAGGTGATCAGTGAGGTGGCAGTCAGTGGCAGAGTGGAGGGGGCAGCATGGAGGGGGTTGCATGAACGGAAGTGTGTTGCATGGACGGCTAATGCAGTGATGCAGACATCGAAGTGGTCTATCAACATGTAAAACAGATAAATATTTTACCAGTACAATAACAACAATATTCTCTATTGAAACCTTGATCGCTTTTCATCACAAAACAATAATATCACCTTTATATAATGTTATTATACATTGGAATATTTTTATTTACATACAGTGAAGACCTATTATTGTGTGCGGGCTCTACCTACTGAGCACTAGACCAACTAATAAACTGAGGTTTAAACAGGTGGAAACATTGACCTAATGTAAAGGGGCAATCATTTACTAAATACTTAATTGGACGACAGAAAACATGCATGCTTAAGGAAATTGAAGAGAACGAGGACAAATGGTTCTTTTATCATTGAGTGACTGAGTTTCTATATATCATCAGAATAGACCTCTAGTTCTGGGACTAGACAGAGTGAACCCCCTAGGTGTACACAGCCCCGTGCTGAAAGCACTAGGGCTCTTCCCACACCAATGGGTGGTGGGTGTGGGGTAATAATAATGATTTTATAGTAGTAAAGTATTTTGTCTCTAGTGCACTAAAGGCCCCAGCATGCTGGTACTTGGGGAATCAGAAGTTCCAGCATGCCCTGCTACACAGGGTTCGCTGGGCCCTTTAATGCACCAAGGAAAAATCTAAATAAAGCACACACACACCAGTGTAAAATTATTTTAATTGGGTCGTACTCAAGTGTTTGGGGGTGGAGAACATAGTTTTTATTTCCATTTCATCCGTTCTTTTTTTTTTTTACATGTATTACCGTTTTAGATATAGTGCTTTATGTCAACATTTTAACTGTTGGTTTTACAACCCTGTCTACATTTTACATGTCAACCTTTTCACGGTGTCAAAATTATGAACATGTAAACATTGTAACTCTCGTCCTTTTAACTGTGTCGACATTATGACATTACAACAACCTATAAGCAATGCCTGCAATAGTGCATTTATTATTTCTTCCCACACATTGTTAAGTTTTACTTTAGCATTTAGGAAGCCCCTACAAAGCTCAGCTTTAATTGCTGCAAGTACCTTCTTACCGCTGACATCTGTAACAGAACAACAACGTTGGGTAAATTAGAAGGCACTAATCATTTATTAATTTTGTAATAATTACTTCTGAACTTAAAGGGAAATGGGGGCACATGAAGGGTCAAAACCTCAAAATTATGTCACTTGCAAGAGGTTACTTGGCAGGACCTGAAACGGTGATTCTGTTGTACTGGAGACTGTATTTACTAAAATTCCTGCTACACAAAGACAAGAGATTTACTTTGTATGTAGCCCTGCGTCTTAATGTACCCGACAGGGGGGGTAAATCTCACTCCTTTCTTAAACACTGTAACTCCACCTGTCCTGAGTCATGTTCTGTGTTCGGGTACCAGATCTTGGCAAGACCTGCCTATGGTTAACATGGGATTCCTTGCCCAAATGTCTACAAATAACTTGTGATAATCCACTCACACATACACAAGGAATAGGGGATAAGCTGCTTGACATATTTATTAAAAGGTCATGTAATATATATATATATATATATATATATATATATATATATATATATATATATATATATATATATATATTATATATATATATATATATATAAAAATAAATGAAAGCATATATCCTAATAATTAGTGGGTGAACATTTCCAAAGATATAATATCATTGTGGGAAATTATATACCATGTCAGAAGTTACACCCTTTGCTAAGATCATAGGCTGCGTATGGACTTAAAACCAGGTGTTACTCTTAAAAAGACCTACATCCTGTAATGCATGTAGCGTAATACAGGCGACATGGACAAAATGGACGAATCCGCTGAGTGTGAAATCTGAGTATGCACTCACTCTCTGAACAGTAAAACGTGAGGTGGCATCATAGATTGTTCAAAGTCTTGCAAATATTATGGTAATAATAACAATGACGAAAAATAACAAGTATCTTATTATTGAAGACAATAAAAAATACAGCACTCATTTATAATAGGCGTTGTAGTCCCAATAATGATAAGTATAAAGACAAAATCAATGATGTGGGTAGTATTTTGTTAAAGCAAGAACACCAAGGATACTGTCTGTTGAACAAGAATAAATAAGTGCAGCGGAAGAGGTAAGGTATAGTCCAGCCAGTGTATGGAAGTTCAAGTCAGCAGTACCGTAAGTGCTGGTAAGACCAGTGTAACCCACTGTGCACTATATAGTCGGTTACGTACACTTGCAATGTACAGTGACCAGTTCTGGAAAACTGAAGGGGCTTTAAAATATGGATCATAGGCCTGAATGTTTCCCCAGTGACTCTCCTCTATAGATAGAAGTGTAGTAATAGTATTAGCAGCTAGAATCGGGAAATATGGAAATGTAACAGAACAACAACTGGAACAATTCCAGACTTTCCCTAGACCTTTGGATTGGAGCTGGACCCTCTGTTCCTCTGGGATGTACCTGTAATCTCCTTGTACCTCCAGACTCCTTTGTTACCTCTCATAGCTTGTAATGGATTCCTGGCATCTTTCTCACTGGCAAAGTCATACTCCCCAATGGAATAAACAGTTCCCTCTGTTAGTCTGGCAGCTTTCTCTAGATTTACAGCTCTTTCTGTCAAACATGCAGCTTTCTTTGTGAGACTTGCAGCTCTTTCTAAGGGATTGGTGTTCCTTCTCACCTCCTACACTCTCTCTATGCTGTGGTTGCCCACTCTGTTGGTACCTGGCTCTGCATCACTTGCCCCACTGTACTCACTCTCAAAGTAAATTCTCTCACTCTCAGAGCACTGGTGTGTACTGCAAAGGGGGCTTTTGGGTGGGAAGGTGAGGAGAGGAGAATATGGAGCAGCCTTGCAATTCAAAAGCTCTAGGCATTGCCCCCTAGAGTGTGGCCAAGACCCCATCCTGATGTCACCACACCCCACATTGTGATGTGGCCATGCCCTCCTGTCCTGATGCTGGGAGCTCTGTCTCACACTACTGCTCAGGGCTGGTTAGAAAATCACACTTCAACTCACAGGAGAAAACACTGCCTTGGCATATAGAATTCCCTCAAATTTGAGCCATGTATAGACTCTAGCGGCCACACAAAAATAATAACCTGTTAGTGGAAAGTATACAAGGAGACATATGTATACGGCACCTATACAAAAAAAGACATGTAAGCTAGACATGGATGGGTTACATATCATCATCATCATCATTTATTTATATAGCGCCAACATATTCCGTAGCGCTTTTTACATATATGTATTCATTAGTGTTGCACAAAAAAGAAAAGCTTTGTATATGGTATATATATTTGGATAATGATTTACATATTACAGGAGCAGGGCTGTTCACAAAGGTTTACAATTTATTTCCATTTTGTTTAAGAGTCAGACACATTCTAAGGACTTAAATGTCTTTTGAAACTATGAATTTTACTTTACAGGACTATTACATTCTGTCTCTCTTTCCTACTGCTCTAAGGCCTACTCCACAGAACAATGATCGCAACCAATTAAAAACAAAACAAAAAAGCCCAAATTATAATAGAGATTATGCTGCATGCAAGAGTCACAGTACGTGAATAACAAAGGAACAGCTGCCCTTCCCCTGCCCTTCCCCAGAACGTTATGCCCTATGGAGCAATAACACAGGAAGCACTGTAAAAAATTCAATTAGCAAAGGCTGCTGTGTTTGCAGATGGGAAGCTGGGGCTGGACATTTAACCAGATGTCTGCTGGAACAGTCTGTATCCCTGGTAACAAATTATGTCTTGTCCATCAATAAATGGTTATAGCATCATTAACGGTGATCGGAAAGCTGCTGTAGGGAAATCATTTAGAAGCTATTGCATGGATTCTATGCAGCAACACAAAGGTAAACAACAAATTCATTAAATACCATTAGTCACATGTGACCAAATTTATTAGGAGGGAAATAATGTACTCCAGTTATTACAGTGTTATTACATACATCTCAACACTTCAAAATGTCCAAATCGTGACAAGGCCATTCATCCTCTGAAATGTTGCACATATCTACGTCAACATGGTTGTGTCCAATTGTAAAGCACTACGGAATCTGCTGGCGCTATATAAATTAATGTTGATGATGATGATGATGAGGGATGTGCATGGTACTTCTGAAGTGTGGTTGCTCACCTTTTGATAGGAACCCACACATGGGTGTATTACATGGAGTTGTTCACCTTTGGACAATACCCCACTCCACCTTTTCTAAGCAGTGCTGGATAGGCTTTTATGTTGGAACTCAGCTTGGCGAGCTTGTGAGTTTACTTTAGTGACGTAATGTAGTTTGAGAGGGTCTTGGAGGGACATTCTCCTTTTATATACACCACATCATGATGGGAGTGTGGTAATTAAATATATGCCCCCTATTATCTATTTCTAAATATAGAATTGTTTTAATATTAAAGGGGTTAGGACAACTCATTAACCCGTTAAAGCCAACATTCATTAAAACTCACAGAGATCAGTGAGGAAACATTTGGAAAAAGTAAGGCATTCAGGGTGGAGGGGGAGAATAACTAATTAGATATGTGTCACGGCTGACATATCACTTGCTGGTCTTTTCAGCTAGGAATATAGTGTAACTTTAAAGTGAGTTTTTACTTTGTGGTGGTCAAGCAGTATTCATATTTAAAGGACCATTAAGCCCCAGATGAAAATAAAATACATTGTTCACTCTACATCCTGTCATTTAAAAACTAAAATATTGCCAACACACTCCATTACAGACAACTGAAGCTGTCCCCACATCTTAAGGACAGTGGGCCTGATTCATTAAGGAAAGTTAAGCAAAAGTAAGTAAGACAAAACCATGTTGTATTGGAGGGGGAGTTAAACTTAAAATGTGATGGCAGATTTATATTTGTGGTAGATCAACTTTAAATTTCAGTGTACAATAAAACTATCAAGTATTTGTTTGCTACATGAAAAAACTGCCAGTAGTTTCCTTTTTTTGCAAAATAATAAACTAATTTGCACCCCTTGCATTGCAACATGTTTTTTTTCTCCAGAAAACTTGAATAAGGATACTTACTCAATTTTTTGCTTAAGTTTCCTTAATGAATCAGGCCCAGTATCTTTATAGGATCTGATACAGGTCAAATAACGGACAATGCAGTCATTTGAGTGACTGTGATATGACTGACCCTGTATCTATATACAAACTAACTAATCCACACACAGCGTTTCTGAAAAGTAAGTCTGTCTGGCTGTCAGTGACTCTGGACCTAACTAACAAAGCACACTGGATGCGCACCATCCCACAAAACTAGGTTCACTGGTACGTCTACACCATACTTAGCAAGGCTCACCCTTTCTCCTCTCAACTCATCCCATCAACTGGTGCAAACTGTGGCTCTTCCACAAAAGTGGTCATTTTGCTCTGTAAAACCATTAACTGTGGCAGAAATCTAGGCGCACCTGCACAAATTGAGGTACACGGCACCACCAAAGACGATTTTGCTATATATCTGTTTTGAACTTTGTAAATGAGGACCTCTGTGTCTGCTGCACACCTCCCACCTAACACAGCAAACTGCTTCCATGGAGTGAAAGACAACATGGTAGACAGATCTAGTAAAGTATGTAACCACTTAAATCATGTATATTACTCAGCTCCAATAATACACAGACTGACTTATATAACGTCAGACGGTGGCTTAAATTACTTGCTAACCTTATTATTCTACCTATGTGTTTTTAAAAAGCAGAAAAAAGTATGTAACAGCGTTATCTAAAATGTTTCCATAAGTACTGTCCCAACACCTCATTGCTCCTGGCGTCCTTCCATAAGACTCTGTAAATAGAGCCAGTTATTTACCAGTTTCTGTTCTGTTCGTTGGCTGGATTTGTGAATATCAGAGCAATGTTCCCATTGATGATGCAGCAACAAAGTGTGGAAGATATCACTGTCATTTCTTCATGAATCTTCAAGGCTATTGTTCCTTGCAAAGTACAGCCTTGTCCTCAGGCAAAAGCCATTGCCATGTGAATAATAAATGTAGATATAAAATTGTGAATCCGTGAAGCTTTTATATAAAAATGTATGGTTCTGGCACAAACGTCAGGTCTTGCATGCGGGTGTGGGAAGTCACCTATCTGCTAATTATGAATTTAATTGTTTCCCTAAAGTTAAGTTCTGTGTGTCAACATTGGGCACACTGTATGTGAGCCCTTCTGTATTGTTCTGTAAAAGTTGAATCTAAAACATCAAAAGTAATTATAGCATGGAATGTGATCCCACATTAACTTTGTTAGAGGACTGCATTGTCTACTAGTTCTATAGGCCGATGCACATAAGTTCACAAAAGGATTTTGAGGCCTCACCACTCTACATAAAGGTAAAATGCCTAGAACCTGCACAAATCTCTAAGTACAACCAGATTGAGCCTTTTAACAATGGCTAAATAATGGGGTTTTTTGGGGGTTTTTTTTTTTTTTTGAAAGCCTTAAGCGTGCTTTCGTGTCCCAGTGCTCGAAAAAATAAGTGAGAAAAACCCCCCAAAAAATGTGCAAAGGGTTGCAGATTCAGACCCTCCTCAAAAGAGGAAGGGTCCCTTGATCTCCGACCCCCGGATCCATAAAGACCCTTAAGGGGTCTTCAGACCCCCTTCGTCGCGAGGCTAGGGGGGTCCCTTTTGCCAAGGTTTTTACCCCTTGTCACCAGTTCTTCTGCCTCCCCCTGGAAGGGGAGAGCTCAGAGGGGTTCAGGGAGGCAGGAGCCACTGGGATCACACCACCTCCCCTAGATCTTCAGGGGATCGGACCCATAAGGGAAGCCGTACACCCATCAAATCCTTGTGAAAAAAAAAGCAGAAAGGGAGATCGTGCTCAGTGCCATTGTGTCAAGTGAGAGTGACAAGGCCTCAGGTGATTTCCGGAACCCCTGGGTCCCCACTCCAGGGGCACTATCTCAAGGCTTTCCAGCTACCGGCCTTCTGGCCAGACTAAGCTTTCCCATGGCCCTTTCAGGTGCAGAAATCCCTACTCAGACAGGTACTCACTTGATTTTAGCCAAAAGGCCGAGAAGCGACCTGGTTAAATAAAGTTAATGCACATATTAAGGAGAAGCATAGAATTGCTTGAGTTCTTCAAATAAAAGGCCAGGACTTGGCTGTGGCTTCTAGCTTGAAGCTTATTCGGTGACCCGGTTTACAGTTATGGAAACTCCCACTTAGTTGCTTGTTTTAGTGAAAGCTGTCATCCTCCCAGGAAGATAGAGTTAGACTGGATGCTCCATGATGAAACCAAGATGGGTGCTAGCTTGTTCCTGATAATTACTCCTGGACTAGTAGCGGTGATAGTTTTCCTAGTATTAAAGTGTACAGATGGTCATACCTGGCTGATTATTAAGAATTAATTGTTTGTGAGTAGATCAGTTTGGCAACAGAAATTTTGTGTGTACATTCCTTCTCTAGAAGCTGTGTACCTCTTCTACACTTGGAACATAACTGGTATGGTATACACACCCCTGGGTACCATGGCTTTACAGGGTAAAATAACAAAACTTTAATGTGCCCTTAGGCACTTGCCTAATTGCCTAGTGCAAAGCATCCTGTTACATGCTTTTAAAAGAAAAAAAAGAATACATGTTATAATTATATGGCTGGTTTTGTATTGTGTTTCCTGACATTCATCTTGTTCATGTCATCTCTTCTGCTGTTTGTTCTTGCCTTATATCTAGTGTATTGGCAGAATGACATTTATTCTGATATGTTGTGTGGACATGGCAGGATGAAAAATGTTCAAGGTTACACAATCTCATTTCCCAGACCGACAATGACAGTGGTTAAGTCATATATACTGGTGGTGTCTAGGAGACAGTTCATGCTGACTGCTGTGTAATTTCTAGTGCCTTAGGTAATATACTGTATATATCAGGCTTTGGCGAATAAGTCATTGTCTGGTGCTGCTTTGTAGTGTTTTATCACTGCTTGACTTAGTGAGCTTAGATCAGGCTTCGGCAACATGCCATCCTGTAGCTTGCTGTTGTTGTGGTACTACAAGTACCATAATGCCCTTACAGCCAACAACTCCCCGGGCAGCTGTGACCTGCAGTTCGAAAACAGCCAACAGTTCTAAAGCCACTGATTACAAAACCTATAATGTTGATGTACAGGATGTTGGTAGACTCTATTTTCATTGTGAAATGTATGGTACATTAGGGACCTAATAAGAAACCATTTCAAGAGCTGTTTATTAAGGTATTTATTATCATCACTGGGGCCCTGGCGTTGATTACAACCAGAGCGTTATTGTATAGAGTTGGGATGATTGCTCAGGATTCATACAATAGTCCACAGATGTACTGGTAAGTTAATTAGCTTCTGACTAAATTGGTACTAGCGTGTGTGTGTGTGTGTGTGTGTGTTTGTGTGCTTATGTTAGGAACATTGCACAGATTTTTGGAACACGTTGGCACCATGCTAATTAGGTTATATAGAATTTATATGCTTATTTGAAATATTACAATTACAACATCTATATATCCTGTCAAAGACAGGGTATAAGGTACATGACAAATACTCCAAGGAAGTTAATGTATGCACATAAGCAGCAAATGTTTTCTGATTTGCACAGTTTGACTTTGCTGTCTAATCAATCCCCAGTTTATTCATATATTGTATTATACAATGTGTGCTAGAGATTAGGAAATTTGCAGCCAAATGTCACACTGCACAAGTTTTGCTTTACAGAAGTGCCAGGGATACAGTCTACATGTTTGATGATTGCTTCTCTGTTCCTCTCTGTGGGCCTGATTCATTAAGGAACTTAAATTAAGAAGTTTCTTATTTAAGTCTCCTGGACAAAACCATGTTACTATGCAAGGGGTGAAAATTAGTTTTCTATTTTGCACATAAGTTAAATACTGATTGTTTTGTCATGTAGCACACAAATACTTGATAGCTTATTTGTACACTGAAATTTAAAGTTGATATTTGTGTGCTACATGAAAAAACAGTCAGTATTTAACTTATGTGCAAAACAGAAAACTAATTTGCACCCCTTGCATTGTAACATGGTTTTGTCCAGGAGACTTAAATAAGAAACTTCTTAATTTAAGTTCCTTAATGAATCAGGCCCTGTATGTGTAAATTAGCATTTTTCAGGATGAATAATGCTAGGATGACAACGGGCAATTCCGTTTGTTTTGTGATGTGGTTGGGCTAGGTCTAAGAACACTTAAGGATACATTTCTTGAGCAAAATATTGCAGCCAAATGTTGAACAGGGAAAACATTTTGTTCAATATTTTTAATGTTTTTTCTTATCTCTAATTTGAGCATAATTAATATAGTGCTAAATAATACATTGTGCTTTAAATTGATGTAACAAAACTATTTAGCATATGAAGAACTATGTGAGTGTATAATTAACTAAAAAGCTATTTATTTAAAGTATAGGTTGTACAAATGTTGAGAGGATCATTTTAATAAAGAAGCAATTAACTTAGGCTATAATAAGTGAAGCAGTAAGCTGAGGGCTTTTAAAATTATGTGTTGGATCTCTGAATAGGCACTTACCATTAGGGGTTAAGTTTTCTGGTGTTTACATTAAGTCAGCCAATAAGCCAATAACTCGTGAGGTTTTTTTTACTCTGTATAAATGCAGTGAGCAAGGAATGCTGGGTCTTTCTGTTCCTGATCATCGCTGATACCATCCACCCACCCTACTTAGGGGGGGTCAGCATAGTTGCCGACTTTGTACTAGGTCACGTGACAGGAGTAGGAGGGGGCTATAAAATGCTTGAATTCACCGCTTTGAATAGTGGGGGGTATGACATGATTAATCCCGTCCCTGATATTCAATGCCGTGAATTTCATAATTTTTTAGGATACAGGAGGCATGCCTACATTTTAGGGAGTCCGGGAGGACTCCCCGAAATCCGGGAGCCTCCTGGAAATCCGGGAGAGTAGGCAAGTATTGTTTATAGTATAAGTTGTTTAACCATTTCTTCCTTTATTCAGAAGAGGCGCAGAGGGTAGGAAAACTGTGCAGTCAGCGATGTCAGGCCGTAGGCCTATTGAGGACTACAAAGAGCAGGACACTAACCGGTATTAGCACTACTGAACTAGCAGGTGCGGAGTCTACCGTACCCCTGGTATTCGCCAGGGACCCCCGCAAGGAGGTTTGGACTTCGCTGCACAGGGTACGCAGGTCGTGGTCCTACTAGCCAGTTGCCGGTGTAGTGTAGAAGAGTCAGACGGTCCGGGTCGAGCCAATCGGGAATGCAAGGTACCAGGGAGAATTCAGAGGAATGGTCAACAAGCCGAAGTCGCGGGAACAATATGGGTCACACAGATGAAGGGATGGTCGCCAAGCTGGGTCACAACGGGAGAGCAAATCACAGGGAGCACAAACAGAAAACTAGGAGCAGGGAAACCAGGAACACTAGTTTAGAAACCTGTTACTCTGGCACCCTAATGGCACCAGAGCCTGGTTTAAATAGAGGCAGGAAGCAGCTGATAGGGAGAGACAGGGGGTGGCACATAGGAGACAGAGTAGCGTCCCGTTGCTAGGCAAAGGGACGGCGGCAGGGCTCATGCGCCCATCAACGGAGCTGTCCGGAAGCCTCAGCGCATCTGTTGCCTAGCAACAGAGCACTGCGGCCCGGGGGGCAGGTGTCCATCCCCGACTGACAGGGGATCAGCGGGGACGGCGCCTGACAGGCGACTAGTCGATGGTACTACCCCTATTGGCCGCTTTCGAAGAACATGACTCTGGACCCTTTCTGCGTGGAGGGTCCCTCGGCGTGCTTTGCGTTGCACGGCGATGTCGAGTCTAGAAGGGAGCAGTCACGCTGATGCCAGATTAGCACCGGCCAATTGGTAAAGATTCTTGGTTAGTGGTTGAGCGTACGTCCCCCACGGTTTATTGGTTGAAGATTAGTTGTTAGCTGACTGCTACACTCTCACCGCCACCATGATGGTTTAATATTTAAATAAACTGCGACCTTCAATTTTCCAAATATCTGTGTCTGTGCCTTATTTCAGGTTTACATTGTTACACACACTTAGCTAGGCTGTTATAGTGCCAAGTAAGAAAGATCTCACACTATTATTTTAACAAATTTTCACCCAATTCCTTTTCCCCCCTGACATTAGAACTTACTCCTATACAATTAGTACAGATATATGATGCATGTTTTCATAATTTCAGTTGCAGACAATGAGCATGCTTTACAACAAAATTGCAATGCAATCATGTAGCCTGTGCTCTTCATTTGTGACAATTTTTAAATGGGTTATATAAGGGGCTGGTTGGCAGACTTTAGCCCGGGGGGTAAGAACATTACACTGGCCCATAAGTAGCAGCCCATCCTTAAAGTGTGGTTTTCGGTATAATATTTATTTATCATTATAAAAAAAGCTATTTTAGTGTTGTTTAAGCCAGTGATACTTTATTATTATAACTGATAAATCTTAAATAATTAAAACAAATAATGCAGCAAAAAACAAACCTCCCTTTATATTGCATTTTATTTTATATGTTCCTTCTCCCTACAGGACTTTATTTTTTTAATTTATTTTTACACATACCTGGCTGATTATAAAGGGGTATAAATCATATAGCAATAGATTATATAATAATGTTTTAGTACAGTACTGAACATTGTGGCTGATTTATCAAAATGCATAAAAACCCTTTTGCTTAAAAAGCTGGGGGTATAGTTACTAAACTGCGGGTTTGAAAAGTGGAGATGTTGCCTATAGCAACCAATCAGATTCTAGCTGTCATTTTGTAGAATGAACTAAATAGCGAGAAGACTAGTTAGGTTTCTCTGACGATAGCTCTTAGAATGAAAATAACAGAAGAAAATGAATGATAAAAATGTTTTATTATTTGAATTTTTCAATGGTCAAATCGGCATATTATTTTTTAGTGTTTTTCCCCCCAAGTGGGACTGAAAGCCCACACATATATTTCCAGAGACTGGACCAGTGAAGCAGCAAGTTAACCCTTACCACTCTGTGTCAATATTGCTCAGCTGCTTCAGAAATATTTTATTGATAAACACAGTGAAAAGACATTTTTTTCCTTGCCACAAATAAGCAGCAATACAAATATAATCTTTATTGATACTTGTTAATAAATAGACCCTTAGTGACAGTGTGCACATCCATATTCTCTTTTGTACATATGTTTGGTATCCTAATAAACAAAGTCACAAAATAAAATTGGGGTATATGTTATAGTTATAAAAAAGAATATTCCCACTCGATTTGTGACATCACAGCCACGTCCCCTGCCCAGCAGTCCCATCGTTACCTCATCCATCTCAATATCTTACCTTCCACATTTTAGAATGTAATTTCCCAGCATTTTAGTGTTTTGTCACCTCTACCTATCAGCTATATTAAGCAATATAAGAGCAACGTCTTCCTGATAATCTTGTACATTTATAATGGTCTATTACTACTAGGGATTGCCGTCTGCTTCACCCAATGCTTATGTTCCCTTGTTTTCAAATATCTGCTCCAATTGGCTTTTTAAAAACAGTCATGGCAATCTTTGTCACTCATTTAATTTTCATTAAAATAGGAAATGTACAGCAGAACGGAGGAATGAACAAGCGCTACTGATGGGGAAGGTGGAGGGGGAGTGACTGAGGGTAAAGGTGGAGGGGGAGTGACTGAGGGTAAAGGTGGAGGGGGAGTGACTGAGGGTGAAGGTTGAGGGGGAGTCACTGAGGGTGAAGGTGGAGGGGGAGTGACTGAGGGTGAAGGTGGAGGGGGAGTGACTGAGGGTAAAGGTGGAGGGGGAGTCACTGAGGGGGAAGGTGGAGGGGGAGAAGGTGGAGGGGGAGTGACTGAGGGTGAAGGTGGAGGGGGAGTGACTGAGGGGGAAGGTGGAGGGGAGTGACTGAGGGTGAAGGTGGAGGGGGAGTGACTGAGGGTGAAGGTGGAGGGGGAGTGACTGAGGGTGAAGGTGGAGGAGGAGTGACTGAGGGGGAAGGTGGAGGGGGAGTGACTGAGGGTGTAGGTGGAGGGGGAGTGACTGAGGGGGAAGGTGGAGGGGGAGTGACTGAGGGGGAAGGTGGAGGGGGAGTGACTGAGGGTGAAGGCGGAGGGGGAGTGACTGAGGGTGAAGGTGGAGGGGGAGTGACTGAGGGTGAAGGTGGAGGGGGAGTGACTGAGGGGGTAGGTGGAGGGGGAGTGACTGAGGGTGAAGGTGGAGGGGGAGTGACTGAGGGTGAAGGTGGAGGGGAGTGACTGAGGGTGAAGGTGGAGGGGGAGTGACTGAGGGTGAAGGTGGAGGGGGAGTGACTGAGGGTGAAGGTGGAGGGGGAGTGACTGAGGGTGAAGGTGGAGGGGGAGTGACTGAGGGTGTGGGTGGAGGGGGAGTGACTGAAGGGGAAGGTGGAGGGGGAGTGACTGAGGGTGAAGGTGGAGGGGGAGTGACTGAGGGTGAAGGTGGAGGGGGAGTGACTGAGGGTAAAGGTGGAGGGGGAGTGACTGAGGGTGAAGGTGGAGGGGGAGTGACTGAGGGGGAAGGTGGAGGGGGAGTGACTGAGGGTGTAGGTGGAGGGGGAGTGACTGAGGGTGTAGGTGGAGGGGGAGTGACTGAGGGGGAAGGTGGAGGGGGAGTGACTGAGGGTGAAGGTGGAGGGGGAGTGACTGAGGGGGAAAGTGGAGGGGGAGTGACTGAGGGTGAAGGTGGAGGGGGAGTGACTGAGGGGGAAGGTGGAGGGGGAGTGACTGAGGGTGAAGGTGGAGGGGGAGTGACTGAGGGTGTGGGTGGAGGGGGAGTCACTGAGGGGGAAGGTGGAGGGGGAGAAGGTGGAGGGGGAGTGACTGAGGGTGAAGGTGGAGGGGGAGTGACTGAGGGTGAAGGTGGAGGGGGAGTCACTGAGGGGGAAGGTGGAGGGGGAGTGACTGAGGGGGAAGGTGGAGGGGGAGTCACTGAGGGTGAAGGTGGAGGGGGAATGACACGTGTGGACATCCTTGTCCCTCCTGCTCGCTTATCCTCAAGCTCTCAGCCGTGGGTGACTCATTGGGCCTGAGTCAGTAAGGAAAGTAAGGCAAAAAAAGGAGTAAATGTTCTCCAGGACAAACCATGTTACAATGCAAGGGGTGCAAATTAGTTTATTATTTTGTACATATGTTAAATACTGGCTGTTTTTTCATCTAGCACACAAATACTTGATAACTTTTTTTATACACTGAAATTTAAAGTTGATCTAGGACATGCCCTTCCCCAACTATAAATCTGCCATCACATTTTAAATTTTGCCTCCCCCTCCAATGCAACATGGTTTTGCCCAGTTGCAAACGTACTCCTGATTTATGCTTTGCTTTCCTTGATGACTCAGTCCCATTGTCTCCAGAGGTCAAGATTAAAACCCTACTACAGTTTTCATTTATGTCTTCTTTTTACTTTGGAGAACAATTATTCTGCTATATTTCAAAATGATTTTCAGTTTATATATCTCCTTGTAACGACCCCCCCCCCCCCCCAAAAAAAAAAGCCTAGTGTCCTAGTCTGCAGCCTAGTCAGCCTATTGGATAATCAGGCTCTGTATCTGTTAATATTTTGTTCTCATAGCATCATTAACCCCTTCCCTCTGCTGGGACAATATTTACTCTATAACCCAAGACTGCAATGAACAGTAGTTTCCAGAAGGTGGCAAAATAGTGGAAAATCACATTTTCATACATCATAAAAACTTTGAAGACATTTACATAACATGGATATCATCCCTGGCTGAATAGATCAAGGCTCGTCTGAAAAAAATTGTACCACACTATTGCTTTCATGTATGTCAATTTTTATGTACACTGGCTACTTTGTTAATCTGGTGACTCTCCTCTTTTCAACAAGGGTATCCCTGTGCCTATAGCAGCCATGACGAGGGAGATGGAGGCTCCTGTTAGCACTATTAGATCATTCCTTTACTGATGACAAAACTTAGACATATAAAACAAACATGGGTCTTTCCAAATTAAAAATACCATCAATAAACACATTTAAAAAAAAAAAAAAAGTGAAATAGATAACTAAATGTACATGATGAATTAGACAGCACTAACACTCCATTACATTAAAAATAAAAACAGATACTTGGAAAGCTAGCCGATTACATCTTTAGGCAAATTATTAAGCTTGCAAAATTTGTGTAAAAGTTCCAAGAAGAATAATCATGATATAGTGTACATTTCCCTAATTATTCCTGCTTTCTCCATATAACAGACTTAAAATAAGAAAATTCATTTAGTCCAGTATGCTCCCAGAAGGAAGCTCTCTTGAGAAAACCAAAGTTCACATTGATAATCCAAAAACAAAAGTGTGACTTGGTAATAGAGAGGGAAACCTTCCAATCATAAAGTAGTTTCGATGTTCGGATTGGCTACATGTTGGCCAAGCCCCTTCCATTTCAAACTTGCCAATAAATGTAATTGAATGCGCTTAAATACTTTGACATGCTGGTATTATCTGAATGCTCCCATTGGCTACATAATATTCTAGTCCCGCCCAAACTTATCTCTTGTCTGTCAGTGTGTAACCAGTTTTATCGAATGAAGACAATAACCACTTTACCATAGTCAAACATTAATATTACAGTCGCTTTCCTTTGGGGTACCTAGAATGTTAGGGAGTATATTTTATCAGATGGACTACCTTGGAGAACTGAACAAGAGATATATAATCACAAGTAAATATATTTGTACAGTTGTTGGAGTAAGCATCTGAAATACGCTGCCAAAGGAGGGGGTTGGCGGTTACTTTCAAGAATTGTTTTCAAATAAAAGAAGGTCATTGAAAGCTCCAACCTAAGTGTACAATGAATAGAGAAATGTTGATTCGCAGAAAAGTCTGATTGTTTCTTTTGTACATATTTTCACCACTTTAACAAAATTGCGTCAAAAGATTATTGTGTTTGCCTCCCCTTGAAACAACAATCGGGAAGGGGTTAAACTTGATGGACCGGTTTCTCTGTTTAATCTTGACAATGAAACAATGTTGAAGAGCCATCTATACAAACTATTACATATCAAGACATACATGAGTGCAATCTGGGTGTTATAAGTGTCCACAGTGACTCAAACTAAGAAATTCTCATGGTTTATATTGTCCCCAAAATGCAAATCCCTAAAGCATTTTACCTTGCACAGTATGTGGGTAATACAGTACACAAAGCGTAGTATTATAGGCGTGTGCATCAAAGATATTTTGTATTTATTTTTTAAAGTTGAACATTCATCCATCAATTATTAACCCCTTCATCATAAACGCTTCATCATTAACCCCTTTTTAGCATCACTGTCGATTAACCCCTTCACCATTTTCACCATCTTTCTTCATTAACCACCTTTTATCATCATTCTCCATTAACCCCTTCATCCTATCATCGTAAAAAAAAAGTGTAGGAGAGCAGGGTGTGGGGCCCGCCGACACGTGGGGTGTGTCCGAGCACATCCGACACAATCCGCATGTCCACCTATGTCTACCATCTATTAATCATAAATAAAGTTGCCTGTGTTATAGTATTGCACATAACACATACATTGCATTACATGGGACAAGCTGACCATTTCCTGGAAACCACAGACTCATATGGTAATGATCTCTGTGAGACATAACATTTATTATTCAGACTTACACCAATGTAATTACTATGCACCCATTTTTGAAAACCTTTTCCAAGCTTTACAAATCTAATAGCAGCTGACACAATGTGTGTTCTATTTTACTGTATTCTCTACCATTATTGAATCTTTATAAATCATGCCACTCAACAGGAGATCCAAACTGTACAGCAATGAAACTGCTGAGTCACTTCTACCCACACATAGTAACTGGGGGTGGAACTATAGCCATGGCAGTGGGTGTGGCTGCTATGGGGCCCAGTGGTGAGGAGCGGAGCGGCAGCCAGTTGGACTTCCAGTTCTGGGTTATAGATCATACTTGCCAACTCTCCCGGTAATGTCCGGTAGACTCCCAGACTTCGGGTAGGCCTCCCAGACTCCCTGGAGAGTATGGCAGCCTCCCGCATCTGCCCACTTCCTAGTGAAGTGGGCAGAATTAGAATGCCCCGCCCCCAATGTAAAATTACGTCACAGGGGCAGGACCAAAATATTGTGATTTGCATAGCCCCACCCACATAACGCCCACCTCCCCCACGCAGCTCCCGGACGCCAATGTTTGAAAGTCGGCAAGTATGTTATAGTCTGGGAACACAAACTCACATTTTATAAACAGGTGTAAAATTTTGTGGATGTGATCTATTTTACAAAATGTGGGGCATTTTCCAGATATGTTTTTTTTCCCCCTGGAATTTGGAGTGCTATGCCTAATATACACTGAAATACATTAAAATGTCCATCTTATTTACCGTCTATACATTTCTATGTTGGTTTAAAACATATTATCACAGACACTAGTTTGGAGATTCAAGCAAATGGACTGTTTATAGCATTAATTAGCATCTAACACAGTATTCAGGTCTGTTGAGGTTTAACAATCTTTCTATTCAGAAGAATTGCAGTGGAATCTTTGGTGTATTGTGTTTTATTGATTATATGTATCCCTCTTAAATGTAATTAAAATAATTTGTCTAAAAGTATCCCTGTCTTTCCATACAATGTTTTGTACATGCCAGTCCTCATTAAGCTGATTAGCAGTACTCCTCACAGTGCCCGTAGGTGAAGGCAGGTCTATGTGTGTATGACATTATTACCGTGCAACTATTTACTTCTTTTTTTTTTTCAATTATTTCAGAACTTTCTTAATATCAGGTTTCTGAATAATAGATCCCATACCTGTATTTAAAAGTAAATTAGATATTGATCTTGTCTATGGTTATATTTCTTCTAACAGCACTGCTAGAAAATGCTTTATCCCAAATCTACATGAATGGGAACAAAATATTTGGGTCCCACTGGCTCTCACACCTTCCAGGAATACATTACTATTAGGCCACACAAAGTGTACAGTTCAAAAATGAGATTTCAGTCACAATAGATATGAAACTAAGCATCTGTAGGTGTCTATTTAACCCAAAAAGGTCTATTGCAGTACACACCATATAATTAATAGGAGTCTATACCTGATCTTCAACAAGGTAAAAAGGGAAGAGAGCCATGATATTGTGGTCACATATAACTTATTTTTATCTTAACATGCCATAGTTATGCTATTACTGTATGTTGTCCAACGTATTACAATATGTTGCAAAGTAACACTAGGGGGTACATTTACTAAACTGTGGGTTTGAAAAAGTGGAGATGTTGCCCATAGCAACCAATCAGATTCTAGCTGTCATTTTGTAGAAGGTACTAAATAAATGACAGCTAAAATCTGATTGGTTGCTACAGGCAACATCTCCGTTTTTTCAAACCCACAGTTTAGTAAATATACCCGTAGAATTGCATCTGAAATGAACCGTAGACCACTTGTCACAATACACTTTTGATAAGATTTACAATCTTATCAAAATGTGATATTATCTGTACACAAACTGTTGAATTATGCACAAGGTACAAGCTTTACAATTCTACAATAACAAGCTGGGTGTATCTACAGCGTGTTTCCCATACTATCAACCTAAAGAATAAGTCCATTCACAAATTAATATTTACTCACCAGTACAGTCCCCGCAGTTAGCAGAACTGTAGGACTCCCATATTAGGGGTCCTAGAGGTTCAGGAACACTTAACCCGCTGGAGATACACAGCAGGTTAAACAGTTCTGTGGTACTTTATAACACAGGTACTGGCAGCTCGGAGCTTCCACTCTGTCCAATCAGCACCTGTGTTAGAAATGACATTGCTTCTCGCATGTTGTTGACATGGGGAGAGTATACAGTACAGCGCCGACTGGGTGAGTACACCCGAGTCATGGAACCCGTCCTAGCTGAGGGTAAAGTGGAGCATAAATTAGATTGTGACTGGACAGATCCTTTAACTTTCATCCCTTGGGAATCTAGTTATGATGACACAGCACATCGTCTTATCCTAGTCCAACTGTGTCATTAATGTTATTTTATAAAAAGCTCTAATATGTATACAATTTAAGGATATCTTGAAACTCTCTCTTCAAAGACTATAAACAGTAGGAACATTTCAAACAAGCTGCGAAACCCAATGCTGAAATAATACGAATCATTTACTGTAAAGTGCCGTATCATTGTCGTGTATGATGAGAAAAGGTACACTAAGTGCCAATTATCACAGGCAGAAATAGATTTATGCCCGCATATTAGTCACTGACCATAAGCCCTGTATGAAAATAGATCATCGAAAACTTAAGACAGTTTTTATTATTGTTTACAGGTCACAAGCAGAACTGATATGGGAAGAATAGATCTGTCAGTGAACAGTTCAAAAAAAAGCAAGTTACTCTCAGCATATGCTTAATAAACACTATTTATAATAATGCTGTATAAATATAAATATAAAAATACTAGTACACTATATAATGTTTGGTAAGTGGCCATTACCTTCATAGTTGGGGGAGCTGTGGCTGGTGGTGAGAGGGGATGATCTGGCATTGCTTCTGAAGCGTTAGACAGCTCCTGCTTCCTGTTGACACAAAATGGTTGCTTGTTACCAACAATGCTAAATACATATATAATAAATAAACCCTTATTAATGTCTTTCCTCATATTTAAGTGTTAATTTATCACATATGACCAAATTATCCAAGTCTTCTAATTTTTACATTTTTTTTTTTAAATAAAAAGTAAAATAACAGTACGCCTCCTTACCACAACTTCATAGTGACTTCACAAATTGCGCAACAATCAGAAAAGAATGAGTGTTGTAACCTGTAATGCAGCAAAGTGCTTCACCCACTGCATGTGTTGTAGGTAAAAATTTATTTCAGGTGCGTTTCACTCAGGGAAAGACAGATAGATAGATTTGTGTTCTCATGACAACCTCATTACGCCAAATTTCCCTCGGCCCTCCCTCCTCCAATCTCCCATCTGGCATTAGCTTGTTATGGACTATATTCTGTTTGTTTCTGGCTTTCCTCTTTGTAGTATAAAGGATTACACAGAGTGCACACGATAGGGGAGAAGCAGGAGACCGTTTAAATTCAGGGATAATTAAACCGGATGCTCTATTGTATCTTTGTGCAAGGAGAGTGGAAGATTGAACACAAGGGCATGGAAAATATTAAATATGTTTTCATATGGTTCAGTGATTATAATCACTCACAGGTATCTTACTGGGAGGGGGGGATGAGGAATACCCTTAAATTGATATACAAGAAAAATAGCTTTATCCAGTACACTAATTCTAAGATAATATGAACATAACTTTAAAGAGGAACTGCACTCATAATGTAACTTTTGGCAGTAAAATAAGCACTTTTGCATGTACTTTCTATTTAAATTTTTGATTAGGTTGTATTAGAATCCACTGTACTATTCCAGTGGGTCCAGCTTATAAGGGCTGTTTGTGTGGCACTGACAGCTGCTCATCATACAGGAGAACTCCATTGTCAATAAGCCGCCCCTAACATTACGGAATATATTTATTAAGGTAGTGCAGTGCCAATCAATATGCAGCAATACAAATCTCAGCAATTCATAAAGACACACCACTGTAATTTACAGGAAAATCTGTAAAGTATGAGGTACAGAAAGTCATACAGGAAGACGGGATTATTCAGCTGCAGGAGGTTAGGCTGCTAGCAGCTATTTAAACTTCAGATAGTTTAGCACTTTAGAGGACCAGCAAACCTGCCAATGACACTCCCCGTTCCAGTGTTGCAGAATTCATTAAGAAATTAATTTGCTTTAAAAATATATATAAAAAGAAGAGGAGGAGTGATTTCTAAAGCTTCAGGTATAAATAATAGTAGTTCTTTTGAACGCTACATAAGAAAAAGTAGGAATAAAAAACAATAATAAAACTACTGCTAAATACAAGATGTCCTGTACGAAACAGATATAGGTAATTAGATGACATTATGAAGATTCACACAAATCAAATTTCTTCTAGTACAGAAACTCATTTCACAGGGGTGCAAAGTTCCGGCAATGCAATTTTTCCAGTTCTGCTTTTTGCTTTGTCATTCCGCGGTATGATATTCATAGTCTATGAATAAAGCTGGGACTCCAGTCAATTAATTCTGCCGAGTGATGGAGTCGGCATAAGCCTGGGTACACTTAAGGTCAAATTCTGCTTGTAGTTTTAAAACTTTTGCTCATCTCTTTATATGTACATATAATATACAAAAATACATGTTTACAAGACTCTAAAACTTGTAGGAAATCAAGGTGTTTGAAATGCTATACATACTGTTTGAGACTGGTTCATACTGCTATGTTACATAGCATTAAGATGGCTTGAAATTGTTCACATAAAAGAGCTACCATTTCCCAGCATAATAGTGGAAACAAACGCCTATATAGGTGGTACTAGCTTCCCACTAGGTTACATAAGCTTTATCCAAGTGCTTCAGACCTATGTTGGAGAGCATGTTTGAGGCCTAGATCCTTATCCTTTATATGTTGAGATGGTCCAAAATTACTGGCCTTATGGTCTGCAGTTAGAGACCTTATTCATTCACTCAAATGAACGTTCCCTTCTCTCTTGGTCTCGGAATAGATCTGACATGTATACCAGATGGAATATATGAACTGCATTATTAAAAATTCTGCCAAATTATTTTGTAAAGTTTAGGGGGTATATCTACTAAACTGCGGGTTTGAAAAAGTGGAGATGTTGCCTATAGCAACCAATCAGATTCTAGCTGTCATTTTGTAGAGTGCACAGATTTCGCTGGTCCCGTCCCAACACAAATGCAGCCTTCACACCTCTCAGCAACTGCCACCAGTTCCGAGTAAGGCCCGTAGCAAGTCTATGACTTAATCACCCAATTGCGCACACTCTGTGCACTGGTAGCTAAATAGTTAACTCTTCTCACTCTGGTATCTAAAGCGTTAATCCAGCCAAGCAATCTGTCTCTTCTAAACAGGCAATGGATTTGTTTAGAGCAAAAAGGACAGAACTATTAAATTTTAGATTTAATATACAAAAAGTACTATGCTTACAATAATAAAAACAATTAGATAAAGATTTGACATACAGATAAAAAATGGCAAACAGTTATAAAAACAAAAGGGATAATAGCACAGAGCATAACTCACTTATAATCTGTATGCCTGGGGCAGGCAGAGAAGATGGACAGTCCTTCAATTAGATTGATCCCCAAGAAGCTGACAGTTTGTTCTTTCAGAACACAGGTTTTTAAGCAACATGAAATGGGATGTTCTTCACAGGGGCAGCGTTTAATGCTAATCGGGGGGTTGTGTCCTGGGACACTTTTTCAAACTACATTTACATGTTGCCTGATTTACTAACCAATTCTACTATGTGATATATTTTTTCTGGAGAGCGTTACATCGATCCAATTTTATCATTAATAAATCCCCTATGACTTTGTCCATCTTTTGATATCAAACATGCCTAAGTACAGTGCATTCACAGAGCTTACACTCCTTTTCTTCATTTCTCTGTGGGGCAGAATTCTTAATTTAACATATGAGCTGCCCTTCATCATGCTATTGAGGAATATGTGGTTGATCACTACTTTTATTGATTTTAAGTGGCATATTTTAAAACTGAATTCTTTTTGTCTATACAGTATTACATATAGGCTATATCAGCACATGGCCTCTTTGAGCCAGACCACATGCTGAGCGGTACCTAAAAGTCTAATCAAGTGTCACAAATAGTCTAGATCTCACCCCAGGAGTCCTTTCAAGTTGTCCCCCCAGGTGACACGTATATCTTTTCTCACTGGGATGTGCAAAGCCATCCAATAAATTTACATCAGACTCTCTGGCTGCAAATCTTACACCTTAACTTATCAATGGATTCATTTGTTATCACCTATTTACACTGCAGTTATGAATTATCCGTTATAAATAACTGCAAGCTCTCTATATTCAGGACAACCTTCAAAGGAAAATGCTGTCATAGTTTTCATATTTTGGGAAATCTGGGAGGTACTCCATACTGAGGAGCAGAAAACACACCAAGGTTGTGAATGACAAGTACTGTGAACAGGTAAAATCACATATCTTTGAAAAAGGTATGTCACATTGTCATAATTCCATCATGTTTGGTATTTAAATGTGCGGGAGATAATGAGCGGTTTATTGAAGCGGGAATTATTTGTCTGGGAAATATCTGTGAAGAATTAACCACAGGTTAAGACCTTGGGAATATTTGTGAGCAAAGTATAGTGAAACCCAGGGGACATCCCTGCCCCCTATTAGCATTAAACACTGCCACTGTGAAGACCATCCCATGTCTTGTTGCTTAAAAACCTGTGTTCTGAAAGAACAAATTTGTCAGCTTCTTGGGGATTAATCTAATTGAAGGACTGTCCATCTTTTCTGCCTGCCCCAGGCATACAGATTATAAGTGAGTTATGCTCTGTACGTTTATCTCTTTTATTTTAAACTGTTTTGCTTGTTATGCCCATTAATAGTTATTCATTATTTTTTTATCTGTATGCCCTGTATTTTTGTATATTAAATCTATAATTTAATAAGTTAAGTCCTTAATACTCTAACGAATCCATTAGCCTATTAGAAGAAGAGATTGTTAACCCTTTGAATGCCAGTGTGTGATTTGTTGATACATTTGATTAACAAGCTGTGTGTGCTTGTATTTACATTTGTGTAACAGTCTGAAGGTGTGAAGAATTAATCCTGTGTGTGCTGGTGTAGGTCTTGCTAGTTTGTGGAACTAGAAGCCTGTGTGCCAGTGTGGGACAGTATATTGGGGTCCTATTGCCCGTACTCAATAGGTAGTGGCAAAACCTGAAGTGTCTGGGGGTGTGAGGGCGCTGTGTTTGGGGGCTATTCCATAGGTCTATAACCTGTGTGATAGGTAGAGAGAGTCTGTGGGCTGAAATCGTGTGTGACCTCATACAGCGAACACCCCAAAGTCATGGCAGCTGGGGGCGTGTTCATGACAGTTATCAATCTACTAAAGCTGTTTTTAGTCACAAACTGCCCTTTTTTTTATTCAGTAGTAGATTGCAAATAAATAAATTAAATTATTCTATTTGGGAATGAGACATTGAAACTGCACTGAGCAGGGCGTGATTAAGGGTTCAGGCCGCCCTAAGGAAATACGCTTGTAGCACCCCCTTGTCTTCCATGCCAAGGTAATAAGCAGTTGCTAAAAACACACTTATATTTTATTTAAAATCCGTTTTTCTCACCCACCAATGTTCATGTTTCCATGTTTTTGAAACTTGACTCCACTTGTTTTTTAAAAGAATCACAACAATCTTTGTCAGTAATTTAGTTTCCATTAAAATCAGATTTGTATAGCAGAACAGAGGCATGAACAAGCAGTACTGAGGGTGAAGAAGTGAAGGGGGCGGTCATGTCTGTTCCAGTCGCCATTCTTGTCTGTCCTTCTCCCTCAAGGATGTCTCATTTTCTTCAGCCTTCATCATGGGAATATGTCAAGATTAAACCCTACTGTATTTTCCTATCATGCTTTGTTTTTACTTTGGAGAACAACTATGCTCTTATAATTTAAAATTAATTTCTGTCTGCACCTCTCCCGGTCTTCATTTGCACCCCTCAAAATTTTGCGCCCACCAAAAGCCTTGCATCCTAGGCTTCAGCCTATTGGATAATTAGGCGCTGGCACGGAGTCACTCTAAGGGAGTCTGCTCTCTGTTAGCCTCCACTGTGTCATGCTTTTGGACCTTAATGAACCCGGCCATGCTCCCAATTAAGTTATATCCCACCTTCAGTGATGTCACACATATTCCTTGCAATAAGATATTGCCCCAAAGCCATTGTATTGTGAAAGCATTACCATATGTCAGTAAGACTGACAGAAGGAGCTTAAGGAATTATGGGGAAGATACAATAGGAACTGCACAGTATGGTGTACATGTAATATTACTCACACTATCATATAATCTAAGTGAATGCCTATAAGAAGAATATAGTTATCCATTGATATTTACATAAGGGGAAACACTACTGGGCTAAAGTCCATTTAATGAAGGGTTAAAAGATCATAGTCAGCTTCTGAAGAGAGAAAATACATGTTTTTCATACAATTTGACTTCAACTTACTACAATAGTGATAATGTCTGGCAAATGCACAATACATTTTTTTTTCATTAAAGTATCAGCCAAGTCCAGTCACAGCTAGTGCTAAATGTACAGCTCTATACAGCTTTTATCACACAGGCCGGGTTGCTACGGTAACAGGCCCCATGGTTCCTTAGCACCACTGAGCACAGTTGACCGATGTACCCAGGAGGATGTGTGTAATTAAAGACCAAAGGAAAGTGTACAATGAAACACACAACTCATAAACTATGAAAACTATTAACGGGTCATAGAAAAAAAAGAGCGGAAATTTTAAAAACAGTATATACATATGACATTGTAATGCACATAACCTAATAATATAATTTCAGGAAAGCACGAAGCTTCTCATTTTTATGTACTTATGGTCAAGTCTTATTCTATTACCCCTCTATTAAACTTGGTTTCAAATACATTTACCTGAAAGAAAATACTGAGATCATATTTATCCAAAACACCTGATTATATAAAATATTTAAACTTTGACTGCTTTATTAACAAATAAATTCTTAACTTGCCCCTAAACTACAAAATTATTTATTCATTTTTCAACTTGAAAGATATGACTTCATAAGGTGTTGTTAGGTCACTATGTCATACACAGGCAGAGACAGAGGTTATTTCTGACCCTTTGTATTTTCTGTACACTAATTACACAGGTCTGCAAAATTTAAGGTATTGAAAGCTTTTTTTTTTAATAATACTTTATATAAAATACTTTTATATTCTTAATTATACTCCTGTGTACATCAAGAAATAGTATATAAAAACAACTTACATTTACCTATAAGGGGGTTACATACATTTTTAAGAAAAAACAAGAAGTTTAATTGTTCTTGACATATTTATTGTGAAATACGAAGACGTGTAGATGATATCACTGTGTTTTTTGTCTTAATTACATAATAAAATAACAATAAAAATCAAACAATAATAGAAACAAAACCATAATTATTGAAAAAATCGTTAATATCTTCTTTATTTTGTCGTCAAACTTTGTTTTGTCGCTTTTTGCTTATAGGTTTTTTCTGTGTCGTCTGTGTGTATCATCCAGCAGTAGTCAGCCATCATGCTGACGTCCCAACAACCCTGGTATCTTCTTTCTACATCTTTAACGTCTTGGTGAAACCGTTCACCCTGTTCTTCACTGTAGTCTCCCAGATTATTCGGGAAATGCTCAATATGAGAATTCAAAAAATGTACCGTTACACTCATATTGCAGCCAAGGTTTCTGTAACTATTAAGCATTTCCCTGACAATTTCATTGTAGTTTGGATCCTTGACATTGCCTAAAAATTTTGAAATCACTTGTTTGAACGAAGTCCACACCAAAAGTTACACAATATTCATTACACGCCCGAAATTTTCATCTTTTATTAACTTTATAATGTCAGGGCCTGTAAAAATGCCTTCCTTCAGTTTAGCATCAGATATGTTAGGGAATTAGGTGCAAAGACATTTGAAAGTTTCTCCATCTTTAGGCAGTGCTTTTACAAATTGTTTCATCAGTCATAATTTTATATGCAGAGGTGGAAGCAAAATTTATTTGGATTTACTAAACTGGATTTGATGACATTATTTTTTTCAAGCTGGCCAATTGTAAATGTTTAGCTCTGCTATCCCAGTCACAGAGAAAACATGGGAATTTGATGTAACCTTGTTGCTGGACAAGTACCATTCATACAATTTTAAGATCTCCACATATTAACCAGTTGTGTCTTGCAAATCCAATCAGTTCCAAAACAGTTTTCAAATTTTCATATGTTTGTTTAAGATAGGGGGCGTGGCGGGGCACAATTGTGGCATTTTGGCCCCGCCCCCCATGAAAACATCATTTTCCGCAGGGGGGGGGCAAAATGACGTGATTGGCCTCGCCCCACCCCCTCCCTCCAAAATGGCGTGATTCACGCGATTCTCTGTGAATTACGGGATGCGGGAGAAATGCCAGCTCTTGTGGGAGCCCGGGAGACTGACCCGAATTTCGGGAGTCTCCCGGACTTTCCGGGAGAGTTGGCAAGTATGACCTTGTAGTTGTAGTTGTTGTGTGTGTGCAATGTTCCTTTAGACAGTATGGGGTTTAGGCCCTTTATAAATTTCAGCTACAGGCCCATGTGGACCTTAATCTGGCACTGGGCGGGGGAAGTTTTATGACGAGAACTGAATTGCAACATTCTATACTACCGACTGAATTCATTTAAGACAATGTTTTACAAAAAATGTAGGCAGAATACATTTATTTTAAAGAATATGAAAAAAATGACCTATTCATAAATACACATTTTGCAGAAAAATGTGATGTGATATGCAAAATCGGGAGTCATTTTCGTGTTCAGAAGCCAAAAATCTATAAGTATCACATAAATTCGTTAAAAAAGATTTTTCATCGCAGACCAGTGTTATCATTTCTTATCACAATGAAAAGAAATTATTTAACATACCTACTTATTAAAATTGTTCTGCCGGGACAGCGGCTCGATAGGAGCCTGTCCTGGCATAGGTGATAGGAGGGAAGGGAGAAGCATGAAGCCTACCGGGAAACTTCCGAAAATCCCTCTCTTGTGATACTTTCCCCAGAAGATAGAACGACTAACAGCATCACTATCGGGGTCAAGCTCTGAAAAGGTACATTTAAAACTGGTCCAGACCGCAGTTTCCATTGAGAATTATGGGGACTGTAGTATTCTGCCATAGTTCGCCTAATGCTGCGTTAGACTGTTAAATAGCCTGTTAACTTGCCTAAACAAGGCAGACACAGACATTTAAGCACAATTTAAGTGTTAAAATATAGGCCCCTGGGTGAGGTTTTCAAATTAAATAACATTAGTGGTCTAGGACAAACAACAACAACAATAACAATACAACAAACAAAGTCAAATAAGACAAATGAGCAGAAAAAGCAAAAGGCAACTTTCTATTCACTGTTTATTGATAATTTTACACAGAGGTCACTATTTTTCTTCTTTTGGGGATATAATTTAAGAAGAGGAGGTGTATAAGCACAATAAAGGTTCTAACTCCCTTTGGGCCTATTTATAAAGCACCATCTGACACCCTCTCTTCATTTGAGCCCAGAAATGAAGATGAAGTATCTATCTATCTTCTTATCTTCCTACTCTGCCTCATGTCCATTTGATTCTATTCCCTCACAAATCGGTAGATCCCTGTCTCCTGTGCTTATTCCACTTTTAACTAAAATCTGTAATTACTCTATCTCTACTGTTAACTTTCCGTCATTATTCAAGCAAGCAGTGATTACTCCTATTCTGAAAAAAAAATGAATTCTGACCCAAACTTCTTCTCAAATTACTGTCCCATCTCCCAGCTCCCATGCCCCTCCAAGGTTCAAGAGAGATTAACCTACACAGCTTTCTTTCTACAAACAACCTTTTGGATCCTCTTCAGTCAGGCTTTTGTTCGCAACACTCCACAAAGACTGCAATGACTAAGGTTGTAGATAATTTGATCTCTTCTAATTCTCCTGGATCTCTCGGCTGTATTTGACTGTGTTGACCATTCTCTTCTCATACAAACGCCACAATCCCTAGGTCTTCAAGACACTATCCTATCCTGGTTCTCATCCTACCTATCTAATCGCTCTTTCAGTGTTAATTTCTCTGAATCCACCACTGCTCCGCTTCCTTTATCAGTTGGAGTACCACAAGGCTCAGTCCTAGGTCCTCTGCTATTCTCTATCTACACCACTTCTCTTGGAAAATTAATAAGCTCCTTTGGATTTCAGTATCATCTCTATGCAGATGATACACAAATCTATCTATCCTCTCCTGATCTCTCACCATCTGTGTTGTCTTGCATTACTGACGGTCTTTCTGCCATTTCATCTTGGAAGTGGGTCATGAGTTCAATTCCTGACCATGGCCTTATCTGTGTGAATTTTGTATGTTCTCCCTGTGTTTGCGTGGGTTTCCTCCGGGTGCTCCGGTTTCCTCCCACACTCCAAAAACATACTGGTAGGTTAATTGGCTGCTATTAAATTGCCCTTAGTCTCTCTCTCTGTGTATGTTAGGGCATTTAGACTGTAAGCTCCAATGGGGCAGGGACTGATGTGAGTGAGTTCTCTGTACAGCGCCGCGGAATCAGTGGCGCTGTATAAATAAATACACATACATATACATATATACATACATACATATATACACACAAAGTAAAAAAAAATACTGCTGGCCTGGACAAGGTTAATTTGGGTCAAGCACTAAATCCAGAGCACAACCTCTAGTGTTTGCCATATTTTTGGACTTTTCACCCTTTCATACAGCCTGGAGAAAGCGTTCACTTCTGTACTGCATAGACACTCCTGTGGTTATCTGGCAGCTCGGACTAGCTATGTGCCCGGTATTTTTCCTCTTTGGCATCATAGTTAGTGCAGGACACTTGTTCCCCATGTTCACAGAAGTTCTGGCCACAGCTGCTGCACTGAGGATGTCGTGGAGATCACCAAAGGACAGTTGGAAATGGCAACAGCAATGTCAGTTGAACTTTCCCAGAGCTGAAATGATGTTTTTCCAGTAGATCTTTGAAACAACTCTGTCACTGGTACGATAACACTCCTCAGCACCACCTTGTAATTTTCCACTGCCTTCACAAAACTGTAACGTTTTATATTTGTGAGAAGGGCACAGAGCAGCCATCTATAGCTGCAGTCCGCATGTTATCTTTCCCTGTGAAACAAAACACCTGCTACGGGGTTTTTAAGAATTACTAACATAGTTCTGCCACCATCTGGACCTCTATTCCAGCCTGTAAACTGGATACATTCATCACGCTGGTTTTATTCATAACTCAGTTTAACACCACAAACATGTCTTACATTAAGTATTCACTGTGTTCAAGAACATATATGACAAAATAAAGATGTAATTATTATTTTTTGAGTACATAAAACACAACCTTCATGTGTTTGTATAAAATGCAGACCTTGGAGCTATGAGAATCTGCATTGTAACATTAGCGATCTCCAGTAGACAGAACTTGAATATGTGGGATAACTTGTGAACGTCTTCTCATTTACATAGCAGGTTTAAAAGATGGATAAGCGGTAAAGATAATGAAACAGGCGTATTGTGATTGCATACGGCTGCAATTTATGTAATTATTTGTGGCCACTATTTTTTCTTCTTTGTCGTATAATGTTTTACCTCTGCACTCTCTTCTACTTTATCATATAGGGGCCTATTTATCAAATGTTTCCCCCCTGTAAAATCCCAGAAAACAACAGGTTTCGGGGATTAAACACTAAATTGGTATTTATGATTGTAGCATCGCAGCAGATATCATAGATATCTGCTTTGCATCTCTTATCTGTCGGATGGCGACCTTTCAAACAGGGCAGTTTTGTTTTGGATGAAAAAAAGCAGGGTTGGTGTCATTGGTTAATGACTTAACCACTGAGCCACCACCTGTGGCAGTTTTGCTGTGAAGGCGTGTCCTATGCCTTCCTGGATTAAACAACTAGTGAGGCATATTCCATCGGTGGAGAATGGTATTGTAGATGCTTTGTCTCACTTTGTGTATGTGAGTTATGCCGAACGTAAACCAGGCAAATAGACTATTGCTGTAAACTAAGTCCAATATGATTCCATCTCATCATCACGACCTATGTGCTTTATTAGTGAAGCTTAGTGTCGAGATTTTGCAGCACTGTGTACAAATGACAAGTCATTGGGATTTACCCTAATGTTACAGAGATAACAGAACTGGTTCTCCAACGAAGGGACTTATTTTTAGCAAAAAGAACTGTAAAAAATATGATATCTGTGCACAACAATGCTCTTCTTGAACCTATATTTACAAACAAAATATAAAACACACAGGACTTAAATGATAGTTTCCATGTAAAACAATTACATTTATTTATAGTTCTAGTAATCTTATCTATCTAGACCCAGATTATAATTTGCAAAAATGATATCAGGGACATTTGTAAATCATGCTAAACAGCATACTTACACAGCCTGTGGCTCTCCACATGGGGTACCGTAGAACTACAAGTCTCAGAATGCCTGACTAGCACTTGACTTGTCAAGGTATGTTGGAATTTCTAACTTCACCACAGTCTGAGAGCAATGCCTGTGTGAGTCTGTTTTAGAGAGTTGTAGAGCTTTATCTGCCACTTGATCTATCATTGTGTGTGTGTGTGGTGACAACAAGTGTACCTGTCAGTTAACACGTGCACTATTTGAATGAAATTTTATGAGTGTGTTGAAAGTGTTAGAGGTGATGGGTGTTATGACGTCTGTGGATAGACTGAAGTCATGACACAGCATACTGAAAATCTATCTGCATCATGACTCATCCACTATCATCCAGGTAATGCCCAAGGCATTCAAACACTGCTGCAAAGCAACAGATCAATGAGACTATGTGCTTGTTTCCCTCCACAGAAAGCCATTATATAAAATGGATAATTTTACTTTCTAAAGCACATAATCAGTTTTTCACCTCAATTTTCGCTACATTTGCTTAAAATAACTTTATTATAAAGTAATTGATTTTCGGATCAGATCCGTCACTACATTTTCCCTGTCCCAATCTGCCACCAAAGCACATTAAGTATGACATTATAAATTCCTTCACTCTCTTCTTCCATCTCTAATTTAATTTAAAAAGAAACTAGAAGGTAGGAAAGGAAAGCATTCATTTTATTGTGTTATGTATCTTATTATTTATCTTATTCATCCATGTAAGTGTGGTAAATAGGATTTTTTTTATGGTAACCGAGGGTTCAATGTCTAAGAGCTGTAATAATGAGCTATCTAGAACTAGAAGAGGGCAGAATTGCTCCTTATATACTCATAATGGCCAATAATTACACAGTCCGTGGGACTGTCCTGATTTCTGGTGGTTAGCTTTAGGGTGATTTTTATCTTCTGCATTAATAGTATATTTTTCTATATTTCAAAAGGTATTAAAGACTATACTGTGTATCACAGTTAAATAATATTGCAAAAAAAAAAGTGCTTGAACGTTAAGCCTACATTTTGTTATTTTTTAACAGCCGCAGTAACAGAGACAGGTAAAACTATACTTGGGATCATTTTTCTATCAGACATACATGTCAGATGAAAGTAGTTCTTACACGCCCCCTAGTGGACATGAAGTCATTCATTTGAATCACCTGGTTAAATTTGCTAAATTTTTATTTGTGCATTATAAACAAACTTTTATTTCAATGAAAAAATGTAATACAACTAAATTGAAAGTGTATTAATTGTAAGCACACCTTGCTAATTCTTGTACTATTAGTAGGTATAGCAAATTGGCCATGCAAATGCAGATGTATAGAAAATGAACTCTTTCCAGTTCACATGCTGCATACCCGCGGGTGTTACTAAGCAAGCATGTAGCATACATTTGTACTTATTACAAGAAAGCCAAACTGTATGTTTAATTCATGTGTCAGATTTACAGTAAACAACTGATCTGGTAACCCTATCTAATGTATGAATAATACCTGAACTGTTCTTGCAAAATAATCAAATATTACACATGTAAGATGTGATAGTCACACTTACTACTAGTCCAACATTTCAGTATTTTTAATCATACGTTTATCATTAAAAGTTATGTTAGTGTTTTGTTTTGCCAGAGTGGACTATGCTACAATAAAATATATATTTCTGTTAAACCTTAAAATATGTTATTCTATAAACAATCCTTGCCCTAATCCTGCTGTTTACCAGATCAGTCCTAGATCATAAGGATATTATACATTTCACATCAGACAAGCACCAGTCACTATTAAGAAAATCCATCTAGAAGTAGTTTGTACAGTTCCACTGACCCCAGCGCTCTTGCTGATAATTGATAATTACTTCCCTCTCTCCTAAGATCTCTGCTTTCTCCTGCACCCTCATCTGTAATCAACATTCTGTGATGAGCATTGATTACATTTATACATTTTCCTGTCTTTTAATTCAGAAGGCACAAGGTGGAGGTTCCACTATCAGGGGGTCCTGAGTAGGGAACCTCAAAGTTATTCTAGTTATGAACGCTCATAAATGACTTATTAGTGGACTTGTACATTTAGATTTCACATTGAAAAGTCCAGAAACGTCTCACGATATATAATCTGGAGAAAGTAGATATTTTGTCGCTAAAGAAGAGAAAATATTTCAAAACATTTCCACGGAATATTTGCCTGATTCCATATTTAGGCAGAGAACTCTGTACACATTTTTACAGCAAAATTTGTGTTAAGTGTTCCTTGTGGTATTCCCCCTATTATTTGTGTTCTAGCTCCTTTATTATACTTTACCACATTAGAGAACAGAATTAATTGACTGCTGTTTCCCCAGCTCTATTTATAATCTATACATTCCATGAAATGCAGACTTTACAAATTCAGGGCATGCAGCATGCCATTCCAGAGAATGGCACTGCAAAAGTGGAACTCAGAGATCATCATCACCAGCTATTTATATAGCGCCACTAATTCCGCAGCGCTGTACAGAGAACTCACTCACATCAGTCCCTGCCCCATTGGAGCTCACAGTCTAAATTCCCTAATACACACAGACAGAGAGAGACTGGGGTCAATTTGATAGCAGCCAATTAACCTACTAGTATGTTTTTGGAGTGTGGGAGGAAACCGGAGCACCCGGAGGAAACCCACGCAAACACAGGGGGAACATACAGGGATTGTACTGACAGAACGTTGTACCAAAATGGACTATTCCATCACGAAATAAAATTTGCACACATCTTTGCTTATCTTAACATTAACTCAGTTTAATTAATTTGGAAAGAAGGCTGTATGCCATAAACATATAACATAAAAAGCAAATATAAGCAAACACCATTAACATTTTAAAATAACATTTTAGGTCTAAACATCACCAGACATAGTTATTGACAGCACATAATAGGGCTGGTTTTTAATCGCCGCTTATCACTTAACATCCTATCCCTTTAATTTATCAATAAAATCTTGCAGAGGCAGTTAAGCAATACTCAGCAGCCTTGGTGGTTATGACCGGGAGTGGTAAGAGTTAACTTACCGCTTTGATGGGTATGCGAGCATCATGTGTATACATTGTCCAACCCAACACTCACGATTTTGTCATTAAACAAATTGCTGTTTTAAATTCTGCAGGAAAACAACGCAGAAAACCAAAGATCTGGGCAAATAGCTTTAAACATTTTGTCCATGATCGCTTCTAGCTCTGATAAAACGGTAAAGAGGTAACTGAATAGGGCACATTCTGCCTTGGAGCTGCAGATCCAGCACTGATGATACTCCAGTCCATTTCTCTCCTGCCACTCTCCTGAAAGGGAAGGAAATTTCCTATTTTCTTAGGACTTGTCAGACACCTATGTGATCCCCCCTCTGTAGTTTCTCTCCAATTATTATTATTATTAATATCTATTTATTTATGAGGCGCCACAGATTCCGTAGCACTGGATACAGAAGCAAGTAGCAAATAGATGGGGTAATACACGTCAGTAGCACAAATAACGAGTAATGCTATGGTAACTCACACAGAGTGCAGCACAAGACGTGACAGGACGTACGAGGGACAGGAGACAGGCGTGGGACAATGGATAAACAGGATCCTGCCCGCGAGGGCTTACATTAAAATCATGAATGCTGATTGGTTGAGCAATGATATAAAGGAAGAAGCTACTAACTTCTCCCCACTTGACCAAACAATGTGCAGGGCTGAAAAATCATGGAGATGCCCTTTATTTGTAGACATTCTCCTTGGGTCCAGAGAATGCACATAATACCCTATGCAACACCTGGATCTCCCATGAGGGCAAGGGAGTAGCGCTGACGGTGGGGGCGGGTCCTCATATGCCCATTCACAGCTGCATCTGAGCCGGGGTTTGGGGTGGGGAAAGTGAGTGAGTGGAATAATAGCTTTCTATTGGACCACAAGGTCACACCTCATCTTAGGCTGTGCCTGCAGCTTTAGTTTTATACAAGGCTGAACACGCAGCCTAAGAGGGGCCCTAAAAACAGCCACAACAGGGCCCGAAGTTGCACTCGGTGGCCTTGTCTATCATAATAAACCTCTACATTGACCAATGCTGTAAATTTCTAGTTCAGCCACCCTAAGCAGAGATGAACGGAAAGAAAATTGACAACATTTAATATATCTATATTTGTCAGGAAAAGTTTTAAAGATCTCTGTGATTTGAACACTGAAAATGATTAATGTGCAGCTGTTACACACAATGGAGGCAGCTCTTTTGTGGATGGAACCAATATCCATGAGATCACACGAATACTTCTCTAGTACTGGAGCTATTTTATGCTTTCATATGGATAGTGCTTTAGCCCACAATATTTCTACCCACACTGTATGTAGGTGACAAATACTCTTTAATATTGAGTGGAGACAAAGTAAATAAAGTGGGGTCAAAGCCAAATGTGTTTTAAAAGGGTAAGAACCAGCCATGACCTTTCTAACTTAATTCTAAATTGCCTATGGGAACAATGTTATTTCGCTTTTATGTTAAACAACATGGCTAGTTGTAGCTTAATGTTCAAATGAATGACTTTGTTTTGGTTTACAGGCAGGCTATTGTAGTTAATAGTTGACCTATATTTACGGGAACATTTTGTGAAAACAAAAGCTGAATTCTTGACTTAATTCTAGTGTAGAATATATTAGGCACACATTTTGGAAGTAATTAGTGGGTAAGGTAAACCGCACAGCCATTACACCGTACACTGGATGCCCTTATCAAAGAAGGTTAACAGCGCTAGCTAATGATTGGTCCGTTTACAAGATTCTCTCTACATGGCTGAACCAGGTTTGACTGAAGAACAGCGATACAGGACATTCCTGCATCATTTGCCACTTAAGAGCGCCACAAGCACCCGTGTCAGCCTACTTCAGCTCAAGCTTCACTGTCAGTCAATGTCTGGGCAAGCTATCACTGTGAGACAGTCAGCTGACAGTTCAAAGAGTTGGGGACCTCAATGGGAATCAACACTGTGGTCTGAATTGACAGTATATTTGCCGCTTCTCTAAAGACACTGAAAAGTGCCGTCAGAACCATAGTACACACCTTGCACTCTTCTAACATACATAGAATAATTTGATACAGTATTTGTTTAACTTAAACTTGTTACATTGTTTGCTCAGCTAAACCAGATTTAGAATAATTTATTGAAGGAATTGAGTTGTTAATTATTACCCCTGAAATGTAGAATAAATTTACATTTAATTGCATTCCACAATCCACTACCCCTGGAATGATTATAAATAGCTGTATGTAGGTAGTTAAGATACAGTTTTATGGCTCTGTAGCTTATCAATGCAGAGTCCTGATAGGAGGAGAGGGACCTTCAGTAATATCACAGCTCTGTGATCAAGGACTGTGACAGATATCTACAACCATACATTGTAAGTAGTGGACATTTACCCAGCAATGATAAATAGTATAGTATGTCCCTACATCATCATCCCCAAGCTGCAGTCTAATTGGACCAGCTAGATAGCGAGTACGGAATAATGAAAGTTGTTCTGCAGTTAACACAAATTAAATATACAAAAGTGAGAGGAAGCCAGACAACCCTAATGCTGCACACCAGGGGGTAAATGTATGATGCTCCGATTTTTTCAAATCGCCGGAAATGTAAAGTGGCGATGGCTTGTAAAGGTAAGTTGCCTTTACAAGCCATCGCCGCTTTAAATTTTACCTGCAAAGTCACCGGTTTCCGGCAATTTGAAAAAATCAGAGCATCATACATTTACCCCCTGGTTTTTATTGCCCAGAGCACTATACACGATTACTCCACAGACAGTGCTGTATTTCCTAAGCTAAACTTAGGGACGGGGTACGATAAAACGATGGTAGTAATTCCGACACCTGACATGGTCCCACTGCCTCTATAATGTATTTTGGTGCCAGGTCCACCCATTACTGCCTTAAAAGCATCAATCGCACTATCAGCAGTGTGAATGACATCCTTCCCAGTAGCCACCTTTTGTTTATTCGGAATCCACAGGTGATGGGTATGAGAGCCGTTGGAGATGCTGTACATCTAAATTATGGTATGTTCATATATTCTCACTGTTGCAGTCATGTAAATCGTTATCTTTATGTCGCTGTCTTTGTCGGTGTTACTGCCATAGGGTATACGCACCCCACCCTAATGAATGCCCCTTCAATATGTCTGCACCTGTGTTTTATTCTCACTGAGGAAGAGGCATGGCCCAGCACGATGTGACCTTATCTCAGCATATGCACACTGTCTATAAGGTATACTGTGACAAAGGTAGTGGTTTGCCACAGGCCTCTAAGAGAGGAATCAGCTATTCAGCTGACAGTCTGCAAGTAAAGGTTGCAAACCAGGTTACACACAGGTATAGCAGTGCACCTAGGTTAAGGTATACAGGTGTAACACATGTATGACAAAGTAATAGTAAAAGTGTGATTTAATTTGCATGCTTTGGAAGTGGTTTGAAAGTGTCTTTTCCACAGCTGATGGGGTGTGTGTGCAGTAAAGAACAATTACAGAACACCTGCAGAGAACTCCCTTTGAAAGGCAAGATTGAAATGTCACATGTCCATCAAGCAAAGGCTGCAGGATGAGTCTCAAGCATAAAAACCTCTATTGTGCTACTATGCATGGTGACCGAAGCCGAAGAGTGGCCAGTGACCAGACAGGAAAAGTACGTCTAGTCAGTGTTAGGTTGCCTGGTTTCATCCAAATGAAGTGTATGCTGTTTATTGTGATGGAACAATAAAAGTACTGTTTATACAACAAGAAGTTGTCCATGTGTGAATCACCAGAAGGGTGCCCATGTCACAATAAACTCAATGGTCACCTTATCAGAAACACCTGCTTGTTAATGCAAATATCTAATCAGCCAGTCATGTGGCTGAAACTCAATGCAGAAAAGCATGCAGTCATGGTCAAGAGCCTCAGTTGTTGTTCAGACCAAACACCAGAATTGGGAAGAAATATGTATATATATCTAAGTGACTTTGACTGTGGAAAGATTATTGTGATCAATGGGGTGGTTTGAGAATCTCAGATACTGCTGTTCTCCTGGCATTTTCACACACAACATTTGTCAGAGTTACAGAGAATGGTGCGCAAAACAAAAAACATCTAGTCTGTGTGCAGAAATGCCTTGAATTATGAGAGAGGTCAGATGAGATTGGCCAAAAAAATTCAAGCTGAGAGGAATGCAACATTAAGTCAAGTAACCAAGCATTATAACAGTGGTATGCAGAAGAGCATCTTTGAACGCACAGCGCTTCAAACCTTGAAGTGGATGGGCTATGGTGATGTATTATTGCGGACAATGTGCATCCCTTTATGACCACACTCTGCGCCTATTCTAACCCACCATATCACAAAGCACATATCATCTTGAGTTGGTTCCAAACACATGACTGTGTTCAGAGTATACCAATGGCCTCCACAGTCACTGGACCACAATCCAATAGAACCCCTTTGGGATGTGGCGGAACAGGAGGTTCACTGCATGAATGTGCAGCCGACAAAACTGCAGCAACTGCGTGATGCAATCATGAACCAGAATCTCTAAGGAATGTTTCAAGCACCTTGTTGAATCCATGCCAGGAACACTTCAAGCTGTTTTAGGGGCAAAGGTGAGGTCCTACCTGGTACTAGAAATGTGTACCTATTAAAGTTTCTACTAAGTTGCCGTATTATGAATACTTGAGAAAGATGCAATGATGTAACGCAAACTAAAAGTTTTTCAGAGAAACAAACTGCAGTCTGTGTGTGTACAAAACAATACACGAGACCAGGTGTAGCATTGCAGCAAATGGTAAACACATCGCTTCACAGAACCTAGATAAAGGATATGATAACTCACCTGTTCCTCAAAGCCAACCAATCATCCACTTAACCCCTAACCTCCTTTGCTCGTTCTCCCCTCTCTCCCCTGGCCCCTCTTTTCTCTTCCCCTTACTTTGATGGCTCCCTTTTGTGCCTGTTTTGTTCACCCTCCCTTAGGATTTAAGCTTGTATGAGCAGGGCCCCTCTCCCCTCCTGTCTCCATACCTGTTCTTCTGCTCTGTCTTTACCCATATGTCTGCCCAGAGTTTCTGAAGTATTGGTACTTTGTGTTTATTGTTCTGTACTATGTCACCCTGTGCGGTCTACTGTTTGTACTGTGTACGGCGCTGCGGAAACCTTGTGGCGCCTAACAAATAAATGATAATAATAATAATAATAATAATAATAATATGTTTTAGTGAACTGGGAAAGATAGAAGGAACTGCTGCTGGTATTTCCAGGTCCAGACACAGGCAAATAACATGAGAGTTAAAAGGCAGAAAGAATGCTTCTATGCACAGGGCAAAAATGGCATTTTATATACAGTTCATGGTGTTTATGGTGTGCTAGTGGGCTGTCTGCAGGGGACAAAGATACACTTACAATACATTAGGAAGAGACAAACACAGATGGTGAAATGTAGTAAAATACTTTTCTTAATGCAGTATAAAATTCCCATAATAACAGAGTGAATTCATGTTTCAAACTCTCTAATCTGGAGGTTTTATTCTGATTGAGGAGAACACTGTAAAGAGTAGAGTTCAAAGATAATAGAAATGTTCTTCCCGTCACATATACAATGTACCTGCTGGAATTTACTGCTGCCTTGAAGCGGTGAGTCACAATCTATTTTTCTATAACAAAGCTCTATCCAGAAATCTTGGTTGTCTAGTTTACCAAAGCCCCCCCACCCCTGTTTGCATTTATTTTATCCATCTTACTCATTTCACTGGTTTTGAGCCAAAATCACCTGTCTGAAGCTAGCTAGTTATTGTCAATTTTCATGGGGATTTCCCTGTTTTATACTTTACATTGCAGGAATCAATGGTAATTTTAATGGATAAATCCCTATTTTCAGATTTGGATATTTCAGAATATGCTCCACCAAATTGCAACCTGGGGCACCACCAATTAATACACCCACTGAGAAGAGTTCATATAGCATTTAGAAAATCACTTGGACATAAGGAACACTGGTTGTAATCATGATGGTCATAGACCGATAATCGGAGAGGGTAACTGACGATGGCAGTGGGGAAAAAAAAATCCAAAATACACTGAAAATCTGCATAGATCCAAAAGATGTCAATAATGTTAAAATAAGAGAGCACTATACCAGGATTGGATGAATTGTCGCCTTCCAACTAGTGCTGGATGAAGAGACCAGTAAATGATCCACCTTTTAAAGCTTGGGCAGGTAAACATTTTTATACATACAATTTGAACTCACAGCCACACAAGATCTATTCCCCAAAAAGGTACATGAAATAATAGAAGGTCTTTGTGTGGTAGAAGAAACCATTGATGATATGCTGTTTAATGAAAATACAAGGCATGAACATGAAATAAACCTACATTCACTGCTAGAAAGCTCAAAGATTAATCTAGTCTATTTAATGTTGAGCAGCAGTAACAATCATAATGTATTGTTGCTTGATAAATGCAGTCCCCATAGAGTTTCAAGTTGACTGCAGTAACCAATGAAAAGTTAACACAAGAGAAATCTCTGATATATAAAACCAGATTTACAGATGCCCACACTCACAAACTGGAAAGATGTAGAGACTATGTTAGTCATGTTCAACTATTGGCTATTACTCAACTATCATCAACATCAACATTTATTTATATAGCGCCAGCAAATTCCGTAGCGCTTTACACTTGGGAACAAACATTAATAAGACAATACTGGGTAATACATACAGACAGAGAGGTAAGAGAACCCTGCTCGAAAGCTTACAATCTATAGGATTATAGGACTATTGAGCCGTACTATAAATGGACACAGATTGTATATGGAATTCTAACATTCAAAACAGTTTTGAGATTGTGAAAGAACTAACTAACAATATTAAGCTACATCAACAGTTATAAAAAAAGGACCTGTGGTCAGGACCTGATTAACGGTTCATGCCATGCTAATACATTCGTAGCGCCCCTCCGCCTTCCCTACCAGAACAATACGCTGCAGGTAAAAATGAACTTATCCTCTCATTTAAAAGCTGGCTTCCTTCACCTCCCTCCACTCAAACCAATGGTTATGTTCCCATGTTTTCGAACAACGGCTCAGCTTGGCTTTTTAAAAGGGTCATAGCAATTTGTCACTCATTTAGTTTTCATTAAAACCAGAACGGAATAGCAGGATGGGGCAATGAACGAGTGCTACTGAGGTTGAAGATCTGAAGTGGGTTGGAACGCCTGCGTCTGTCCCCATTCTTGTCTCTCCTACTTACTTATCCTCAAGCGCCCGTCCAAAGATGACACATTGCCTTCAGCCTGTAGCATGGAAATATGGCAAGATTATACCCGTACTACATTTTGTTTAGGTTTTCTTTTTACATTGGAGAACAACTTATATCTCCCCCGTCACCATTTTGCACCAAAACTTAGCACCCCCCCACCACCATCAAAAGCCCAGCGCCCTAGGCTGCAGCCAAGTCAGCCTATTGGATAATCAGGCCCTGCCTGTGGTTTAAGTGAATGCACAAAGCCAATCTTGTGGTGGAACAAGTCATTTAAGAGAGTTTGCCCTTCCCCGAAATGGTATTCTGCACTGTTTTTGTAAATTTTCCATTTCATAAAATTTATACTTTACAAGTAGAAATGGGACAACAGTGTCAATTAAATCTGCTCTGTGGTTGGGATATAATAAGAGAGAAGCTCAGGTGAAACAAAAGTAATAGGAGAATTGCAGAACGGAACAAAAGCGATAGGTGCAATTCCACAAGGAGCAAATTGAAGAAACGTGTCCAAGTGCGGACTGAGTGTTTCACGGAACAGTTCTGAAAACGTTGGTGGTCTGTAAAACAAGATTGGTGTCTCTAAGACATCAAGGGGTAAATGTATCAAACTGAAAGTTTTTCGGCGGGTTTGAAAAGTGGAGATGTTGCCTATAGCAACCAATCAGATTCTAGCTGTCATTTTGTAGAATGTACTAAGTAAATGACAGCTAGAATCTGATTGGCTTTTTAAACCGGCCGGAAAACTCTCAGCTTGATACATTTACCCCCAAATGTGGATTTGTCTTTATATTACCGTGTGTTCAAAACAGAAACTTCTGTACTACTCTTGTGTACTGCATTCCTACAGCACAGTGTCAGCAGTCATCTTATTTGGGACAATATTTCCTGGCATTAGGCTCGGAAATACTAATTGGAAAGAGACAGGCTTTGTTATTAAAAAAAAAAGAAAAAAAAAAGAGAACTCACTAACGATAGTGAGAATTTCTGGAGAGAATAATGGCATTATCCAGATTTTGTATATTGTTAAATCAGAAAATGTTAATTTATGGTAACAGGTGTACATTAATAGGACCCGCTTCCTTGCCAGTGTCTCACTCTTTCCTAACCTTTATGTTCAGTGTAATTTAATTTGTTGAAGTCAGAAATGGAACAGCAGAAGGCCATCCAAACTAAAAGACAATTTTTATTTTTCTGCCTTTCATCCAGTCAGTTGAACTCATTTCATGGATCTCAGCTTGGGGTCAGCAGTACAACAAAGCACTCTCAGTCACCCGGTAAGTTCTCAGAGATAGTGCGGAGTTCCGGATCTTGTGACTAGAACAGAATGCCTCTCATTCCACTAACAACTTCATATTTTACCCAAGTCTATTTATATCCCGTCTATTAAGCTGTCATTTGAGAAATGTATTTTGTGATACTGTCATATACTGTACTTTCATTGGAATGGATCACTTTTTCAATATACATATAAGACTGATAGTTTTTAAAAAATGCATAATTCTGTATTTTACAGAGAATTTATCAGTAATTTGCTCCCTCCCGGCAGGTTAAGGGGTTGTCAGAAGAGGCAGCAGCCTTCAGCACCATGGAAATACACAAAATACACAAAATACAATCATGTTTTTCCTGCTGCACAAAATGGGAAGAAGAACGGAGTTAACAATGTGAAGTCTGCAAACTATACCTGAGATTCATCACATTCCATCATTTTTCAAAGCAAGCTAATTCAATTTGGCGCCATTGGAACAGATTCGCGGCCACATTAAGGAAGGTGGCTGGTCCTGGAGGAGGGGCCAGCCACCCATTGCCTCCCCCACTGCTGGCTGCTGGTTCGGGGGGAGGGGGCTACTCATAAATAAGCAATTATTTTTTAAACCTCTAAAAAGATATTAGACGGCCTCCTGAGGCCACTGGCCAACCAGGAAAAGTCCTGGTAGGTTAAATGAGCAAACCCCCCCTGACGATAGGCCACAGAGTGCCTCCGGAATGCACTCCACGGTTATGTAATATTTCCTTGCACCCCATAGAGGTGCACAGGAAATCTGTGATGTTGGATACCCTAGTACCAGGAAACGCACGCAGCCAAACATCATGCTGAATTGAATAGGCCCCATAGAATTTTCTGTCTTGCCTTTTATAGTGCCTTCAAAATACTAATGTATTTAGCCATGTAACAAAAAGAAAGCTCTGTCTGTCTTGAAAAAAACAATGCAATTTGTTTGAGTGCAGTAAAAATAAATACAAATATATATATATATATATATAGCCCTGACAGCAAAGAGGTCAGCAAGCCGGTCTTGATGTGTGTAGTTAAATCTCTTCCTGTATTAATTCTTCCTCTCCGTGTGTGTCAAACATCACAGTGCTGTGGATACCTTGCTTATTACCATGTACTGATAAGTGGGACCACTTGTCATCCTTGAACAGAGGCCAAATGACTAGTAAAGGCAAATCATAAATCCTTCTGTGGCTGTAAAACGTTGCATGACAAAATTATACATTCAGGAAACCTCTGGCATAAGTATAAAATTAGACTAAATGCTTCATACTGCAAAGATATAGTCAAGTCCTTTCATATTATAATTAAATTACATTATACAACACTCTAACATACAATTGCATGTACTAACTTCTACAAAGTAAATACCTATGTAACTGATAAAGTATTTAATTTCCAAAGCAATCTGATAAGAAATGAAATAAATAATCAATTTTGAACAGCACAAATCATATAATTTATTATTACATCATACTGGTCATTCTACTGTGTTTTTTTACTGTTCATCACTATTAACATTAACCTTAGCTAAACTATTATGCATACTTACCAACTTGATAAAGCTGTCTTCCGGGAGTCTGCTGGGGGAGGTGGGCGTGAGGGGGCAGGGCGCCAAAAATCGCGTAATTTTGGGCGGAGCCAAATGCAGCGATTCACTGAGAATCGCTGCATTTTGGACCAAATTGTGCCCACTTCACCAGGTAGTGGGCAAAATTCGGGAGATTGCCATACTCTCTCGGGAGTCCGGGAGACTCTCCCAAGATGCGGGAGTCTCCCGGACATTTCAGGAGAGTTGGCAAGTATGCTATTATGGTAGAATAATGGGTTATAAATTATATTTAGGGCAGACCTGGGGGTAAATGTATTTATGTCCGGATTCTTCAACTCCGGCGAGACAGGCGTCTTCAGCGCTTAAATTTAAAGCGGCGCTGCCCTTTAAATTTAAGCGCTGAAGACGCCGATCTCGCCGGAGTTGAAGAATCCGGACATTAATACTTTTACCCCCTGGGCTTATTTTATAAGTTGCATGCCATTTCAATGACCAGGTTGGTATTAAACTATACCCCCTACTCATGGTTCATGTTAGTCGCTTACCTACTTCATCTGACTAGTCATCAGCAAATTAATTATTGCTGCAGTAAAGAGCCAATGACTCAAATTTTTCAGATCTGTCTAGTTTGCGAATCTCAATCAAATAAGTGAATTTCTCCTTGGATAAGAAAAGTTTAAATAACCAATAGGAATTTAAAAAAATGTCACAAAATATATGCTAAAGATATAAATAATTGTCACATGGCGCTATAAACAATTTCAGTGCAGAAAATCGACAAAGAACAGTGTTGCTATCACAACCCAGAATCACTGTTGCTACCATTGACATTAACAATGAAATATCACCTCTAATCTATTAGTCCACCTGCTTGTTTCCTAACCATTGCACTCACAATGAAGGCTGCCAGAAAAATGCATCAGATTTAAAACAAGCTTCTGAATAAAACAACACAGACAAACAAACACACACAAGTACTTAATACATAACAATAACATTAAATCAACTGTTGATAAGTGTAAAAGAACAGATTATTTACATTAAGAAATATTCATTTTATAATTTTATAAAGATGTATTCATTTGGACTTCTGAAATTGCCTGTTGAAACCGCAGGAACAGATTGCTGCCTATAGTTTGTCATTTATGTAAATAATTGACCTTTGCTAGCAACGTATGTACCCATGGAAACCAGCATACAGAAAACAAGTACAGATGTTGCTAAGGAAAGTTGTTGTACACCCCATAATTATGTGTGTTAGGAAAAATTATTTTTAAGTGGAGTTACCCTATAAGTAAGATTTGGTACACATTGCAAAAACTTAAACTTATAGTCCCATAACTTAAAAAGCTCAGTGAATTGAACCACATAAATGTTGCCTACTAATTGGCATAGGACAACCACCAACCATCCAAATCTACTTCCTTCTTCTCTACCATGTATCTACAAAATCCCCAATTAAAAGCATACACATACTTACACTGTGTTACTTTTATATACACTCCTATATTCATCAAAATCCATCTTTCTACGAAAATATCAAGGCTCTCCCCTTTAGTCCATTATGCTACAGAATGTATATAAAACCTTCAATATCCCCTAATCACCTAGCTATAAAAGCTTCCTAACAACCTAGAGTTACCTCTAGGATACTTACATTAGGACTGCTACCTGAAGGGGATGGATACCACTGGCTGAATTGCAATATTTAGCACAGCTGGCAGGAAGACTCAGCAGCAGTGGGTCCTGCATGGGCATCCCAAGATTAGATGTGAGCGTCATACGAACAGCACATACCCAATCCTACTTTGCCCTCTTCAGCCAGAGACAACCTGATTTAGTCAATTGCAATGAATAGCAATACTTCATGCCCTTGAATTAAGCTACCTACATTAATCTCTCTACAATAAACTACTCTTGTCTGTTAAGCTAGCGGATAGATGTTTTGGGCATAGTTAAATTGCTACATCACAAAAATTGAAGAGCCTTATGTCCTTCCAAGTCACTTCCCAATTTGACTACCACAGCTATACTTACACCCTTGTTCATAAGGATTAATATGCTGCCTTGTCATTCGCTGTTATGTAATGTCCTGATATACCATATACAGCCCTGATGTGATTTCTGCTATGCTGTTTTTTAATACCATTTACTGACTAGTGAAGATAAAGTAGAGATAGAACATACTGTATTGATTTGTGATGCCAAATGGTAATTATGTTCTGTGATCCTATACATTGCTGTGCAGTAGAGTATGCATGAATGGAAGATAGTTTAATACTTAAGACACAAAACAAGAAAAGGAGCACCTACATCAGGGGTGGCCAACCTGTGGCTTTTTGAGCTTTTAAATGTGGCTCTTGGCAGAGAGCATCAACGAAGTATAGTTATCCAGGTGCCTGCAGGGGCAGACTGGGAAACATTCAGCTGCTCGACTGACTGACAGCTGCCGCATCTTGTGACCTCCTCTGGACAATGCAGGGAGCTCACAGATAATCCAATCAGTAAAGGAGGAAGACAGAGTGTAGTGTGCTCTTCCTTCTTCGTTTGTGCGGCAAGTAAGGAGCATGTGAGAGTTGATAGCCTGTGAACCAGCTAGTGGGCATATAAGGAGATGTGATGGCATTTGGGGTGAGCTGATGGAATATGTGTAGGTCTGTAGGCATGTGGGGGGGTTTGATTGGCATGTATGGGGAATTTGGGTAGATCTAATGGCATGTGAGGAGGTTGATTGGCATGTAAGGGGCATGTGGAGAGGTCTGATGACATGTAAGGGGCATGTGTGGAGGTCTGATGACATGTATGAGGAATGTGGATAGATCTGATGGCATGTGTGGAGGCTAATGGGCACGTGGAAAGGTTTGATGACATGTAGGGGTATGTGGTGAAATCTGGTGGCATATAGGGAGGTCTGATTTGCATGTGGAGAGGTATAATGGCCTGTGGGGAGGTCTGATAGGCATGTAAGGGGCATTTGGGGAGGTCTGATGACATGTATGAGGAATGTGGATAGATCTGATGGCATGTGTGGAGGCTAATGGGCACGTGGAAAGGTTTGGTGACATGTAGGGGTATGTGGTGAAATCTGGTGGCGTATGGGGAGGTCTTATTTGCATGTGGAGAGGTACAATGGCCTGTGGGGAGGTCTGATAGGCATGTAAGGGGCATTTGGGGAGGTCTGATGGGCATGTCAGAATATCTGGGACATGTGGATAGATTTGATGTCATGTGGAGAGGTCTGATTACATGGAGAGGCTGATTTGCATGTAAGGGGCATGTGGGGAGATCTGATCACATGTGGGGAGACCCAATGGGCATGCAAAGAGATCAGATTGGCACGTTAAGAGATCTGAGGGATTGTGGATGCAGTAGCAGTGTGAGGTACTGTGGAGAGACTATAGGTAGCCCTTTGAGCCCTCCTCCGCTGGACACAGCAGTGAGGTAAGACCTGTGCTGATTTTATGATTATTCTGAAATGTTGGATATTCTCTTTTTGCTTAGCAGGGTATTGTAAATTATGTTATATTTTCAATGTATGTGTGTATGGTATGTATGTGCATGTTTATACTGTGTATATGTATATGCACACGCATATAAAGGTAAAGTTGGCTCTTTGCAGTACCTATAGACAATTTTTGGCTCTTGGTTTCTGACTGGTTGGCCACCACCCGCCTACATTCTCCATAAAACACCTAACACCCAAACTGTGTGCCTAGGCTCCCTGGGGTGCCTTGGAGATCTCACAGGGGTGTCTCGGCCAGTGCCAGTGGTAAGCAAGGCGGGAGACTACTTGGTAATTATTTTGGCTTAAGGGTGCCTTGAAAAATTTTTGGAGACTCTAAGGGTGCCTTGAAGTGAAAAAGTTTGGAATCCACTGACCTATACCAATCTTCCAAATAAATAGATCAATCTAAATTCAAACATATTCACTAACGTAATATTATACAAGAATCATACATATAAAACATTCTACCTTATAAAAATCCACAGTCATCAAATTGATTCAGCTGAGTGGTTTAATTAGAAATCCGATGATGTACACATTGGAAATCAGTTTTGTTATTATCAAAATGGCATAATGTGTAGTGTTAACATATAAGGGAGAATAGTATAAATTGGCTGTAGTACAAGTTATCCTTTTCCTTCATCAGAATTATCGGACTAATTCTGTATCCATCACTTCGGAGAGGTCTGTTAGATCTCTATTAACTGCAATAGTGCGGTCACTCACATCCAGAAACCGACAGATTCATATTGCGCCAAAGATTTAGGCTGCAGCCCGCAGCTCTTGGTGTCATGATACCTCCCACACAAATTGGCAACTCCAGGATCTGGAGCCAGATATTTCGTACTTCCATATATTCCAGCAATTGTTTCCGCAGATTATTTGGTTTATTAAAAAACTTTTATTAAACTCCCCTTTAATTAAAATAAGTTTAATACTTATGCTGAACATCATTTAAAAATAACTATATATATCTTTTTAACCTGTAAAAATTAAGACTTTACTGGTAAAATTGGGACATTTGGGGATATGATGTACTTAGGAAATAGACCCGTGCAAAGACGCAGATATGGCTGTCAATATTCATATTAGTTGCAGGTGTCCGGATCTGGTGCAGATACACACTGATGATGGTGATAGCCAGCACTAACTAACCGCTTCTGATTGGCTGACTGCAGATTGTCAGGAATCCTGCATTTAGACGAGGGACTCGGTATCAATCTTTCACTTCACAGCGTGGGAAGCACAGCTTTTGTAAGTTCACTGAGAAGCAGGTGATCACTGACATCACAGAGGTGGGGAGTTGAACTTGAAAACAGTATTTAAATCTTCTTGCTTGTCATTCCGTAAGATTATTAACTTTGCTGTTCTGAGCTTGTTATCCTGATTACTACTTGACTCCTGATTATTAACCCGGCTTGTTTGTTTTCGTGAGATTTTGAACCTATCTTTGTACTGCGCTGACAGATTGGTTTTTACCTTTGGCTTTCCATGACTAATTCCCTGCCTGACGATTCTGTTTTGTGTTACCTGCATCCTGCTGATCTCGGCTAGTCTGACCATTCTGTCTGCCTTCTGAGCTATTATCTGTTAAGCTCCACCCACTAGGTTAAGGGCCGATTGGAGACAGTGACCTGGTTACTACAAACAGCCAAATTCATCCCACCTTGCGGCGGGCTCTGGTGAATATCGTTAGTAAAGCTGGGTACACACTACAGGTTTTCCATCCCATTATTGTGCTGATCACGAGATAAAGGACTGTTTAGTAAGATATCGCGTTAGTGTATACACTATCACCATCATAATTTATTGTATCAAAGCACATCGTAACATTCTGATTTGTTTTACAAACTTCCTAAGAATCACGATCAACGATGGAACGATGTTGGGCAAATGTAGAAGTGTGTACGCACTCACAACCAGCTGTATAGGCATATATCCATAGAGATGGTAATAAGAGATGAAGAGCACAGATCCTAAGGTAAATCATGTAGGTGTGTACACAAATCTGTATGCTCATCGGGACTTCAGTCATTGGTAAAATTGTAACAGAAATCGCATCTGCAGTAATTTTCTGTAGTGTTTAACCAGCTTAACTGTGTCAATACTAGCTGGTGTTGTGTCCATAACCCCTGTCCAGTTGCAGACTGAGTTCTAAAGCTCATCATACTTTTTAATTGATTGTGGTTACATTATTTAATTGTGTTGGCATATTTTAGAATTACTTTTTTTTGCATGTATTGTGCTTATGTCCAAATGGTACGTATATGCCTGACATTAACCTGGCACATAAGCTACTGGTGCAAACCAGGACATATCTTGAGATGTGCCTGACATCGCGTATGGGTGTAAATACGTTATTTTTACTTGCATCTTTTCAGAGCTCATTTTCTTTGGTTGCCTATCCAAAGTGTCTGCCCAAACCGCTACAGCCTCACACTGCTGATCACAGCCTGCTCACTGGATGCAAAATCTGTTTTTAGAAATGTATTACTGGAAACAGTGCGGCTAAGAGAATGTTTGAGGAATGGGAAACAGGGGCAAGTACCTGACAAACAGGAAATGTGTGACTACCATTGAGAATATAGGAGTCAATGGCTAAAATATATGCATACAGCATTTGAGATATTCATACATATACTGCTAGGTTAATGGACTAGTGACTAAATGAACTGGTGTGTGAGTGTGGGTGTTCGTGTCCCTGTGGTAGGGAATATCGATTGCAAACTCCACTGGGGTAGGGACTGCCGAGATTAAATATTTTCTGTAAAGTGCTGCTTAATATGTTTGAGTCAGTGGTTGAGGTGGGAGTGTATACAGTGGTATGTCATACCGTCACTTCCCCTACCGCTTTCATTGTAAAACTATCAAATTCCATTCACTTACATTCCCATTACATTTTTCATACCCCCACTTCTAAATTCCCACTTCGACCACTGGTATGAGCTATATAAATAAATAAATAAATAAATAAATAAATAAATAATAATATCTTGCTTGCCTAGACCATTCGTTATTTTGTAATTGAAAACATTGCATTTGCTAAAATGCTTAGAAAATCGGTATGTGCCTGTGTCATTAAGGAGAGCAAAGCAAGAAAAGGGAGTAGCTTGGCATCTGGGCAAAACCATGTTGCATTGGAGGGAGAGATAAATTTAAAATGTGGGGTGAGATTTATGTTTGGGGTAGGGTATGTGCTAGATCAACTTTAAATTTCAGTGTAAAAATAAAGTTATCAAGTATTTGTGTGCTTGATGAAAAAAAACAGCCAGTATTTAACTTATGTACAAAATAATAAACTAATCTGCACCCCTTGCACTGTAACATGGTTTGTCCAGGAGAAAACTTACTCCTTTTTTTTGTCTTACTCGCCTTAATGACTCAGGCCCTATATGTTTATGAAGGTGGTGCAGCAGCAGGATACATTAGATGAAGCCAGCAAGTTGTCCTGTTGTTTTCGTTAGTGCTATGAATATAATCTATAAACCAGCAGAGGGAGGAGCAGACAGAGCAGAACAGCCCAATTTACAATTTCTAGACACCAGGGAACTCCTTAGAAATTAACATCAATAAATCCAGTGGGAGACAATATGCCTGCATTGTCATTGGAAATGATGTTGCAACTTTACACTACTATCCTCAGGGACTTTATAAATCTGTTTTACACTCAATGACAAATTAGGATCTTAACTTATGTGCAATTTTGTTCAATAATGAGGTAACAGAACATTAAAATATGCTTTGCTAAAAACTTGGCAAGAATTAAATTGCTCTAAGTAAAATTATGGATAACAAAACAATTTTAATTTACCCAAGACAGTTACATTTGTAGTTATATAATGTGTTGATAGAGACTTAAAAACTGGATGGAAATGAGCACATCTAACAGCTGTAGCGACCTGAACCTTCACTCCATATACCATAATAATTGTAATCAATAAATATTCGCTTTATCTCCCCATTGTACAGTGCTCGGAATATATTACGTCCACGAAAACCAACAATCCGCACACTGTTACTGTGTTTTGCTTATATTATGGGGACTTACATTTTATATATAAGCAATTCCTTTATGCATCCTTTATAATTGAATGCTACAGCTGTCGATTCACACGTAGTAAGCACTTAAATCGGGTCCGCAATTATCAATTTATAAATTCATTTATTTACATGTGAACGCTGTTTGCCGCATTAGTTTTAAAAAAACCCCGCTAGAAATACACAAATCAACATCAAACAGCAGCTTGAATATAACTGTTCACTGATAAATCATGATAAAACTACTCATTTATATATTCATTCCTTCCCAATACTATGTACTAATCTGCTGAGGAAGTTATCATTTGGATGAAATACATACAACCTGCACACCAACACCCTTTAGCAAACTTTGTCTGAGAAGTTTTATGGACATAATAGTCTTCCATAGGCCTCAACCACTTGCAACTCATTCACCATGATATATATGTTTCACTTATTTGAATACATCTTTTTATTGATGCTTCAATTTCATCTTTATTTAGCACGGTGGCTTAATAGCTAGCACTTCCGCCTTACAACACTGGCTTTATTAGTTCAACTCCTGACCATGGCCTTATCTGTGCGGTGTTTGTATGTTCTCCCTGTGTTTGCGTGGCTTTCCTCTGAGTGCTCTGATTTCCTCCCACGCTCCAACAACATATTAGTAGGTTAATTGGCTGCTATCAAATTGATCTTAGTCTCTGTCTGTGTGTGTGTGTTAGGGAATGTAGACTGTAAGCTCCAATGGGGCAGGGACTGATGTGAGTGAGTTCTCTGTACAGCAAATTAATGGCGCTATACATAATTAGCTGATGATGATTTAATCTGCATACCTGATGCCCAAATTTATTGGGTGCAAACCCTAGTAGAAGTAAAACAAATACAAATGAACAAATACAAGTTAAACGGAAACCAAAACAAAGAAGGTGCGGGTACGAGACATAGGGTAGAAAGAACAATGCTTGTAAAAGTTATTTTATTATGTTTTTTTGCTTGTTTTCTGTTAATATGGTTTATTCATTTACCAATATTTATTTGCCAAATCTCTGAAGCTACAGAAATTGTGGCGCCTTATATATAAATGGTGATGATGATGATGATGATGGTCTGTTGCAGTAGATACTAAACTGCCCCTCTTCCCCCCACATGATCTATATTGCTAGGACCAATGGTGCACCTGTCACTCAAACTTGGATTCAAGCATTATTCACCATTATGATCCCTATATGGAGTTTAACCAATAAACAATGTACGATAAATGAATCACTGGAAATGTCCTGTTCCATCACAAAATTAAATTCCAATGAAATTCCACTGCAAATTTGTTCATTGCAAAATGTACCCAACTACAAAGAAATTAAATCTAATTTTGTATCATTTGAATAACATGCAAAATGTTTCTATTTTATTTATGTACTTTTTAATAGTTTATTATTTTCTTCCCTATTGGGAGAATCAATAAATATTCCCGTGGAATAGAAACTGAAGTAGACACAGTTTTTTAGACACTAACCAAAGACAGAAAGAGGCTCTTTGCTTTGGTAGACACATGAAGCAGAACATCTTTAATGATGCAGAAAAAAGATAAAATGTTTAAAATGGTATTTAAACATTTTTTTTTTTTAAAAAAATCAGGTGCTTAAAAATATTTATTTATTATATGCACATTGAATATTCCTTAAGTAGTTAACTAGAAGGCACAGGTAAAGTACAATATGAGTTGAGTTTGAATTATTTTTATTGCTTCAAAACAGAGTTTAGCAAATTATTCTCAAGGAGTTCATGCAAAGTTGACAACCAACACCTATTTACAGAAAACAGCCATAACTATATCAAGGGAGAGTGAAGGGATGTTCTTCCTACACAGTTTATCTGGGCTTCTATCTCAATGTCAGTAACCAACTGTTACTGACCACTTCTACTGGTGTCACATGACACCAGACACCCCCTGTCTGTGAATGCTAACTGAGCAATAGTTGTAGGAGAATTCAGCTGCCACCACTAGGCTCCATCGACGACGCCTAGAACCACTTACATCTGGGTAGCTGGCGTAGCTGCTGCAGTGCCTCTTAGCCTTGGACAGACTGGTACCTCCTGACTGCTTACTATGGAACAGCATTACTGGGTTGCGGGCAGAGTACTGATGCTGGACTTCAACACAGGACAGCTGGGGAACGGATTAGAGTGTAAGGTCTTATCTGTTGATCTCAGGATACAGCAGGTAATAGGCGTAGGCAGAATCTTCAAGCAGTGATGCTTTATAGCAGAAGAGTCCTGACAAGTACTTTTCCACACTAGATGGAGGTTCTAGTGATCACCCAGAAGTGTAGATGGAATACTACTTAACATGGTCAAAGAGGGCTCTTTTTATACAGCTTATGACACATTTTGGCAGGGTTAACCCAGCCCTCTTCCCAGGCGCAGGCTGGCAAGGTTCAGCCCGGGGGGCGCACAGGTGGCCTCATCACTACACGCGATGCGGCCGCATCATTGATGACACGGCCGCATCGCATGTCACGTGATGCGGCCACTTGTAATATACATCAAATATTGTATTCAACGGGGAGGGAGGGGGGGCGGCCCAAAAAGCTGTCAGACAGGGAAGCCCGGGGGTCCAATGCCCCCCTGCCCCCCGGCCCGGCCCGCCCCTGCCTCTTCCAAGCTGCCACCACAATGTCTAAAATATTACATTCAATGTTTACCATCAGTATGTAATATATTCTCTAATCTTGCATTTAACTTAACAAAACTGACATCAGTCTGAGATTTCCGAAATTACTCACTGGTTACATTATTCAGACAGGTTCTAAGATACAGGATGAAAAACTACACAGGAAAGAAAGGTAACAACCTCCTGCTGTGCATTCAGATTGAAATAATATGTTAGTCACTTCTGACATGAAAAGACTTAATTAGCATGATTAGCCTGCCTTCAGAAGTTACAAAACAAATTTCCTCCTACATGGCATATCACTACATTTCCAATACAAAAATACAACACAATATCAAAAATCAGTGCAACTGCAATTATATACAGCGGCACACTGCACCCCTAATTGAAATAAGTTATTTCTGCGTGATCTAGCCACAAATGGGTTAAACCTTCAATTTTATAAACCTTCTATAAAAACTTGTACCTTTGTGTTTAGTTTAATTGGAACGTCCCTGCTATTCCTTTTCACATTCTAAGTGACAGAGTGCAGTACAAGCACTCTTTAACAATATGTTTTAGGCAAGGGTTGCATTTAATGAAGTATTAATTAAATGGAGTTGTATATTGCCAGTCTTAGTCATGGATCAGTCTTTTGTGCCATGGGCTACAATGATTGACTATTTATTAAACAATTTTGAAAGATAATACAATGAAGTTCCATTGTATTGAACATCTACTTCAACTATTTTATACATGAATAAGACTTGTAAAATATTAAACAATGTTTCTTTTGTCTTCCATTGTATTCAGAACAGAATGGAAAAGAATCCTCGGGATCACTGCTCCTTATAGCAACGTTTAATCAGGCAGCAATAGAATATGGATCAATGACCCCTGCTGTATTATTTCCTGTTCCAGTGTTACTTTGAGTGTGTTCGATATGGAATGCAATGGAGAAAATAAAAACATTCTTGTAAACAAATCTCGAGAAGGGATCTTTAGTAACACTGCATTTAGATGGCAATTTGCAGTAAAACAAAGTAGTGAAATCGCTTTTATTGGTCTAATACAAGTTAGACAATATAAATAAATGTGGAGTAATACGGACAATCTGTGTCTGTTCCTTAGGGTGTTCGGTTCCGCCATGCATGTACAGCAGATGCCACGGATGGCCACTAGCGCGATTGGCTGATGCTGCCCACATACAGGGGTCACGGTCACAAATCAAATCACATTTTATATGAAAGTAATTAAAATCTAGATAATCAGTGGAGACCCCCGCAAGATCATTTTGAGACTATTTAAATTTGGTTAAATTGCCCCATGTGTGGCCAGGTTTGATTTCCATCTATCCAGTGTTATCACTACTTCCACAACTTTACCCATAAGTGCAGACACTCTCAATTTAGAAATCAGGACACTTTAAGCTATGCCTAATCTATGAAAACTGTGAGGCTCTGCCTCTAACTTGTAAAGTCACTGAAAAGTCCCTCCTGCAGCAGGACTGGTGGTTGTCTGTTTGGAGTTTGTATGTTCTACCAGTGTTTGCTCCGGGTGCTCCTGTTTCCTCCCACACTCCAAAAACATTCTAGTAAGTTAATTGGCCACTATTAAATGGACCTTAGTCCGTGTGTGTGTATGTGTGTGTATGTTAGGGAATTTAGACTGTAAGCTCCAATGCAGCAGGGACTGATGTAAGTGAGCTCTCTGTAAAACGATGCAGAATTAGTGGCGCTATATAAATAAATGATGATGATGATGATGTGTACGCTTTATATGCTTTATGAAACAAATGCACTTGCTAGATTTACCGTAATAACAGCCTTTGAAATGAATACACCCTTGTTCTGACCTTCACCAAGCAATCTTAGTTTATTTCAGTCCATTTGTATAATATCTTCCTGTCTTTATGTTCTATTATATCCACTCTTACACCTTGTATATGCTATGCAGAATATGTACTGTAGATGGATAGGCAGCAATCTGTTTTTTATCCTACATTTACCAGTTCAACGTCCCTGACAAGGGGAGCGAGGAGGAAAATGTTCCAAAAGTGATGAATATATAGTTGATGGCGAGACCCCTTTATCATCCTAACAAGTGTGTCACATTTCCTGAGGATGAAGGCAAGAAATACAAAGAGACATGTCAGAGCAGAAGGTAGCTGAGCTACTAAGAACAGTGTCTAGGGAACAAGACTTGATAGGAAAATCAGCTAATTTTAGTAAGCTAGGATTTAGATTACATTTTAATTTCCTTGTATGAAATAAGAGAGGAACCCTGGCCAGGATCTTCTTTTTTATTTATTTAGAATCCTGTTATTTTATTTTCAAAACATTGTACCTTCGTATAAATATATAATTCTGTGAAATTACATTGTAGAATATAATATTATGGGTAGCTCCTTCGTTTTCAGTTAAAAATGTAATAACATAATGTGTGATTAGGGATTTACACAAATGAGGCTTTTTGCACTCTGAAGTGTAATGAAAATAATAAATCTAAGCAGATATAAACAAGTCTCCATTCTATTTAAACGTCATATTTTCTTAACTGTCAGTTTCCTCTGTCACAGGCAGGGAAGGGCTGGCAAAGCTTAGCCAGGGGGGGCAAGGCCCAACTTAGCAGTCTATTTTAAAGAGAAAAAAATGCAGGTGGCCCAGTGACCCAGCCCAAGATAGCCCACTATGGGACTGGCCCGAGGGGCATGTGTCCCCCTGTCCCCTTGCCCCTGGTCGCAGGTTAGGCACCCAGAGGTACAATGCTGTCACTGGTTGATAAATATCTGAGATGGTAGATTCTGGTTCCCCGAGGGTGCGCTGCACTTTATGGGTTACAATCCAGCATGAGAATGTGATTGGAAAAGACGGCCCATGGAGATAAAACTTGATTGGATGCTATGCAAGCTTGTGTAAAGAGACCCAACTGCTAGTGTAAACCAATAGCCAGGAACCACAGGCGTAGCATCAAAATATGGGGGACATTGGGTAGACAGAGCTGAAGAAAAAAAAATATATACACAAATATTAATTACATTTAAAACTGTTTTAATTAACAGTTTGTTTATTGATTGTCTTGTCTTATTTCTATAGATTTCCCTTAATAGCAACACGTCAAGGCTGGAGTTCACAGTAGAGCCTTGATAGATAATGAGGTCAATTAGAGGAGTGAAGAAGCCAATAAAATCAGCATGTTCATTAAATCAGCCACTTAGAGATTCCTAGAATGTATGTCTGAGTACTAGTGGGAGAACATATAACCGTGTACAGAGGTAGCTGCATTCATGCAAATGGGGATGAATATGTTGTTATGTAATTTGGTCCAAGACATGTACGTTTGTATGGTGAATATCTATGATGAAAGGTGGGTAAAGTTTGAACAATTAGGCTTTGTAGATGGGTGATCGCATTATTAATAACCTTTATTTATATAGCACCTACAGCTTTACAGGTAATATTTAACAATATGTTATAGCCTGCTCCTGTGATGCTCACAAGTGCTCCCAGAAGACCAGGCATCGTCCCGGACTGTGATGGAGGCAGAGCTTAATGATGTGATTTTGTGTATTTAAGCACCATCCCTGCTATGAAAGGCCATGCATTTTGGTGTTTTCTAGCAGGAGGTATGGTTATGGCATAACCAAGCCCCTCCTACTCTCTGTCACATGAATTCTCCTCCAGGATCTCCTGCAAATATGGTAAAGCTTACAACCTATATTCCCCAACACACAGACTTGGTTAATTTTGTCACTAGCCAATGAAACCAGTATTTTTTTGAGTGTGGGAGGAAACCAGAGAACATGGAGGAATCCCCCTGTAGACATAGGAAGAACTTATAAACTTCCCACAGATTGTTCCCTGATTTAAATTGAACCCATGACTGTTGCGAGGCAGGAATGCTAACCACTGAGTCACTGTGTTGCTCACATGGACAAATACAATTATTGACCATCAAGAATTAGACTAATCTCCATGGGACAGGGATCACTTCATTATAAATCTGAAATGCTGGTCAATGCACTATTATTTATTGTATATTACTCCTAGTATTGTGTAAATTAGTAAAGTGCCAGGCCTCCCAACATTTATGTGTCTGGGATTGGGACAGAGGGCGTGGCCACATCATAATGGCCACTCCCCCAGAGGACTGTTTATTGCTGTAAAGTACCAGGCTGCCCCTCAGAATCCTCCCTTCCCCTCCAAATACTGCAGCACGCACCAGTAGCAGGTGCGCGGCACCAGTTCACCAGTGAACAGAAGATACCTCCCAACATTACCATCCATGGCACATACATGTCCATGGGTGGGACAGTGGGACAGAGCCCTAATGTCTGGATTGTCCCATCAAAATGGGGGTAATTGGGAGGTATGAAGTGCTGTGTTCCTTGTATTAAAAAATATATATATATACATCCATACAGAGTCGGACTGGTCCACTTGGTTAGAAAGGAAATCCCTGGTGGGCCCCAATGCCTGATAGCTCCACACCCTTCCCGACAAGGGGAGAGGCCAAGCCCTCCAAATGTAAATTGTCGTGGGGCTTCAGTTTTAGACTTGCCTGTCCTCTCTGCTCATTGGTAGGAGGCTTCCTCCTTTAGGACTGAGAACTGACTGCAGCAATGCATGCAAAGTACAGTCTTATGTCTCATTGAGTTACTGCCTCAGGTGAGTGTCTCTTGCAGGCAGATAGCTCAGGCAGTCAGTTTTCACTATGAGGCGCTCCCAGCATCAGAGAGCTGTCACAGTCCATGGAGTTCAGGAGCAGAAGAGGATGACATATGCCCTCCTGACCCCACATAAAGACCATCAGAAAGAGAGACTGTAACAACCTTCTCTCTCCCATTTACTATAGGAAGGTAGGAACAGTGTAATTTACATATACATTAAATTTCTGAGTCTGTGGTTACGAGGCTGTCTGACAGTATATATGCTGTAATTATTACTAAGCAATACTTAAGACACATAGCAGCAATATAGACAGACTCTCTCTCTAAATAGCAGATCCACCAACTGAGTGACCGTGATCCTGCTGTATATGTAGCTTAGGTAATGCATAAAATGTAAATGTTAAAATCACTGATGTTAAAAAAGTCACTTATTGTTGTGGGGCCTATTCATAAATGGATTATTGATGGGAAGAAATAAGTTATTATAAAGGGGTAGGGAGTAAAGGAGGGTGTTGAGAGGTATGGGCCCAGACCATGCAATCTAGGGACAATGTTGAGAGACACCTGACTATCTATAACCTTTAAGTGTTGCGGATATCAACTAATGACATTGTGATGGTGTCAGTGGAGAGTACCCTGGGGGCAGCAAAGAAGAGCTCATTGGAGCCTTAATGTTAGTGCTGTGTTGGAAACGTTGAGGGGTGGGTTTGGAGAGAAACAGTGAGGAAGGAACAAAAGTAACGCTGATTGGTGAGCTGAAATTGTCAATAAGGTCTACTCCAGTGGTTCCCAAACTGTGTGCCTAGGCTCCTTGGTGTGCCTCGGTGATCTCACAGGGGTGCCTCGGCCAGGGCCAGTTGTAAGGAAGGCGGGGGACAACTTGGAATTATTTTGACTTAGGAGTGCCTTTGTCACGGGCACTAGGAGTCTTTACCCAGGGATCACCAGGTGGTAAGCTTACCAGAGCAATGTAGATGGTAATAGTGTACTCTGGTAGCAGGGTGATCACGGAACAGGCAATAGTAGATGATGAGATGCTCAGGAAAGTCTATGACTAGCAGCACTGGTAATATGGAGGTAATAATACACGAGGAACTGTATGGACAAGGGCAAGTGGAGGTAGTCAGTGGTCTGCGTTAGCAAGTTGTACCACTGCTATAGTGAGGAGGAATGTCCAACAGAAACGAGGAGGTGATGAGAGTCAGCGGTCTGCGGATAGCAAGTGGTACCGCTGTCTGAGTGAAGGAATGGAATCCAAGTGGAGGTATCCGGGAAGTCAGTGGTCTGCGGTAGCAAGTTGTACCACTGCTATGTGAGAGGAATGGAACAGGTGATACCGGAACAGGAATCAGTGGTCTGCCTTCAGCAAGTTGTACCACTGAAAATATATGTGAGGAGTTGTACGGGGAGAGACTGCAACACAGGATGTACACGGGCACATTAAACACGATCCACAGTAATATGCACAATATATATAAATGACTGAACAGGTCTGCAAATGTAGGAAGTCTCTGAAGTAATCCAGCACAATGTAACACAGTCAATGATGGCAAAAGACTCAGCGGATTGCAGACTCCAGAGGAGAACCAACACAGTCCAGCAAGATATGCAATACACCAGCACAGTCAATGAGAAGTATGCATACCGTGGTTCAGAAGGCAGTCAGATAGGAGTGCAGTGATACCTGGGCGGCAGGAGGCCAACAGGATGAGAAGTCCCTGGATGTAAGAGGCAGGAGTCTAGTAGGTGCAGCGCACAGGTAAGTAGACCAACAGGGACTCGAATCCACAGGAATCAGTAAAACATGGAACTGGACTCATGGAGGACCCGGGAGAATGGAGATGATCTAGCAGAGGAGTAGCTGATGAGATACGAATCCAATGCTGACAGGAGGGTAGAGACCAGGGGAAACAGGAAGGCGTGGAGAGCGGATAAGCAGTAGATGGACGATAGGACTGGCAGCGGCAGCAGGACTCTGCGGACCCACGGGAGAGATGAGATGAGGCTGACGTGCACAGGAGCAGCGGATAGGAATCAGCTAGCAGTCACGATGATGAATACAGGCGAGTTGCCAGCTGGAGACTGTAGTGCACGGAGGCAGCGGATAGGAATCAGCTCACGGTCACGATGATGAACACAGGCGAGTTGCCAGCTGGAGGCTGTAGTGCACGGAGGCAGCGGATAGGAATCAGCTCACAGTCACGATGATGAACACAGGCGAGTTGCCAGCTGGAGGCTGTAGTGCACGGAGGCAGCGGATAGGAATCAGCTCACAGTCACGATGATGAACACAGGCGAGTTGCAAGCTGGAGACTGCAGTGCACGGAGGCAGCGGCTAGGAATCAGCTCACAGTCACGATGATGAACACAGGCGAGTTGCAAGCTGGAGACTGCAGTGCACGGAGGCAGCGGCTAGGAATCAGCTCACAGACTTGATGATGAACAGGTGAGTGGATAAGGAGAGAAGGCTGTAGTGCACGGAGGCAGCGGATAGGAATCAGCAAACAGTCACGATGATACAGTTGATGGTAGAAGTGGTATGGGAACCACAGTAGTAGAAGTGGTTAGGAAACCACAGAGGTAGAAGTGGTTTGGAAACCACAGGAATCAGCAGCGCTGAATACACGAGGAAACACAGGAACACCTTCAGAGGCTCATGGGGAATGAGACTCCAAGATCAGGCAACGTGGTGTTGACCACAGGTGCTTAATATAGGGAGTGTTGCCTGATCTGCCAATTGAGTTAAAGGGACATACACTGAAGTATAGGAAAGGGCTGCGCATGCGCAGACCCTCAGGATGGAGGACGACCACGGTTCCTAAATGTCCGGGAAGAGGCACTCACGGTCCGGTGAGTGACAGCCTTGAAAAAAATATGGATACCCTAAGGGTGCCTTGAACTGAAAAAGTTTGAGATCCACTGGTCTACTCCTTCTGTAAGTGAGTTGAGAAGGAGACTCACAGGGGCGCACGCAGGATTGTCAGGGGGGGGTTTCTTAAACAGCGCCGCGGCTGCTGTATAGGACAGTGCAGCTATGGTGGGCACTTAGTTAGCAGAGGGGAGACCCAGAACCCCCCCCCCCCCTCCTGCGTGCGCCACTGACTCATGAAATTAGATATTTGTGAAATCAAAGTACTATTGTTTGGCTGACCAGATTAGTGCAGTTACTATTCCAAATAAGCTTAGTGATATGAAATAATAATTTTGAACTAGTTATAAAAAATACATTGTGCAGGGTTACAATGAACAGCAAATTTTTCTGATTTTTCATTCTGGTTCATGATGAGAGAGTGGGTGGATCAGTGGATTTCCATTTAAGCACAATTCTTCTGGGTATAAAATATTACAGCCATATACAGGGATCTTTCAGCTTGTGTAGGCTGTAATTATCAGCCTTTTCCAAAGAGACTTGCATTCATAATCAATTGGAAGTCTATCATTGGCTGATAACCATATTCTCCCAATAACGTCAATAATAGACCACACACACAAGTTTTGTTGGATTTCTGATGGTGAAAAAGCATGGGGAAACCTATTTACTCTGGACAGCAGTGGTACAAGTACCGCCGCAGTACCACTATCACCATCTCAGCAGTGGATAATAGGGAAAAAGGTGCTTTATTTATTTAAATATTTTTTCCTCCCAGTGATTTATTTATTTGTTTACATTTTTTTTAATTATTTTTTTTGTAATGGAAGACAAGTCCTGGCTTCCAGTTCCAGTGTGCAGGTGTTAACCAGCAATGCCGGGTCACAAAAGTACAGAGGCATCCTGGGCTGGCTGGCAAAGCGGTAAGAGTCCTGGCTGGCGTAGCGGTAAGAGTCCTGGCTGGCGAAGCGGTAAGACTCCTGGCTGGCGTAGTGGTAAGAGTCCTGGCTGGCGAAGCGGTAAGAGCCCTGGCTGGCAAAGCGGTAAGAGTCCTGGCTGGCGTAGTGGTAAGAGTCCTGGCTGGCAAAGCGGTAAGACTCCTGGCTGGCGTAGTGGTAAGAGTCTTGGCTGGCGAAGCGGTAAGAGCCCTGGCTGGCGTAGCGGTAAGAGTCCTGGCTGGCGTAGCGGTAAGAGTCCTCTTACTGTTGCTGGACTGTATCGCGGGGGAGCTAAGTATCACTCATCTGCCCTAAAACACTTTTATTGGCAAGCTGCAGCAATAATAGACTGAGACTTAGATATAGAAATTCTATGTTATCAACACTTAGATGACTAGCGATAGAATTTCATAAAGCACATCACACTAATCACACCATGCAAATTTGCAAGTAAATCTGCAAAACAATGCAAAACCCCATTTTATAGGAGCCGTTCCAATAACTGGTTAGGTGCTCTTGTGTGGATAGAGAAACATTATGGGTTTGCATTTTTGTAGTTTGGAAATGAGCCATATGCAGAAGGGGAAAAACTACAAAAAAATTAAATATAAAATTGTGGAGACATAACTTGCTGTCAGTATTGCAGCCACATACAAGGGCAAGAACTCAAAAGAGAAAGACTACATCAGACCTCGTTGTGAACTTCAGTAAGAAACCACTACAATTACCTGAGCTTAAATATTTAACTTTAATTAATTTTGTAATTAACTTAGCTGAAAGATCATTGTAGTAGCGCTGGTGTTACTTATTTCCTGCTATTTGCCCTTAGTCTGAATTCCTGGGACTAGATGAATAACCAGCTTCCTATTTTATTGTACAGTATAGCGCAGTAATCTTTATACAGGGTAAAGAAAAGGAGGATGTCAAAGTCACCAAAGCACAAAGCTGCAGGTTGACTTTTATACTGAGTCGGGTCTGTGGGTGCTTGGGCACCCTCAGTCATTGTGCTGCTGCTGCCATTAACCATGTCTATGTATCATCACCATCAGTTATTTATATAGCGCTACTAATCCCGTAGCGCTGTACAGAGAACTCACTCACATCAGTCCCTGCCACAAACGTACAAAATCCACACACATGGTCGGGAATCAAACTCATGACCGCACTGCTGTCAGGCAGAAGTGCTAACCACTAAGCCACCATGCTGCCCCATATATGGCATATTTCAGTCATGTGGAAGGGGGTTAACGTGAGAGCCCCAAACATTTCAAAACTTGGTTTCTGTATACAGAGCACAGAACTTTAAGATGACTTCAAATACCCATATAATCTACAACACAGGCTATATTGTTCTCAATAAAAAGTGAGTGATGACGTCAATTAGAACTTGTATCACAGCACCATTTGTAGGGATAATATTTACAGGAGGTTATGCATATATTGGAATTCCTTGGTTATATAGCCACTAACCTCCTCAGTATCTTGTAGCAGCCTTACAGTATAGAGAGTTTACATTTATGTATTTTGATGCATTAAAAGATTTTAATGTGATTTTTTTTTTATTGAAGTTCAAGTTGGGTGTGCTTTTATGTTTTTCTTAGTAGCAACTTTTGTACTATGTTAGTCTTGTGCTTGTTGTCAAACACACCTGCACAAACCTCACACACACTAGTGTTACAAAGGTGAGGTTTCCACGGGGATTATGTCTGTGAATATCATGGCTGAAAGTCTCTGCAAAGAAATTCCTAGCTCATAGGAGTCTTAAGGGTATTTTTCTCACGTTAGTTTTAATTTCTTATCGCGTTGATAAGAAATTATATAATGAATATATTTATTAACATTGGTCAGCCAGGACAGCAGCTCCAATATGAGCCTGTTCTGGCAGATAGTTTATATTAAAGTGATGGGGGGGTGGAGAGGTCAATCTGTAGAAAATACAAAGAAGGCCACTGGTACTATAGGGACATTTAATCCTCTAGCCCTGACCTAACTCTGAGATAAAAATAGACGCCACTCTATTGAACTACAATTTTATGTACCTACAGCAAACTATTTAAATAAAATAATGCTACCATACTTATACAGATAAGTAGATGAGATGAAGTTTAATATGTGTCATTTTTAAAATCGGCATACTTCAATTATACCTCTGTTCAAGAATATCCATACAGGCAAATGCATGTTTAACATCAGTCATGCCCAATTTGCTCCTGTTTCTATTTTTTAAAGAAACCTTTGGTCCTCTCTGGCAGCTGGCCACTCCCCTTCAATGGTGCTTTTTCACGGGGACCCCTACCATTGCATTCCCATGGTGGGCCCTTCATGCCCCAGTCCAACACTGCATACATACATACTTCACAGTGGAAAGCAGAATTGGCTCACTGTCAGAAATAAAGCTCGTCCGACAGGAACATCTTGGGGCTAATCTTGGACTTTTGGTTACATTGGTAAATATCTCATATGAACATTGCAGGTCTGAGCTAATGATGTCATGGAGGCAAGCCGAAAACCTAGGAAGAGTATCAGTAGTAAAACAGTAAAATACAGACAGACATTCTGAGAAAATAGATAGAAACACAGATGGAGCCTAGAACACATCTCTGCTTGTTGGAAGTCAGAAACAGTAAAGAAAGTCCACACCACAATAGGAGAGCACCACTGGAATAAGAGTCAGGTTCCCGTAACATATATCAGTCCACATTCCCTAGAGCAGCATTACCAATTGTCCATGTATAATGCTCATTGTTCCCCAGCTTAAGAAGTAATGATAGATTTTATTCACAATCAGGATGAGAGTCTGTTTGCCAACATCCTCAGCTTAGATTGTTATATACAGACAGCGGCACAATGCACAGCAACTAATACACCCGATACCTCCTGATGGATCAGCTGCATAATGAGCACTCCATGGATGATTCACACATTTTCCTATTAATTGTGCTTCAAAATACCACGAGAATATCTTGTCATACCACAAATGATGAGTTTTGTAAAGTTGTAATGCATGTCTGCCATAATGAATCTTATTTTCTATGTTCTTTCAAAAACTATATTAGCAGTAAATCTTTTTTTAATGTGCAGTTTCTCCTACTGCTATTTATTCATGTGTTTTTCATTTATTTATTTATCGATACACTGAGAAAGCACATGGCAGTTATTTTCTGCTAGTTACTAGAAAAAAAATATCAAAATAATGCTGAGACTAATAAATACAGAATATTGTTTTATCTGTAATCCATTCACTGTAAATTATGGCATAATCAGATGCAGGCAATGTAATCATAAAAGAAAGGCCAGCTATGAACACATGGGAACATATGTAGCAACTGGTGGTAATAAAGATCCTTAAAGCATGTTACATTTGTGGGTTTTGTATGGTCCATCTCCAAAACACAAGTTACTTGACTATGCTAAATCAACGATTCTTGCCCACCGCTGCCCCATCCACATTTCAAGTGTTCCTCTAGCAATAAACCTATTTGAACCTCTGTAGACCTGGCAACATTCTCGAGTGGAACATCAGAACATATTAGGCCACGCACCCAGAGCACACTCCTAATTCACCCAAACCATGGCCATTTCTGGTGTGACCTGGTGTGACCGTGGCCTTTTCTGGTGTGACCGTGGCCATTTCTGGTGTGACCATCGCCATTTCTAGTGTGACAATGGCCATTTCTGGTGTGACCATGGCCATTTCTGATGTGACCATGGCCATTTCTGGTGTGACCATGGCCATGTCTGGTGTGACCATGGCCATGTCTGGTGTGACCATGGCCATTTGTGGTGTGACCATGGCCATTTTCAGCAGGGGACTGTTGACAGGTATACACTTCTTTTTATGCAGCATTTTACACTTTGAGCTTCTTTCTTTGATGTTTAATAGTAATGCATAGAAATTATGGGTTCCATTTATCAATTCAGGAAAGCTTTAAATCTGGAAAAAAAAACCTGAAGTTTTTGCTGGATTTAGGACTTCTCCCTATTTAAGAAGCCCTCCCTTTGGATGATAGCTTTCATTGGCTATCTCCGGGAAGCAGAGCCGGATTTACACCTCATGGGGCCGTAGGCAAGATATCGGTTTGGGCCCCCCCCTTCACACACACAGTGGCCCCTCACACACACGCAGGGCTGCCATCAGAAATTGTGGGGCCCAGTACAAACGAAAGAGTCTGGGCCCCTCCCCCTTCCCAATGTATAGTGCGGGGTATATTACATTGACTCCATATTAAGCTACACATAGTACCCCCAGATCATATTATGCTACACATAGTACCCCCAGATCATATTATCATACACATAGTACCCCCAGATCATATTATCATAAACATAGTACCCCCAGATCATATTATCATACACATAGTACCCCCAGATCATATTATCATACACATAGTACCCCCATATCATATTATCATACACATAGTACCCCCATATCATATTATCATACACATAGTACCCCCAGATCATATTATCATACACATAGTACCGCCAGATCATATTATCATACACATAGTACCGCCAGATCATATTATCATAAACATAGTACCCCCAGATCATATTATCATACACATAGTACCCCCAGATCATATTATCATACACATAGTACCCCCAGATCATATTATCATACACATAGTACCCCCAGATCATATTATCATACACATAGTACCCCCAGATCATATTATCATACACATAGTACCCCCAGATCATATCAAGCCACACATAGTACCCCCAGATCATATCAAGCCACACATAGTACCGCCAGATCATATTATCATAAACATAGTACCCCCAGATCATATTATCATACACATAGTACCCCCAGATCATATTATCATACACATAGTACCCCCAGATCATATCATGCCCCACATAGTACCCCCGGTTGATATCACGCCACACATAGTACCCTCAGATCATATTATCATACACATAGTACCCCCAGATCATATCAAGCCCCACATAGTACCCCCGGTTGATATCACGCCACACATAGTACCCTCAGATCATATAATCATACACATAGTACCCCCAGATCATATCAAGCCACACATAGTACCCGCAGTTGATATCACGCCACACATAATACCCTCAATACATATTATTTTTGTTACATTTACATATGTGCATAGTGTAGGAACCCCCTGTGTACTCACCTTCTACTCAGGGCGCCAGCCGAGACAGGAACATCAGCTGTCAGCACAGGCAGTCCCACAAGCCGGACATCACAGAAGAATACAGCCGCCGGCTCTATCTCAACCCCGCCCCCGGTGACAAGCCTAGTTAACATGGACAGTGGCGGTATGAGTACCGCTGTCCTCCTATCACTACTGCAATTCAGGATGGCGATAGCTGGGGGTTACCATCTGCATATATGCTTTATTAATAAAATAAAGCATTTTTCTATTTTTTATTTAAAGTTATTAAAATCTTATTTTATTTTTTATTTGCTTAATTTGCTTAATTGAATCTGGAACTGGAAGCTCAAGTCCGGGCTTCCAGCCAGCCGGCTAACGCATGTACCGTACAACATTATACCGGCCTGGCGAGCAGTAACTGTTGTCTTACCGCTGCCATCCAATATCACCTGCGTGATGAGCATCACCTGGTGACCTTTAAGTGAAATACTGGCTGAAAGAACATTTTCTATCGCTGCAATAATTTAATAAACATGCAAAGCCAATATGTAACCTGACTTGGGAACAACTTAAATGGTGCCTAACTCTGCTGCAAGCCTACAAACTGATAAGCATGTCAACACTGGAATTACTGCCATGACAGTATAAAGATACTTTTGTGTTGTCCTTTTCACTACTTCAGATAACAACATGACAACAAACTGTCCAGATAGGAAAGTAATGTCTCAGTCATGTAGGCAATATCTCACTTTTGACTTGTCACTATATTAATGAATATAAACTAGTCTGCTTTCTGGTTGTATAAGTAAGATTTCACAGATATACATGTAAATATTTTGAAAATGGTTTTACAAATACAAAATATCACGTTCATACCTTCAAAAGAAACAAATTTGTTAGAAGTATTCACACCCCAGGACCCTAAAAGATTGGGCATCATTGGGTAAGTTGGGGAGTGACTGATGGATCAGAACTGGGACTTACTTTTGTTCCGATTTTGCCTGGATAAATGTTAGAAATTCTGCACTTATGTGTTAATTTGTATTGTAAATTACACTATGATGCTGAATCAATGTATCAATGATTGTGTGGTCAGCCACTGGTTTACAAAACTTATTTTATGTGATTTATTAAGAAATAAAACAAATATTATACTTTAGTCAGAGCCGTAACTAGGGCTGTGTGAGAGGGTAGATCTCCCTGGGCGCTATGCTGAAGGGGGGCGCAGTTTATGAATATTTTAGGTTCATTTGGTCAAAATTCAGTGCTGTGGGGGGCGGCAGTTTTCCTTCTCACCCATAGAGCTAAAACTTTAAGTTACGGCTCTGACTTGAATTATTCAATCACCAATCAACATACATCCTGTAAACAGGCCGCACAACAACATTCAGGCAGAAAAGATTCCAGCTATAGAATGTAGAAGAATAAATTCATTAAAAAACAAATAATGAGAATGTAATTGTGAAATAAAACCTAAAAACTACCTATGTACTGTATGTATGTGATGTGGAGCAATTTCACACTATTTAAAGCATGGAAATGCTTTTCCCCATCTATCAGATGCTCCCTTAACTTTCAGAGTTTCAAATGGTCTCTGAAAATGCTTTAAGGAAGTTTATCATATTCATCCCGGAGTGAAGGTGATTTTAAGTGTGAGTGCAGAGGAAGTGGGGTGCCGTGAAGATAATAATTCTGGCTTTACCCTCTGCAACGCAGTTGCACCATTTCGCCACTGGGGCAGGGCCAACATAATGCAATTAGCTGTGTGGAAGCCTGCATCCAGCCCACTTCACCAGGATGCTGGAGACTAGCCTGCTCTTCAAGGAGTCCGGGAGACCGACCTGGAATATTCAGGTGTCTCCAGGATATTCAGAGAGAGTGAGCAAGTATTATCACATTACCTAGCCAGTATGTCATCTACAAATCTTTAACCTCATTGCTTATTTCTTCCCACACAACATAATGACTCCACTACATATCTACTATTTCCTTTACTTTTTATACTTAGCTTCTCTAGCATCAAAGGCATTTTATTGAATACACGTCACAGTTAGCCAATCACAAATGAACAATGTGGGTAACTTCCCCTTAAAGAGGTGTCATGAGGACTCTGTACTTTGATCATCCATCAGTCGGCAGTGTTGGTGAGTGGATGCATCAATTTGTATGGGGATTTGTATGGGGATTTTTTTAAATTTATTTCCTGCTGGACTACAACAATTCAACAAGGTTTTAAAAAAAGGAAATTAGGGGAAGCTTTTATTCAGTTAAAATTTTATTTCAAGGGGGCATAGGGTAGCGTAGTATGCAAGTCATTTTTGATTTTGTGAAGCATTGCTGAAAGTGAAAGTAATTAATTTAAGTTGTGCCCCTTTAGAATGTCATTTACAATTGCATGGTGTGAAAAACTAAGCCTCAGTGTACTATAAGAAATAAAATCCCCAACAAGTATTCGGTATTTCAATAACAGGCAAATAACATCATAAAGTTAGAACCTTGCGACACATTAGCAGCCTGGGGGTTCAAATCACACACTGGGACAACTTCTGCTTAGTGTTTGCAGCAAAGGTAATTGAGGTTAATTGGATAAATCATGAAACACTCACAGTCTGCTTTTTATGGATTGGATAAGAGAGTGGTTGTCCAATAATAAACTGGGTGGGGTTTGATGTCAGACTACCCCAGAGTAAATACTGTGTCCCAAGGCTGTGTCATACAAATACTTATTTCACATAAAAGCACAGTGTTCCCTTGGTGTCAACATTAACACCTTTACATTCACATATCAACAGCACAACACGGATAATCAGAAATAACAACAAATATCTCTTTCTTCACAAGGCTGCAAAAGCAGGAGCATTACACTGGGTACACACCTATGCAATTATCGTGCAGATCACACGATTCATGGCCGTTTGATCAGATTGTTATGAGCTGCGGCGGTGACCTGAACCGCCGCGACTCTCTGCTTTCTTCCCAGATGTGTCCTGGTCGTCACCATGATGACTGGGACGTCATATCCCTTCCATCCTGACAGTTGCCAGGACAACGGTCGGGACGCTATCTGCTAATAGTGCCACGTCCCAGCATGATCTATAGCCGGGGCGCAAGCGCAAGTAGTTCTATATGTCACACTTAGGGATCCAGTTTTTGTTTTTATAGTATTGCCCAATTTATATATTATACTTTTTCCAGGGTTGTTGCTTATGTCCCATGCAGCCTATAGTAATTTATTAGCAGCCTCCTGGGCTGATTGACTGCCCAGCGCCTCCCCTTTTTCTGATTGGTTCATCAAAGTATTTAAGGCAGAGAGGGCTTAGCCTCCCTGCCGGTTATAGAGATTGTGTGCTGCCCAAATTGCTGACCTGCTATTGGATACTTTTCCTGTCCTTAGATTGTTAACCCGTTGTGACCCTTGGTTTGTTTATTGGACTCTGCTTCTACGGTTGTGACCCTTTGACCTTTGCCTGTTTCCTGGACTCCTCTGTTTGCTGCCGATACCGACCTCTGGCCTGTTTCACGACCTTCCTTGCTTGCTTCTGACCCTCGACCCTGGGCTGTCCCGGATATCAGCCTCCAGTATTTCGTTTACCTCCATCCTGTACCGCGGTTATATTGATAAGCCTTTACTACCCTACAGCCTAAGTCCTGGAGGCATCTGACTACTTCCGAACAACAACAGTTCTAGGGGAAAAGTGGCTGCTAAAGGTGAAGACCTCAAATAGCTTGGTTTTAAAGGCTCATTTAGTAGCCATGGTCATAACACAGATACTGCAGGAGTGTGTCCATTACCACAATCATGTTTTATCATTCTAAAACACATCGCATCTGTTGATTTGGTTTTCTAAACTTCCAAAAAATCACAATGATCGATGGAACGATGTCGGGCAAATGTGGAAGTGTGTACGCGCTCACAACAAGTAGCATAGACAGATATCTTTGTACAGAGGCACAATCTTCTCAGCAGATGGTTATGAGAGATGAAGATCACAGATCTGAAGGTAAATAGTGTAGGTGTGAATGAATCGGCATGCTCATCTGGACTTCAATCATTGGTGAAATCGCTACAGACATTGCATCTGAAATAAGATTGCACAGGTGTGTACCCAGCTTTAGAGAAAAAAAAGATCCAAATGCCTGGGTGAACAAAGCCAGTGATTGACAAAACTCTAATACCCCATTCATACTGCATCAAAAACCCAAGTTTTTGCCAGGGCAAGCCCAGACGACCCAGATCGAGGGCAGTATGAGTGGGACCAGATCTAATTCCCGGGTCATCAGACTCGGGAATTAGACCCGGGTCTTTTGGTGGGGTAATTCCCGGGTCTGCTCCGGGAAGCCTGCACTATGAATGGTGCAAAAAAAAAAAAAAAACATATCACAAGAGGAGCCAATCAGAGCTCCTCTTGTGATGTTGCCATGGAGACACCGGGCAGACCCGTGTTCAGTATGAATGCAGTCTACTAGAGAGTTTGACTCCGCAGGAGCCTCTGCCCCCCGGCAATATCCAGGGTTCGTATACCGGGGATATTGCCTGGGTGGCAGCATGAAAGCGGTATAAGGTAACTTGCAGTACAGGTCTTCTCTGATCAATAATAAATAGGTATATAAATATATTATATGTACAGTGGTTAGCATTGCAGACACACAGTGTTGTTGAGATAACATTAGACAGAGAGATTGAAATGAGATAGACCAATAGTCCTACTCCAACCACACCACACAGCAGAAGGAATTGTCCATCTTCTTCTCAATTCAGTTTATAGAATAGATTCTTAAATATATATGTTAGTCCTGCATCAAACTTGGATGCAGGACTAACTCCCATCACTTGTGAGAATATTGATGATGAAGGTGTTGGGGGTGTAGATTGCAGGTGCTGGGATCTAGCGGAGAGAAGGGAGGTAGCTGAGGCTGGACTGCTTGTTGTTATTTTTTAGCATAAGTTTCTGATTTTCACAAAAGCTTTCCCTGAACTCGCTTCAAATGGCGTAACATGGCTGAGGTTCCTAGATGGTTAAGGTCCCTACTTCTACTGACTGTGGCTTTACAATGAAACCAATGGCTAGACAACTGTTGTCAGGTTTTGGGTAAAAATAATTTCACACATAAGAGGTGGATTTTTTGGTCTTATCCCCAGGCATGACAATGGCCTTCTTCTTATGACTGACAAAAACTGCTGCAGTCTTTGTTTGAAAGTGTATTAAAATAATATTGTGACCTGTGAGGTGGTCAAAATTGACTGCAAATGACCTGAAATTAGTGTTATTGAGGTCAATAATAATAATGTAGGGGGGGAAAAAGCAAAATTATGTGATTTTTTTTTTAGCAAAAAAATAGAGATCCAAAACCAAAACACGCAAGGGCGGTTTTGTCAAAATCAAAACACAAAGTTAATCCAGATCCAAAACCAAAACACAGGGATCAGTGAACATCTCTAGTTCTTAACCATAAATAAATAATAATATTATAATTATTCTTAATAATAATCTCCCAGAAAACCAGAACCATCAAGACCTTAAACATCAACAACAAGGCTGCCGTCTTCAGCAAACAAAATAAGCAGAACACATCTCTGGCATTAATAAAAATACATCTGGGGTAGACGTTATTGGTAATGTATTTACAGAGGAAAAAGAAAGCAACTGGATGGTATCTCCTAATATCGAGCCAGACTAAATGCTAGATATTGTCAGGGGCTACTAAAGAAGTATATTTGGAAGCAATCTATGACTAGCTAGGGACCTATCTGGTATTGCTCTACATTTACCTGCTCCTGTTCGTGTTACTAAAAGGCTGATCTTCTCAATAACTTATAATGATACTAGAGGTTGTGTTATTCCCAAGAGAACACTGCTGTTGTCCATATCAACCAATTAGATGCCAGCTGTAATTTTTCTAGTACAGGTTCCTAACAATGACCCATATTTCCCAACTGTCCCGATATACGAACCCCAAAAGGGTTGGGGCTTATACAAAAGTGTGTGGAGTTTCAAACAAACAGTTCAGCGTGGATCAGGGCGGAGTTTGGGAAGATCAGGGTGGGGTTTGGCAGTTTAGGGTTTAGCCGATTTTGGCACATTTTCACATGTCTAAATGTATACAGGGTATAAATAAAATACCTTATGTGGCACAATTACCTGTGAACGCTGCTTTCATAAATGTCCCCCAAACTGTTAAAAACACAGTATAGAACCTGACAATTGTAAATGCTGGATCTCAAGTTTCAAAAACATGATTTAAGTTAAGGTACTTTAGGAGATGCTACATCCTAATTATGACCCAAAGCCAGTCTGGTTCTGTATTATTTTGCAGACCCGTCAAGTAATGAATGAGTTAACCATTTATTTATTTATTTATTTTTTTACACCAGGCCACCAACTGAGCAAATGACTGTATGCTGTGTGATGACAATTCTGTGGGAGACAAACATGAATTACACTATCTAAATAATTTATTCTTCGTTAGATCTCATGCATAATTCTGTCCTTCACCTGCAGCTAAATGATATTTCAGCCAATGGGAGCCCAGGGTGCTATCTTTAGAAGTAACGTGTGAGGAGCTTTTTATCTCCAGTGAAGTACAACCCTGAATGACACAGGGCCCCTGACCTACTTTGCCAGCAGTTTGTTCAGAAGAAAGTGGATTGTGCAGTACAATACTTTCCTTGGGTGTTGTCAGCACTTTATTGCCATATAATACTCAAGTGTTATGAATATATGTATAAACTCCTGTAAGTAATATTTTCGCAAAATGACAAGGTCTTATGTAATTGCTTATAAATTGTGATCTTTTTTTTTACATTTTTGCACGTCAGTGTTTATTAGTGTGTAAATAATTAAGCATATTAGAAGTCCCTTCAGATTTCTGTGACCTGTATTAAACACCTGGACACCATTAAATGATTGTGAAATTACTTTTTGACTTGTAGTATTTTTATAATATTAAAGTAGGAGGAAATATATTATCCCATATATTTAATAGGCAGCAAGAAATCCATATAGTTAGAAATTAGTGAAGTCGAAGTAGAAGTTAGTGTGGGCTGGAAGAAAGTTGGCGCTAGTTGTCCATACTTACCAACATTAGAAAGTTGGTTTCCCGGAAGCCTGCCGGGGTAGGTGGACGTGATGGGGGCGGGGCTCCAAAATGTGCATCATTTTGGACTCGCCCACGTGGTGTAATGACGCAAATGCGTCATTTAACAGCCAGGGCCAAACGCCACGATTCACCGGGAATCACTGCGTTTGGGACCGAATTCTGCCCACTTCAATAGGAAGAGAGCACTTCCTAGTGAAGTGGGCAGATCCGGGAGATTACCACACTCTCCCGGGAGTCCGTGAGACTCTCACAAAATGCGGGAGTCTCCTGGACATTCTGGGAGAGTTGGCAAGTATGTAGTTGTTGCTTAACCATGCATGCTGGTATAAACATACTTGCCAACTTTTCTTTCCTCCCCTCCAGGGAGAATCGCATCGTTAAGCCCCCGAGAGCAGTGTCTCCATTTGGGAGCCTCCCAGACATTCCAGCAAGTAGACAACTCTAGGTATGAATGTTGATGGCTATGAAATGTACAGATCAGAGTGATCAGTAACGTGCTTTGTACATGGTTTGCGACAGTTGCTGAAGAGACTTGGAAAAACTATGGTGGATTTACCAAACTGATTATCTTAGACATGTTGTTTTACTATATACAGCGCTCTACATAAGCAGAAATAGGGTCGTTAGTTAGTATTCTCAGAAAAATTAGTTTGTAAGCTGAGCTTTGTGGTTTTGTCTGCAATAAATATGGAACCACTTCCATGCGTTCAAGTGACATTTATAGAAAGGGCAACTCCACTCAATAATTTGGCCTAAATTTACTACGTACGATAAGTTACTGGAGTAACTCCTAGCACTTTAAATATGACTTCCTTAAGTTGTCTGTTGAAATCTCAGAAACTGACTGTAGCTACCATTTGACAGATAAGTTGTTATTAACGGATTTTCCTTAGCAACATATGTAACAATAAAGACAATCATCTTGTTACCATAGTTACATATGTGGGTAAAGCAAGTACTTTCTTGACATCCAAATGACAACAGTGTGCTGCTGAGTTTTTAACAGGTGATCAAATAGACTTTAATTAAGCTACATATTTTTTTTTAAATCTCTCTTTACTTAGGTTTTACAGAGATACATAAATAGAAATATAATGGGTTACATAGTTCACAACAGTTTTGAACAAAGCAGATGTGATGGGAACATGCTGTTACAAATGGAAAGAGATTGATGCTCACTATTGTTGATAATACAATAAAGTAGAGAACAATAAAAAAAAAATATCAACTGGCTCTTTTGCCATTCACATTAAAAGACCATTCAATTGTTGGGACTTTCTGTATGCAGCACATATGCTGGAAATCCTACTGAAATGTGTGGGCCATTGAAATTAATGGGAATGATTGCATGATTTGTAAAAAGCAACATTGGTCAAAATACCAGTTTCAAATTGTTCAAAAATCGACACAATTCCCTTGATTTAAGATTACTCATCACAGTGATGGGTAACTTGACATGAGTGTAGTGCCATGTGTGCAGCCCTCCAGCCTTCAAAAGGGGCCACACAGAGAAAGAAGGGAGAGCCCAAAGCACTCAGTCCTTCTCCTCCAGGTATGTCCTGTGCCGCAGGGCCATAACTAGGGTGGTGCCGCCGCCCAGGGCGCAAGGCCAAGGGGGCGCAGCAGCCGCCCGCTACCTGCCTCCATACCTTCAGCCCTTAAGTTCCGATTAAGGGCTGAAGAGAGAGAGAGAGAGAGAGAGAGAGAGAGAGAGAGAGAGAAACTTACAAGACTTTGATGTTTCAGCATTTACGTTCCGTTGTGGAACGCTCTTGCGTTCCACAGCGGAACTTAAGGGCTGAAGCATCAAAGTCTTGTAAGTTTCTCTCTCTCTCCCCTTTCCCCCTGAGATGGGGGGCGCCGGTGCCCTGTCTGCACCAAAATAGCTAGTTACGGCACTGCTGTGCCCAGTCCAGAGAGGTCACATAATGTGGGAGTCGGCTGCCCCCATTCCACTTCATTCTCTGCTTATTAGGCAGAGAATAAGCTGTAGACTGGGGGACACAGGTGAAGATAGAGAATTTGGCCAATAAAGAAAGTGATGCACAAAATAACTCTTTACTAGATTCCCCCAATGTCCGAGGCAGATTTTTTTAATAACTGTTGTTCCTGGATACAGCAGGTTAGCTCAGAAATGCGCTTTCAATACAATTGAATTTACATAGCAAATCTGCAGTTACATTTAAAAGCAACAAAAAAAAGAAAACAATTCTGCCTGGACATCACATGTTTCTGAAGGTGAAAGTCTTCTTTAAGCGTTAGATTAAGGGGAGATTACGTCAACACTTTTCCTATAACAATGTTACCTCCAGGATCCTTAGAAACGGTGTCTTACTGCAAGGTCAAGCTGTTTTGTTTAATGGTTATTGTACCACCAGTGGAGAAATAATAATGAAGGGATTATTAATTGAACTGTGCAGCTAATTAGGAAAAAAAAAAACAGAGCCCCAAAGAAAAAATGTCAAAGTATAAACGGCTCTTATTTCCTGCTACTTGTCCCAGAATGTACCTGTCTCTCAGAGCTTTGCTTTTTAATATATTTTCTAGCTCTGTGCATTTTGAGATTTCAAATAGATTTCCAGCTGTCATTGAGCAATTATTCAACTGTCTTTGGAATAGTCTGACGGCATTTTATGTGAAACTGAACAGCAATAGGATAATGGTGGGGAAAAACTGTGCTGTTAGTTGAACTACTATTAAAGTTCTAGTTTCATTGTCTTGTACTGCTTATAACATACTTGTCCACTCTCCCGGAATTTCCTGGAGAGTTCAGAATTCCGGGTAGGTCTCCTGGAGTCACAGGAGAGCAGGCCATTCTCCCGAATCCAGCTAACTTCCCAAAGAAGTGAGCAAAATGGGGGCACACATGACTCAATTTGCCGCACTCTGCCTCCCTCTGCAGTTGGTGTTCACCCCTCCTCTACGATCTCCCAGAGGATCTTATCACGCAGTGCAGCACAGCAAAACATGACTGTGCAAAGATTATTTGACGCACACAAGGTGGTTACCCCATTCATGAAAGAATAGCATTAGCATACTGTGAGTATTCTAGAGAATAAACTGTTGCTGGGGCTCTTATTGCTGTCATAAGTTATTTCCTGCATCGTAAGCTAGCCACACACGGGCAGATCTTGCTACTAGGCACAAGCACTCAAAAGAATTACTGTCCAATTTGGCAACAGAAGTAACTGTCTGATCCCTTCTGGCACCGCTGGGGCCGTGATCTGCAGTCATCTTCTGATTCCAACTACCAACATTCCATCTAACGGATGATTCCAATGAAACATCAAACGATTCCCAACCTACTCCCAACTGTCCCAATTTTGGTGGGAGATCCTGATTTGCGGGACACATAAGGGTGGTGTTTAACAGAAAAGTGGGTGGAGTGTTAGAGAGTTTGTACATTGGGAGGTATGCAAAGGGACTTCACTGTGCATGTGCAATCACCAGCAGGGAGCGATAGAGATGCCAGCACCGGCCTTGCCCCCCTCCCACCCCCACCTATGAACTATCTATGCAAGTGTCTGATTGATTGCTATGAATTACTACAATGTGCAATTTTGTATGTGCAAGTATTTACATTTTGTGCCCTCCAGACCTTTTTCCTGTGCCACCCCATTCAAAGGCTATGAAACTAAAGCGTGGAAATGATTCGGCCTATAATGAAATATTTATAATATATAAATACATTATTAGTATACTAGATAGAAAACAAATAAATACAAATAATGAAATATGGATTGTAAGCTTGCGAGCCAGTCACTCTTATCATCTGTTGTTGGTTTATTACTCTGTTTGTCCCCAGATTATAAAGCGCTATGGAGTATGCTGATGCTATATAAATGAATGTTAATAAATAATACAATATTAGCAGAGTCCCATCAATGTAATTCTGCTGCCAAGGCACAGGCATATGCTATCATTCCATAAATACGGACACCTCCGTTAGTATATAACCCACACTGTGCCATCTATAATTATCTAAGGAGGACTTTTGCCGTCACGGATTATGGTAATAATATTCAAGTGACAATAATGACGCTTTTAGACTCTAAGACCTTTGTCTGGAATGGATGATTGGAATTTCTCTTTTATAGTTTCAAGATCTCCTTTTACATCTGCCTGGGGGATAGGAAAATGATATAGATAGCTAAAAATAATTCCTAATTCCCTAAGAAAAATAAAATATGTGCGCCGTTCTAAATAGGGAAAATGTGTTGACTATAATATAATTTAAGGGTAACCTACATATGTCACCTTCCTGGAAGGATACACAGACTGTGCTTTAAATGATCTAACTCAATTTGCAGTCACAGTTTATGGAAGTATTCACACAGGCAGTTCAGGCTCTACTGAAGGGCAGCATTTTTTTTAAAAAAAAACAATTTGAATAATTAAGCCTTCTATTTACTAGCTTGCAGCTTTAGCGTCAACAAAAATAAAATCACGTTATATTACTCTATTTAAAGGGTATAATGGATACATTACCATATTTCCTAGAATTCACAAGGTTTTTTTTTTCCACAGCACAATCTGTTTATTTTTCTCAAAAAGGCACGTGAGAAAAATGATTCCTTTATAGAATAGACTATTTCCTTATTTAAAGAGGCAATCTCTGATTTGTTTTTACTTTTTCTTTTTTTAAATCAAATGTATGCATTCTTTTATCAGATGCACTACAAACCTATATTTGGTCTGGCTGTATCTATGGACTGCACAGAACCATTTATTTTACCTATACTTACTTCTGTGGAGTGATCTAGGCTTTAGTAGTCCTCTTATCTTTTAATTGCATTGCTATTTGCCTGCATATACGCACTTTAAACTGCTTCTCGACAGTACAAAGTTGTCCAACTAAACTCAGTAACCGATGACTGATCTCTGGCGCCTCTGAAGACATAAAATCCGGTCATTTGCATTGCTGAAATGGCAATACCCAGCTACCTCGGCGATACTGGCCGGGAGTGGTAAGGGTTAACGTACAGCCTCTCCAGGCCGGTCACAGGGGATATGTGCATGCATGACCCAGCTAGTCAGTTCATGCATGCGCAGTGGTTTTAAAGAATTCCCATGTGAAAAAAATGCTTTATTTAAAAAGCAACATTCTGGTTTTCTTCTGCTATTGCCAACCTGAGATTATTATTATCGTAGATTTGTAAGGCTCTGCAGCGCCATACAGTAGGGAAAACAGGTCATACATAAAACAGTGACATCTAAGGTAGCCAACATAATCGCAGACATGAAATCAAAGTGTATGAAGGACCCTACTCATTAGTGAGCTTCCATTCTAAGTGGAAGACGGCACAAGAAGAACGAGTATGGCTCAGAGTGGAGATTGGGACAGTTGTGAGGGAGCATTAGTGTGAATAGTGTTATCAGGGATAAGGTCACCTCTAAAAAAAAAAAAAAAAAGCTTGGGTTTTTAAAGAGCATCTAAAGATTTGAAGGCTGTGGGAAAGTCTGACCGAGTGTGGTAAGCAGCACGGGAGAAGTCTTGTAGGCGGGAGTGAGAGGTGGTTACCAGAGACGAGACAAGGCGTAGGTCAGAGGTAGATCTAAGAGGGCAGGAGGAAGAGTATTTTTATATGATATTTGAGATATAGGCAGGGGTAGTGTTGTTGAGGGCTTTATAGGTAAAGGTAATTTTAATTTGATTCTGGAGGACACAGAAACCCAGTATAGGGATTAGCAAAGCATACAGTGAGAGAGGAAGATTAGTCTTGCAGCAGCGTTTAGGATGGACTGAAGTATGGATATATGGGTGTCAGGAATGCCAGATCACAGGAGGTTGCAACAGTCAAGACGAGAAATTATGAGAGAATGGAGATGAGTTTTGGTACCATGTTGAGTAAGAAAAGGGCGTATTCTTGCAATGTTTTTAAGGTGGAGTCAACAGGATTGAGAGAGAGTCTGGATGTGAGGAATAAAGCAGAGGGCAGAGTCAAGTGTGACACCAAGACATCAGGCTTGGGAGACTGAGGAAATTGTGGTGCTATTGACAGTGAGGGAGATTTAAGGGCAGATGGTGACACTGGCAGGAGGGAATATAATAAGCTCTGTTTTGGACATGTTGAGCTTTAGGAAGTGTTTGAACATCCATGTGGAGATAGCAGAAAGACAGTTGGTTACACGAGTTAGTACAGAAGGAGAGAGGTCAGGGTGTCATCAGCATAGAGATGGTATTGGAGGCCGAATGTGCAAATTAGTGCCCCAAAAGAAGAGGTGTACAATAAAAAAAGTAAAGGTCCAAGAACAGAGCCTTGCGAGACCCCAACAGATAGTGGGAGTGGAGGGGAGGATGTGCCGGAGGTAGAAACACTAAAGTAGCGGTTCAATAGGTAGGAAGTGAACCAGGAAAGTACTGTATCATGAAGGCCAATGGAGGCGATAAACAGTGTCAAGAGCTGCAGAGAGGTCCAGATGAAGAAGTATGGAGAAATCACCCTTAGATTTTGCAGTAAGTAGATCATTGATCACTTTTGTGGGAGCAGATTCAGTGAAATGTTGGGGGCAGAAGCTTGATTGCAAAGAGACGAGAATGGAATGAGAGGAGAGAAAGTGAGACACTAATTGCTCAAGCAGTGTGGAGGCAAAGGGGAGAAAAGAAATATGGCGCTAGTTGGAGATAGAGGCTGTATCGAGAGATGGTTTCTTTAGAATTTGTGAGATGAGCGCATGTTTAAAGGAGGATAGAAATGTGCAAGTGGAGAGAGACAGGTTAAAGAGAGGAGTTACAGGTGGTCATGCAGTGGAGGAGAGGGAGTGGAGAAGTTGGGAGGGAATAAGGTAAAGGGGACAGTCTGTATGGTGAGATGTTGAGATGAGTTCAGAGACCTCGTCTTCAGTTACTGGAGACAATGAATTAAGGGTGGATTGAGGAGTGTAGGTAAAATTTGGTAGAGTGGTTGGAATGAGTGGAATTTGGCATGAGAAAATATCTTGTCGAATGGTGTCGATTTTGTCTTTAAAATAGGTGGCAAAATCATGGGCTGTGAGAGAGGATGAGGGAGGATGTGCAGAGAAGTGAGTTCAAGGTGGCAAATAGGTGACATGGGTTAGAAAGCTGGGTGGATATTAAAGATTTGAAGAATGTTTGTTTGGGAATTCAAAGGGCAGTGCTGTAAGATGAAAGGATGAATTTATAGTGGAGGAAATCGGGAGAGGAACAAGATTTCCTCCAGTGGCGCTCTGCAGTGCAGGAGCACTTTTGCAGGTAGTAGGTCTGTTTGGTGTGCCATGGCTGGGGTTTGGATCATCGGAGACTATATGTGGTAGCTGGAGCAGTATTGTCTAGGGCTGTCAGTGGTTTGTTATAGAAAGAGGCAGCCTGATTAGGACAGGACAATGCGAGATGGCAATAACAGAAGGGGTGCAGCTGTTTTTTCCCCCAAGCTTCAGGAATTTTTGGCCGACAAGATCCAGTAAATCTTTTCACCTGCGGGGGCTACCGTCAGTGATAGCACTGCTATCAGTGGCAGTGACCCTTTGATAGATAGGGCAAAGCCATAACTCCGACGGAAACTCCAATTTACCCCAGAGATGGAGCTTTCCGCCCATAATAAATAGAGCCCTTAGTGAGACAAGAATTTCTCTACAAGAGTTCTCAAATAATTCTCATCTAAACTATCACTAATTTAAGGTACTCTTGCTTTATTTAGCAACAAAGGTCATTGCTTTTGTGGTATTTTATATTGCAAACAAAGCACGTTAAACTTAGAAAAACTAAAGAAAGTTCTTTCTTTTTTAAAACAGCTAAATGTCTCCCAAATACCTTCCTGTACTTTTAGCTCTGTACTGAATTTCTAATGCCATATAATGCCCATTAGTGCAACTGAGGGCAATTCTAATCAAACACCACTCTGGTCCCTTCAGGAGATCTAATAGCATGTGGCCGGCACACTGAGGAGACAGGGTTGTTGCAATCAGCTATAGAGGTCCTGCAGGTAGCTGTTAAAGGCTCTCTAAGCTCAAGAAATATCTTTGCTTTATTGGAGTACAGGGGAATGCATATGATAGATGTAGTTTTATGCCGACATCCTGCACAGGATAACTTATGGCCAGCACCCCTATTCTGTATTTTGAAAGGATTAAATAAAATTATTATTATGATTAAACAGAACTACAGGAGGATTTGAGGACATACATAATTCTCTATCGCTGCGAGATCGGTGATAGAGAATGTTAATTATTGCAGAGATAGGTCTGACCACAATAAACCCCTATGTCTGTAGATGTACTCTATGGAAAACAGGGTCCTAAGTTTAATATATTATATAATATATATATTATATAATACATACACATATATATATATATATATATATATATATATATATATATATATATATATATATATATATCTCCAGACCTATAAAGGTGCTGGTTTTCTGAACCATGTCACCATATGCAGCTTGTGCTTTTCTACTTGTCTTAGAGAAGTTTACTTTTTTAGACATGCTTTTATTATGTTTGAATAAGTATTTGTTTAATTTGTTTGGGGTTTTCTACTACAATACGATAACCTTTATCAATTATTAACAAGGAAGGTAAGGGAACAAGGGTTATTGATTGCAACTGACCTTTCTATTTTAGTGAACATGATTTATAGACATATACAAGAAGCATGCTGCACTGCAATGTTAGGTAGAAATTAAACTCACTTGCAGAGTAGAATGAAATTTTTAAATGCTGAATACTTTAATTATGTAAATGAAAGCCTTATCTAAAACTGGAATATAGTTAAAATTCCAGTGGCTCAAAGATGGACATTCATCACAGACTGGTGTGACAATCAGGAAAACTTCCGGGAAATCCCATCAAATCAGACATTCATCTACCTGTAGCTTACCCAGAGAACCACCACCAGGAAACAGAGAATGTCCATGGGTTCTTTCATGTGCAGTATCCTCTTATTTATTACATACAATGGTAAATGAAAAACCCATACATGAAAAACAAATCAACAGTCTTATATGTACTGATGAAATCCTGATGGCACAGGTAATCAGCCCGGATTCGGAAATGGCGTCCACCATGGTAATTGCATTCCACAGAAGTAAAGGACATCCAATATGAAGAAACAGCCTGTGGGAGAGAACTAGGGGCCTGATTCATTAAGGATTTTAACTTAAGAAACTTCTTATTTCAGTCTCATGGACAAAACCATGTTACAATGCAAGGGGTGCAAATTAGTATTCTGTTTTGCACATAAGTTAAATACTGACTGTTTTTTCATGTAGCACACAAATACTTGATACCTTATTTGCACACTGAAATGTAAAGTTGATATTTGTGTGCTACATGAAAAAACAGTCAGTATTTAACTTATGTGCAAAACAGAATACTAATTTGCACCCCTTGCATTGTAACATGGTTTTGTCCAGGAGACTTAAATAAGAAGTTTCTTAAGTGAAGATCTTTAATGAATCAGGCCCTAGGTGATTATACTTTGCTTCCTGGTGGTGGTTCTCGGAGTAAGCTACAGGTTGGATGCCTTATCTGATGACAAATGTTCTTCTAAATAATATAAATACTTTTCTTACGACAAAATAAAAAATAGTTTTTTTTCAGTATACTAATATGCTTCCTTGAAAGAAAAAAAAATAAGAAAGTGTTAAAATGGGTTTTAAAAAAAAATAATTAAAAATAAACACATAGGGGCTAATTAAATTCTCAATGGTGTGCTGTGGAGTGCCTCCGGAATGGTGACTAGGGCACTCTGCAGAGATGTAACATTGCAGATTTTGCCTTGTGTCTCATAGAGGTGCACAGGAAAATCTGCAATGTTGGCCACTGTAGCACCTGGTAATGTGGTAGCTGAACATTGCGGTGACGTTTGGCCGTACATCGCTGAGAATTGATTCAGCCATAGTGTATTTTTTTTTTAATACAGTGAAAAAAAACAAGCTCAAAGTGTGCACAAACTTCACAAACTTATTTTTCTTTACAACCATTCACATGAACAAACTCTTAGTTATTGGGGGGGGTTGATTTCCATGTGAATTTCCGTTATGATTTTTATTCCAACCATAGTTCCCAGTTCCTACCCAACCACACCACAGTGAGCATAGAATAAACTGACACCACCATCGCCCCAGCTCTGTGGATCGCAGAATATAAACAGAGATACTGATTCCTCGTTACGGCAAAGAAAATATTGTATCTTCGGAACTTCCCCGAAAAGGCCTCATCCACCTGTGGATTCATTCAATTAAAAATGCTGACGCATATTTGCTCATATCAATGTGTTATATTATATACACATGATACTGGTTGTCTGGGACAACCAACTAGAAATTTTAAAACAGGTTAGGCTGTTACAGGTCTGCTTTGTTGCCTATAACACGCAAATGTAGAAGTTGGGTGGAGAGGGAGTAGAGTTATCCTTAAAGTATTAATGAACACCACACAGTCACATTGGTAATGCTATACAGAGTTAACACATAACATGCCTTGCCATCGGTGCACCTGCCCAACAGCTGTGTCCCTGGAAATTGTAGTTTAATGTTGGCAACTGTGTATGTCAGTCAACCCATTAGTGATTTCAGTCTGCAGACACATTCAGCAGAAGCCCAGTCATCCAGACTCTAAAAGAAGGAGTTAATAAGGTTAGGGAGGGGGAGTGGGAGGAAACAGAGATGATGGAGAGAGTTGATGGAAAATGGCCTTTTGTCTTTTCCTCTATCTGTGCATTTGCAAATTGAGAGTTGGTATCTCCACGGGCTGCCATCTCACAGACATAAATCACTGGAGGAAGAAAGCACTGCAAGCTGGGGATGGCACTTAGCTGAAAATAGGTTTTGCTGATGGATCCATATCAGTAGAGAGGATGTAGGCACACATGAAGGTACACATGTAACGCTGTAATGTAAACCCAAGGAGACTAAAAGCTGTTTGCTGATGTTGACAGAGTGTGCCATGCAAGAGCTGTCAATGCGTCTAGCAGGGTAACTTTTTGCATAATATGGCAATAATAACCCTTTATCTATGAAACATACTGTACGGATCACTCGCTATTATAATAATTTGTGCCAGAACTGAAATTTAAAAGGTTGATTAAAAAGAGATTTCACATATACTTCAAAAGCAAACTGCTTAAAAATTTAAGCCACAGGAAAAAAAACTGTGTACGTCTTCATAAAACAAAGTATTTAGCCTACATCACTACCATTAAATAACATTGCCTGACAAATACAAAAAACAAGGGGTTATATCTCATAATGAATTGTGTTTGGACATATGTAAATCATCCAATAGTGTATTCTTTCTAGTAAAACTATGCATGCAGAGGCCATTGATCAAAAGCCAGACATGTCTTCTTATAATAATAACTTTTTTTCTATTTGCAATTACACCACGGACTAATTCCTCCCAACATTTGGGGAATTGGGGCAGAGAAGGCGTGACTCTGAAAACAGGGCACACTCATGCTGGGGGTGTGGCTGCATCAGTTTGGGTAATACAATGCCACCCCAAGGGCGCTGTAGAATATCTACCTCCCTTCCCCTAAAGTTATCCCTGCATTGCCATACACAACATTGGCAGGTGTGTGTAGGACCCGCCCAGCGAGGTCAGGGACACACCTCTCAACAGTCCCTACAGGCAGAGCAGTGGGATGGTCCCCTAGAGACGCAACAGGTATGTTGACATATAAATGGAGAAGACCAAAGTGCTAAAAGAGCAGTTAGCACAGACCGAGGTACAACATATGTCATACACAGATAAACATACCTATTATTTATTTGCATGTACAAACTTGTGGTCATCGTGAACCTTTTGTTTCGTGTCTAAAGGGACCCAACGTGAGACAAAATATATACTTTACGTTTTTTGCCTTAAATGCCTTTCTTCAAGTTGAACCTATTTATTTATTTATTTTTAAATCAATATATGAATATTTAAGTCATACTTGCCAACTCTCCCGGAATGTCCGGGAGACTCCCGAAATTCGGGTAGGTCTCCCAAGCTCCCGGGAGAGCAGGCAAATATCCTGCATATGGGATCTGCTCCCCAAAATGAAGCGATTCGCGGTGAATCACATCATTTTGGCACCGCCCCCGCGACAAAAACGGCATTTTGTCGTGGAGGAGGGGGCAGAGCCAAAATGCAGCGATTCACCGTGCCCCACCCCTCCCGCCTACCAACCACGCCCCCCTGCCTGGGATCTCCCAGAAGGACCTTGGTAAGTATGATTTAAGTATCTATTGAGGCCATGTTGCATAGGTATTAAAATCATATTCATACCCTTACACAATTAACAAAAGCATTAGTATTTGTGCAATATAAGTTATGAAATACATTCACTTTTAGATACTTAACCAAACAGACAGAGGCAAGAAAGAAATATATATATTTCAATGCTCTCCTGTAATTATCTGCCTTCCCCTCTATCCTGCCCCTAGCCCGCTGCCTTAACCCACTCAGTCTATGGACACTAGTGCTGCAGCACTCTGCTTTTATTTGTATTATTAACCTTTATTTCTATAACACCAACACATTCCACAGTACTGTGCAACCAGGGGGAAAACTAAGTGAACATACAGTGATTAACAAATGCAGTAACAGACAATTAAACAGAAGGACAGGATGTCGGGCTTGCTAGTGAGTGAACTAAGACATCAGGTAAAAGTGCTTACTTTGTATTGTGGACCAGCGTTGGGAAATCACAATAACATGACAAGAAGCTATAGAGTGACTGTTATACATGAAGAATAAGTACACAGGACTCTTTTTTCCTCTTTGCTCATTGACGATAACACTACTATCACTGGCTGTAAGATTTACCAGTGATGGCATCCCTATGTCTTTACATGAGGAAGCCTATTTAACAAGATATTTTGTATCTATTTTTTAGAATCCATTTTTTTTTTTCAGTGGCACTGTTTTACTGTGAATGCGCAAATTGCTATTAAGGGAGGATGATAGGCCTAGGTCTTTGGCAAATCAGAGAGTATGAGTCGGATGGTAAACACAGAAAGGAGATGTGTGGGTGCAGCGTTGATGCAGATGTATAGGTGCATATGTGCAAGTGCAGTATTGTAGAGAGCTTTTATAATATGAACTAATTTTAAATTGCATCCTGGAACGCATCCAGTGCAGTTACTGGCAGTTAGTGGCAGAATTACTTAAACGATTAGTAAGAAAAATCAGCCTGGCAGCCACATTGAAGATGTATTGGCATTACAATAATCAAGATTTGAAATATTGAGAGCATGAAATAATGTTTGTACTAAGTAAAATGTTGGTTGTAGAGGCTTTGTTCTCTGGAAGCAAAGACATATTTTGGTCCTTGGATACCGTGGGAGTGGACACCAATGTCTCTGTTCTCTGTCTTATGAAATGCTCTTATTTTGGATGAAAACATAGATACTGCATTTGAAGAAAGAATACATTTCAGGAAGGAGCTGCTATAGATTTAGTAGTGAATTAGCCATTTCACTGATTTAAACTACAATGACTTGCACTCACTACTTGGGTTGGGCTTCATGGAACACTCAAGATTTTTGAGAATGATTGAAATCCCTTTTTTCCAAGAGTTCCCAACAGGAAATGCAGACACCTGGAGACCATTACTATTGACTTAATACACATACTAATGACTGCATTAAAGGAGCTGTGAGATCTAGCTGTCCATCTAGACCAGGCCTGTCCAACCTGCGGCCCTCCAGATGTTTGTGAAACTACAAGTCCCAGCATGCCCTTCCAGCTATCAACTGGTTGTCTACCAGCAGAGCATGCTGGGGCTTGTAGTTTCAAAACACCTGGAGGGCCGCAGGTTGGACAGGCCTGATCTAGACGGTAAAACTGTAATTGTAATTTGCTTGCATTTTTTTGGCCCCAATTTGTCCGCACACATGGTACGATAAATTGGACTTCTTCGGCTGTCTGGCGGGTGAGACATTGCAGAAAACTCCACTTTACTCCTAAGCTGATGACAAAGCATACATGGGCGTGTGGTAGTTAGCAGGATTAACCATCCTGACGGAATAATTCTTACTACTCGATTTGTCAATTTTATGCAAATTTGTGTGAAAACAACCAAATTCCCTGAAGAAAAATCATCATATGTCTGTTGCAAGCAAAAACTTCAATGAAAATAAGAATTACTATTCATCTGTACATATACTTAATTCTTGTGTAGAGGTCAGACATGTGGTATGTTTAATAAGTTACATCATAAATATAGCACAGACCAGGGAGTGATCAAATAAAATTATCAGGGCTGTAACTATGGCTGTATTAGAGGGTGGAAATATGAAGGGGGGCGCAGGGAATCAAAATTTGACATTAATTTGGTTAAGTGAGGGTTTTAAGGACATCACATTTCCTTCTTGTCCCATGCGCTAACACTTCTAGTTACGGCTCTGAATATTATTATTACTATTACTACTGAGTTATAATAAATTGCAAATGAAAAACAGTTACAAAAAAATAAAACAGTCATATACTATAGTGAGTACTACGCCAGTAAGCAAGGCACATCTTAGCGGCAAAATTGCCCTATACATGCCCAGAAGAGTGGCCACATGCCCATGCAGATTTACGTGATTCTGCCACTTATGCCAATCTGCACTTGGGAAGTGGGGACAGGGGCATTCTAATGTAGACAGAGTATGATAACGATGTGTTTACGCAAATGTCAAGGGATGCAGACCAGGAAACAGTCACATATACACCTGAGAAAGCTATATAATTTGCAAATGGTCAGGTGCAAATAGTGAATGATGATGATGACGAGCGTTTCCGGCACTAGTGAACCGCTTGCGACTGGCGGTTTTTGTATCGCTGGTGCCGATTGGTGCTTTCTACATTGCCCTGGCCTATATTACGCTTTTGAGTGTGTGTTCAAGAAATACATTTTTCCCCATACACTATATGAGTTGTTTCTGCTGTATTTGTTTTTTTTTTGAGGTTTATTGATGCTTAATAGCCCATGTATTTCCTGCACATAAACTATGTTTACATGCATCTTTTTTTAGCCTAAATTGCTCCCAATATGCGACCGACTCTGTATCAGGCCCTTGTACAAAATCAGATTAAGTGTGACTATACGGCTCATAAAAATGTATCTCGTCCCAGAAAATGTCTTGAATAGCGACTAATAGTGGTAAATGATTGGGTCGTCAGCAGTTTGACATCTAATTTTCAGCCCTCTTTTTAAAGATTTATCTTTATTATGTTATACTGTATGTCACAGACAAGGGATTTGGCTGTATTATTTACTACGGCACATGAGCAGTCATGCACAGAGCTGACGGGTAGATTTCTTAGTCTTATTCTGCCGATATCAGGCTCCAGTTTAGTGAAGTGTGGGAGCCACAGAAGCAATGTGGTGTGTGTAGCGCTTCTGGGAAACAGAAACAAGGGCCCCAGCACAATCAATACCTTATCATTTTCACTTGTTGCTAACAACAAACATCTGATTCCCTGGGGGGCTTTCCAGTCCAGCTGCTCTTATTCAACTAACCCATTGGTTTCCGGAGATAAAGCTTTTTACATTGCAAAAGAGCTATACAATAGATATATTACTGTGTCAGCTCCAGTGATTACCACATGTCAGGTGCAGTTATATGGATATGTCACCAGAGCCCTGAAAGCAACTTTAGTAATTCCTACAGCCACATGTTGCAAATCCAAACTGCAATTTGTCTCAACACCACTGCAATCGTCAGAAGAAGGTTGAGTTTTAAAGGGTATGTCCACCTTTATTTTTTGTACTTTTTAACACATACTTGGCCTCTCTGATTAGAACAATGGACCTTTCTCTGGAAAAATCTGAAGCTTCTCCCTATTCGACCCTGGGCTTTCGCTGGATATCGCCAGTAAAATTTTTGCCAAGGCTCACTGATGAAGGCCTACCAATACAAAACATGGGGAAGCCTATCTAACAAGGACAGAGGCGGTAAAAGTAACACCGAATTCCTCCTATCACTATCGCCATTGATACAGAGGTTCGGCACAGGAATAAATACTTTATTTAAAGTCAGGATTTCCAGTTCCACTGGGCATACCTCCAACCTGGCCTGGAATATCATCATCAGTTATTTATACAGCACCACTAATTCCACAGCGTTGTACAGAGAACTCTTTCACATCAGTCCCTGCCCCATTGGAGCTTACAGTCTAAATTCCCTAACATACACACACAGACAGACAGAGAGAGACTAGGGTCAATTTAATAGCAGCCAATTAAACTACCAGTATGTTTTTGGAATGTGGGAGGAAACCAAAGCACCCGGAGGAAATCCATGCAGACGCAGGGAAAACCATACAAACTCCACACAGATAAGGCCATGGTAGTGAATCGAACTCATGACTTCAGTGCTGTGAGCAGAAGTGCTAACCACTAAGCCATCGTGCTTCTCCGAGTAGCAGTAAGTGCAACCTTTCTGCTGTCACACAGTATTGCCAGGAGACTAATTATCACTCAGCTGCCCCAGTGAAATTTTAATAATACAATGTGATGACAGAAGATAGTTTATTGCTGTGTTAAGCGACAATAGATAATCTATGATATTGCTGGGTAATGATAAATAAACCCTATTGTACTCATTGTAACATTGTATTCCCAAGTATGTGCAGTCATTTTACAGGGGTGGAGCTGTCCTGATAGGACAGCGACACCCGGTCAGTCTGTTACTATGATCATCCAGTCAGCTGCCGCTGTGCTGTGGATACAGTCCTAGAACACGTGTAAGTAATGTTTGGAAAGCTTTATCTCCTACCATTTTCTGATTCAGTAGTATATAACAGCTCACTACATGTCAGTGAAGAGCAACAGGTGACAATACGGCCACAGAAGGCTCTCTGAGACTTCACCTGCTGCACCCAGTTCCTTCCGGCTGTACTATTAGGTTTGTTTCGTTACAGCTTGTAACACTTGTTTAACATAACTGCTCATCTATTAGGTCTCTTTCTCTGACTAAATATAATATTATAACTTATCACTGAGATTAAGGGTACTGTGCGGCCCTTTTGAAGGTTAGAGACAAACCAATGCGGCCCCCAAAGTGTATCATGTTGCCCATTACTGCTATATGTCATTGTTGTTATTTCATCCAAGAAGTCTTACTTTTATGTGTTTCAGTTACAGTGTAATCATCATCATCATCATTTATTTATATAGCGCCACTAATTCCGCAGCGCTGTACAGAGAACTAAGTCACAGCAGTCCCTGCCCCATTGGAGCTTACAGTCTAAATTCCCTAACATACACACACAGACACAGACTAGGGTCAATTTTGATAGCAGCCAATTAACCTACCAGTATGTTTTTGGAGTGTGGGAGGAAAACGGAGCACTCGGAGAAAACCCACGCAAACACAGGGAGAACATAAAAACTCCACACAGATAAGGCCATGGTCGGGAATCAAACTCATGACCCCAGTGCTGTGAGGCAGAAGTACTAACCACTTAGCCACCATGCTGCCCATCTTATTGGATGTTATGCACTATATTATCACTGCTTCATGGTATATGTATTTTGGCAGAATTGTTGAACAACTCTTTTCAAGCAGAAATATGTCCGGTCTGAAAACAATCTATGAGGTCTTGGTTGTATGCACTGCAGGAATAACCTGACTATGTTGTATAACACAGAACATATTATTAAAGCTTTCATGAACATTGGTAGATTTAACATGGAAGTAAAGTAATCTCTGTCCCTGTGACAGACACCTACTAGACTGAACAGACAGATATTGTTAGTTTACATTATAGAAACAGGCTAGTAAATGCTTTCAAGAATCCACAAGAAACAGGATTACTCAGTTTATCTTTATGGTGGTAATGAGCTCAGAAATGAAGAAATTATGGTTTTGCAGGGAAAAAAATTCAATGCATCTTTTACACTGGATGTTCAGGGGGCACGGTGTCTACTATCATAGTAGTGTATGCATGCATGCCAACCGGATATCATTCAAACCCATACTGGCCAACTTATTGCAAGTATGGTTCGAGAGCTGCAGAGGGAAGGTGGGCGTGCAGGGGGCGGGGCTCTGAAAAGCGGGTAATTTTGGCCCCGCCTCATGACGTAATGACGCAAAATGTGTCATTTTACAGCGGGGACGGGGCCAAATTCTGCCCGATGCGGGAGATTGCCATACTCTCCCGGGAGTCCGTGAGACTCACCCGAAATGCGGGAGTCTCCCGGACGTTCCCGGAGACTTGCCAAGTATGTTCAAACTAGAGACGGGCGGGTCCGGTTCCCCGAGAACCGAACCCACCCGAACTTTGGGTATCCGAGTACCGAGCTGAGCAGCTCGGTACTCTCCCGCCCGTTCCGAATCCAAATTGAGGCCGAACGTCATTGTGACGTCGTCGGATCTCGGGGCTCGGTTCTCGCGATACTTCAACATTATAAATACACGCCTCCACAGCAATCCATCGCCATTTGATAGAGGGAGAGAGCAGAGTGTAGTCACAGGCTGATTAGAGCAGGGACAGAGAATCCAATATTTTTCTTGCAATAGCTCTAACAAAAATCGCTAGAGAAGAGAGGAGGATAGATGTTTATTATTTTTTGTTAATATTTGGCACTCCCCAGTGCTTTTGGGGTGTCCCCCATAATTGTGCATAAATATTTCTGGCTGTCAAAAGTCATATCTGTCAGCAGTATCTACCAACTAATTTTTAGCACTCCTCAGTGCTTTTGGGGTGTTCCCCATAATTGTGCATAAATATTTCTGGCTCTCAAAAGTCATATCTGTCAGCAGCATCTTACCAAATAATTTTTACCACTATAAGTGCTTTGCGCTCAGAATGGATTCAAAGCAGTCCACATATGATCAGAATGAGCAACCAGGTTCTGTCACCAGTCCTGATGTTAGTGTTCCCAGTACATCGTCTGGCCAAGGCGATGTCAAACAACAGAGTGTTTCCAAATCAGTGCAAAAAACAAAACCCCCCAAAAAATTTACTGTGTTGAAGCGAAAAAAAAAGTGTTACTGAACAAAAGTTAAGTGGCGATAAAAAAAAATTTGCCAACATGCCATTCTACACACGCAGTGGCAAAGAGAGAATGAGGCCTTCACCTTTGGCTTTTAGTGGCAGATCCAAAAATGTTACCGACCCTACAAGTGGTGCACAACTACTGTTACGCGTCAAAGCCGAGCTGCAAGATAACAGTAAGGCATTGGAGAATAATGTTTGCTCTGAATCAGAAATGACACCGATCCCTGTGGAGAGTCCATTCAACAGTGGTATGTCTAATTGTGAGCATTCTGTTAGTGTACCCATAAAGAAGGGCCCTTTCAGCAGTTCTGCTGATGTGTACCTGAACAGCCCGAGTGTAGCCGCTGATACACAAATTGAGGATGCCACTTTGGAAATAGAAGAGGATGAGGGGGAGTTTTATGGAGGTGACGAGGGCACTAATGAGGATGATGATGATTATAATACAGACAGATACCAAATTGCCTTTCTCAATTTCTATTTATATTCTAGATTATACAACGGCTGAATAGTTTTCTATTTTATTCCTAGTGGAGAGGGGATCTGATGCAGACAGATACCAAACTGCCTTTGTCCATTTCTTTGTATATTCTAATTTCTAGTTCTACAATCTATGCAGGCTGCTTTTTTTATATTCAACTACAAGTGGAGGGCGGGGGGGCTTAGATAGCCACCAAAGTACCGTGGTCCATTTAATTCTACTTTCTAGCTCCACAGTCTGTGCAGGCTGCTTTTTTTATATTCAACTACAAGTGGAGGGCGGGGGGGCTTAGATAGCCACCAAAGTACCGTGGTCCATTTAATTCTACTTTCTAGCTCCACAGTCTGTGCAGGCTGCTTTTTTAATATTCAACTACAAGTGTAGGGTCTAATATACACCCAAAGATGATGGCTACATTGCCAATAATCAAAGATGGAGGAGGTAGACAACCAGGTTTGACTGTATAATTTGCAGACAAGTGTTCGCATTAAGGACGGCCTACCAGGGATTCAAATGTTTTTTCATAATTTATTAGCTTTAGAATTACATCACTTATCTAAGAAACTGGTGGAGCACTAAATTAGGTTATTTTAGACCCAAAAAAATTGTATTTTTTTCAAAAATAGCAAAACAAAACCAAACAAAACCAAAACCAAAACCAAAACCAAAACACGCAAGGGCGGTTTTGCAAAACCAAAACCAAAACACGAAGGTAATCCAGATCCAAAACCGAATACAAAACCAAAACACGGGGGTCAGTGACCATCTCTAGTTCAAACCAAGCTCATTATACCTCAGACCTAGATGTCATAAGAACATAATTTAGAGCAGACCTGGCCAATCTGTGGCTCTCAAGGTGTTGTGGAACTACAAGTCCCAGCATGCCCTGCCAGTAACCAAATGCCTGACTACTGGCAAAGCATGCTGTGAATTATAGTTTCACAACCCCTGGAGAGTCACAGGTTGACCAGGCCTAATCAAGACCTATCATATCCACTATATTTAGGGACCAAAACATTTTCCTAATGTATCATTCCCCTATTGCCTTGTGACTTGAAGCTTGCAAGCAGCAGCCTCTATCATCTTCCATCTGTGTTTCCCTGTTTAGTTTTACAAGTTTGTTTTACTACCAATTGTGACTCACTAAGGGATACTGGTGCTATATATGAGCAATAAAAAACAGCCATGAATAACAATATTGTGATTTTCTGAATAATATAAACCAGTCATACATTATTATCTACATGATGCTCCCATGAAGCAGTAGGAGCATTTTGAAGGTCAGCACTACATTCCGTGGAGCCTGTTAGTGTTGGCATTTTGTCACGCAAGGGAAAGTCAACATACTGTGCTTATAGATGTGGTAACTTAATGACCCTGGTGCACGTGGCAGCACTAATGGGGATACTGCTGAAAAGACTCAACATATAGATCTACATATAGATCTACTGCTGCCAGTCTGACTAGAGAAGCGTAGACTTGCACCTGCTTAGAACAACACACTTTTCAGTGTCACAAACAGCTGCTTCTTTTTGCCGACTTCATAGTGCAATCACAGCATGTCCCTTAAGAAACTCTGAAAAGTACCTGAGGATCAGCAAACAGAAAGGTAAATTGTTATCATTCCACCTCCCTTGTAATGTAACTATCGCAGAGTGAAGTTCTCTTGTTTAGAGTCCCTTCAATATGTTGTGATTAAAATAACAATTGGTCATTTACAGTGAATCTGAGATACCTACTAGGTTAGTGGGCCAGTCGGGACATGTATTGTACAGTTGATTGATTATCCACAGCAAACAAAAAGAACACTCTGGTTTACACCAGTAGCAGCAAAGTATAACAGTTTTAATTATGCTTTTTCTGCCTCAACACTTTAATTCTTATCAGTTGTCTTTTTGGCAGCTTTCATACTTACAAATAAGCCTATCATTGACAAGCGCTTAACTATGAAAAGTATGTCAAATATTCCAAAGGTGTAAAACCAAGAATGTATTTACTTTGTTGCCAATGTAGGAACAGGAAACGGTTTATCACTAAAATATTAATGATACTTCACCTGAGAAAACCTGCTGGAGAAATCCTTTCAGGAGATTAACGTTTGTAAAGTTATTGTAACCCTCTGTAAATTTTTTAATGGGGTGCACGTGTCTGGATACGATTGGTTAGTCATACACTCATATGTTTGCACTACTAAGACATCATGCCTTTTCCTTCATTTTTTTTGCCATAAGTAATCCAGTGTTGCTAAGGCTCCCATATGTCCTGGTATTTTCTCAGTTAAATATTTTAGATTGAAAAAGGGGGACTGACAAAATTTATTGTCTAATAATTGAAACTCCGAATGAACCGAAATTAACTGGATAAGTGAAAACATCCATTTAAATGCTTATCTTATTTTTGACATAAACGAGAGTATGAGGTGGATTTTATGACCATATCAAATTTAAGCTCACATGGGTGTCCCAGTTTTTCATTCCAAAATAATGGGAGCCCCACCTTAACCCTCCATCTGGGGTGCTTCTTTAAAGGATCTATGAAAAAGAAAAGTATAGTACTCCAAAGATTTAAAGAAAGCTCTGCAGACATGCTGGTATATTGGACCAGACCCTAGCCTGGATCTATTCCACACTGCAAGTTCCAAATGCTAGAATGCTAATTGAAAACTGATTAATGGTAACTCTCCCACGAGACATTCAGACAAACACCTCCAGAATAAAATGATGGTGCTATGACTGTGTCATAATGAAACAGATACAGAAATGTGGAGATGATATAGAGCTGTAAATTGGAACCTTTACTGTAATTACCTAAGCAAAAGTTAGGTGAGAAAGACAAGGTATACAAGAGAATGTCTTTGGTCAGAATACAACTGAATGCTCCAGCACTGCGAGGCTAACCACTGAGCCACTGGAATAGAACAGATTGCTCCAGTACTGGGAGATGGCAATCCTAACCATTGTGCCACTGAAATAGTACCCGATGGCCCCAGTACCGTGAGGCAGCAATGCTAACCATTGTGCCACTGAAATAGAACCGATGGCCCCAGTACCGTGAGGCAGCAATCCTAACCATTGTGCCACTGAAATAGAACCGATGGCCACAGTACCGTGAGGCAGCAATGCTAACCATTGTGCCACTGAAATAGAACTGATGGCCCCAGCACCGTGAGACAGCAATGCTAACCACTGTGCCACTGGAAAATAACCGATGACCCCAGTACTGTGAGACAGCAAAGCTAACCACTGTGCCACTGGAAAAGAACCGATGACCCCACTACTGTGAAGCAGCAATGCTACCCATTGTGCCACAGCATTTAAGCTATATATTTATCTCAGCTGTGATTACGTTGCTGTCTCACAGTACCGGTGCCAGCGGTTTATATTTTGACCAGGGCTCTTTCTGTGTGGAGTTTAGTATGTTCTGTTTGAGTGGGCTTTCTCCAGGTACTACAGTTTCTTCCCACAGTCCAAAAACATACTAAGTTAACTGGCTGCTGAGCAAATTGACCTTAATATGTGTTCGTGTGGTGGAGATATAAGACTGGGGAAGAATTAAACATTCTGTAAAGCATTGGGTAATATGTTGGTGCTATATACAGGATAATAGATGTGTAATCCACGCACACAGTCAGGTTTGTGCTATTGGATGCAAAAACTGACTTTTAACTATAGCTGCATCTTGCTTGCTCCTAATCACCCCTCTTATGGGGAAAGAACATCTGGTGAAACCTGTCCAAAATGAGCAAGCAATTTGTGCACCATAAATCTCACACAGAAACTGGTTCAATGATGTAAGTTACCTTATATATATATTATCATCCCCTTTCATCATAGTCACAAATAGCCAACTGCTATGGGCTTTAATGCTGAAAGTGGTAAAGCCCAATTTAAATCAGGGTATCACAGCATACTTATTATGTGCCAAGATTTCCCTTGTCTTAACCCGGACAACAGGACACATGTGTCATCAAAGGCTCAGTTGCTTTGCAACAGGTAAATATTGAACTTTCCTAATGTTTTGCCATCCCAAATCTTTATGGACTTTATTGAATTAAAACATTTCCAAGCATGAACTCTCTTTCTCAACATTTTATTTCTGGATTCTAGGTCTGCTGCTATAAAAGGAAAATTAGGAAATGGAATTGTAATCACAGACAATAATGTACTTACACAACATAAGAGCTCACTTTTTTTTTTTAATTAAAATATAATAGCTCTGGTTATGAGCTATCTTTCCAAAAGCACATACTGTGTTAAGTGATTATAGTGATTGTCACTACCACCCTATGAAATACATTGAATGGGATAGTATTTTTTCCTTTGCCTCACAATTTACCTCTGAATAAGCTTTATAATTAATAAGGACATAGGAGTCCAGGTTTGAATGTATCTATCTAACCTGCTTGCATCCATTTCTATACATCATATTTGTTCTCCAGATGAAAGGTAGTTCTGGTGCCCAACTTTTAAAATGGTTTACTAAGACAACATTATCAATTACACGAGCTGTCAGTGAGTTTTTGAAATGATCATCATTCATCTCCTTGTAACACTTTTCTACCCATTAGGGTAATAACACTGTTTGTGCCCCTCATCCATTATCCATACACACAGCTGTACTAATGACATATTGTTATCCCGCTGCCTCCTTACATATTCTGTCTCAGCGGGTCTTGGGTTTTATTTTATTTTTCACAGTAAGCTTTGCTCCCACTCTTGTCTTCCCTACCTCCTGAAAATCCCACAGTCATCCATTCTACTAAGCACAATAAGCCATTGCAACTCTCCCCTGCATGAATGGGCCACACACACACATCGAGAGCACTAGGTGAGTCCATCACATAACGTCTATAGCTGAGGTTACACCACAAATACACTTCTTAACGGTACATCATTACAGGAATAAGGAACAATAATCTCTGGTTTACCTCCTCTCTCTAATCTGTCTCCGTGATTTATGTAGCAATCCAATTAAAACCACGGCTGCCCGTATGCCTGCTTTTTTGGAATGAATCCTCTCTGTTGGTTGAGACATAATTATTAGATCCAAGTGAGACCGTTTCCAAGACCACAGTATGAAAACTATATATATGTTGTCTCCACTCCTGTAAGTCGTTTCTCTGCTTTAATTGTTTGCAAAGTGAATGCTGAGACAGGTGACTTTTCCACTAGTGACCTTTAGGTCAACCGTGTCACCCTCTTCCACTCCAGACGCTTCCAGGTTCCGATTCTCTCCGGTCTCTTGCTACTCAATCAACCAGGGCTGTCAGTTTTTTCACAAGTCACTTTCCAAAGTGACTTAAGCTCATATTATCCAGATAACCTCAAGCCTGGATCCACCGAGGACCAACCGCAAATGCCTTTTACCCTCCGGCTCTCCTGCTCCCAAATATTCCAAGCCCAAGTTTTAACTCACTGACCACAGGTAGAGAAGAGCGTGACTCTGCTTTCCAGATCCATAATTTGCCAGGAGACACACACACTACCAGAGCTGAACAGGGACGTCATGAAATCAAAGCCCATAAGAGAGGTGGAGAAAAACAAACACTTTCACACACACAAAAACACAACGACTTGGAGTTGGCTCTGCACCTGCTGGTTAAACTATTAACTTTCACTAGCAAGAGGATGCTGAGTGTGTGTGAAGGGGACGGTGGATGGAGCATCATTGCCTGCACCGGCTGGGAATACCAGGATCTGCAAGGTGGGTGTTACCAGACGGCTTATTTCCTCCTCTTTCTTCATTCTTTCCCTGCCGACTGCAGAATGCTGTGGATGAATTTGGTCACAGGGAACAGCGAAGTCTGTGTAGAGTTCTACGGAACTGGCAGGGTGTCTGCACAGACAGCAGTAGAGTTGGTGTGTCAGTAGCAGAGACTGCACACATTCAGTGGAGAAGGGGCGGATATTCTAGTTAACCCTATCCTTATTTGTTGTACGGATAGGTGGACACATATATATCATTTAAAAAGCTAAAAACTGGATAATAACATAATTATCCAAAATGATATTAAACAGACAAACAGAAAGGTTTATGCATAAATAACCAATCATTATTAACCCTTGTAAAATGTTGAATAAAGTTGGTCTAGATGCTAAATGAAAGCTACTATATTTTAAGTCATGGCAGTCTGTAATCACTTAATTTCTACCTGTCCTGCCTGTAGACCCAACCCATAGTCTATTTCTATATATTTTTATAGAGCCCATTCTCTAATGGATATCAAGATATGTGTCCTATTCCTAAAGTCATCACATTTGTATACACCCTGTCCATGGCTGTGTACACTAAATTGAGCATTGTACATTTTTTATATATATATATATATATATATATATATATATATATATATATAGATATAGATATATATATAGATATATATATATATATATATATATATATATATATATATATATATATATATATATATATATATGGATAGATATAGATATATATGGATTTATTATGGGAGGTTCAATTCCCCCAGAATATCACCGCGGTAAACCTATTGCCGTTAATACGGTACTTTTAACACAGCAAAATGCCGCCGTTGACATTATCATATTAACAGTAATTGTGCGCACTGTTACTGTAATATCAGTAACAGTGTTACTTTTTACAGTAACGCAACCAATTGAATTCCTATATATATATATATATATATATATATATATATATATATATATATATATATCTATATATATTATTTTCTAGAGTGATGTGTAACTAGATATTGTATGCTGAATCGAAAACTGTAGTAAAGATGGGGGGAGGAGGGGACAGTTATGATTTCCAGTTCAGCACAAGAGTAGAAATACTCAGCATGAATGTAATGCACCTGCCTTTGCACACATAACAGGTGTCTTTTGCAAAGGTACATAGGAAGATGCAATTGTGTGTTTAGAGCACAGAGAAAGCACAGATCAGAAATGCCAGCTGTGTGTCTATGGTGTTTAAATGACTTGAATGGCCGGTGAGTGAACATAATTTAACATAATGGGAAGCTGCAATACTCTTATTTGAGTAAAATAGAAAATTAGCTATAAATGCAAACAGATTAGTAGAGGTAATTTATTAACTGCAAAATGTACAAATGCACCTACTTGTCAGCCTGGCACATACAACTGTCCACTCCTGCTTTAGGGCCACCCCTGTGCCAGTGAGTACTTGTACGCCTATAAATGCACATCCCATGTTTGGATAGTGAAAGAAGGTATATCACGGAAAGTATACATGTCCAGCACCCCCAAATTCACCTGCAGTCAGCAGTCGAGCTGCACTGTTTATGTGCATCTAGTGGCTGCAATTTGTAGTGCAGGAGTGCTCAATGTATCCAGTCCTACAACAAAGTATCTTATACATGGATCAGCCACAACATTAGCCACTGACAAGTGACTTGAATAACATTGATTATCTTGTTACAATAGCATCTGTCGAGGGGTGAGATATATTAGGCAGGAAGTGGACAGTTAGTTATTAAAGTTGATGTGTTGAAGCAGGAAACATGAGCAAGTGTAAGGATCTGAGAGACTTTCACAAGGGATAAATTGTGATGGCTATATAACTGGGTCAGAGCATCTATAGAATGGCAGGTCTTGTGGGGTGTTCCCAGTATGCAGTGGTGAGCTGGCAACATGATCATGAGTGCTCAAGGCTCATTGATGAACGTGGGGAGCGAAGACTAGCCCGTCTGGTCCTATCCCACAGAAGAGCTACTGTAACACAAATTGCTGAAAAAGTTATGATGGCCATGATAGAAAGGTGTCGGAACACACAGTGCTTTGCAGCTTGCTGTGTATGGGGCTGCGCACCTGCAGACTGGCCAGAGTGACCACGCTAACCCCTGTCCATTGGCGAAAGAGCCTATACAATGGGCACGTCAGTGCCAGAACTGGACCATGGAGCAAGGGAAGAAGGTGGCCTGGTCTGATGAATCACATTTTCTTTTACATAATGTGGACAGCTGGGTGCGTGTGCTTCGTTTACCTGGGGAAGAGATGGCACCAGGATGTACGATGGGAAGAAGCCAACGGATGCAGTATGATTCTCTGAGCAATATTCTGCTGGGAAACCTTGTGTCGTGACAGTCATGTGGATGTTACTTTGACACATACTAGCTACCTAAACATTGTTGCAGACCAAGTACAGCCCTTCATGAAACGGTTTTCCCTGGTTGCAGTGACATCTTTCAGCAGGATAGTGCGCCCTGCCACACTGCAAAAATTGTTCAGGAATGGTTTGAGGAACATGAGAAAGAGTTCAAGGTGTGGACTCGACTTCCAAATTCCCCGTATCTCAATCCGATCGAGCATTTATGACATGTGCTGGAAAAACAAGTCCGAGCCATGGAAGCCCCACCTCACAACTTACAGGACTTAAAGCATCTGCTGCTAACGTCTTGGAGCCAGATACCAAAGGACACCTTCAGAGGTCTTGTCAAGTCTGTGCCGCAACGATTCAGAGCTGTTTTGGTGTCATGAGGAGGACCTACATAATATTGGGCAGGTGGTGTTAATGTTGTGACTATAGACGAAAGCACTTAAATGGCGGAAATGTGTGCCTATGTAATCTCACACTTAAATGCATGGTCCAGTTCCAGGCCGACCAATGACTGTCTCATGGGAGTGTCCTGGATTTCTTTATAGGTCCCCTCACTTCCTGTATGCCTCATTCTCCTTCGCAAGATCCCGCCCCGCCCGCACCATTGTGGCAGTTTAGTAGATTAAGTGACTGTTTTAACCCACATTTTTCCATTGTCACAGAGCAGGCACAGTTAGTAGGAAGGCACTGCGATCAGTGGATGATACATACAGTGCTATTGCTTGTTGGCCGCAGGTCACTGCCCCCTTTGAGGCTGGTAACTCATGGTCCTTCAGTGAGAATGATTCTTTGTCCGGCTTAGTGAGGGTACGGCTTAGTTTAGAGGGGGCACAGTCACTCTGATGCCTGGTTTAGCACCAACCAAGCAGCTATGGATTAGTTCCCTGTGGTGAGTGGATGCACAGCGGTCTCGCCATTTCCGGGGTTGGTTGGGTAATCAGTCTGCTCAGCTGTCCCGCAGTGTTCTTTCTCCGCCACCAAATTATTTAATAAACTGTGACCTATTTATCCACTTTACAACGTCCCAGAGTCTTTATTTTACATAAGCTAGTTTAAGTTGATGAAGGCATTTGTGAAGGGGAAGATTGGCATCCACAGTACATAGTTTATTAAAGCCCAAAAATCACACTGAATGTCTACCTGTACCAGTGCAAGTGCTTAAGCTGTTCAACAGTTTTAAGTCATATTATAATCGGTAATGTGTGTTAGAGGTAAGATTCTGGCCACCTCTAATCCTCTTGGCACTTGGCTTTGGGAGCAATTTCAAGCATGCCCTTTTTTAAGAATAGAAACCTACCACAAGGGAGAGTGTGCTGTTCAATCATAGTTCAGATGCTAAGTTTAATAGTCTCTACTGATTGATACATTGTTGTCCAAAATACAATGTTATTGCACCAGCCACCATACATGGAAAATTTGTACTAAGGAATAGCCGTGTATGTGTGAAGTATCCCACGTGGCTTATACATTACATGGAGTTAAAAAATAGATAATGGGGCAATATTCAGATCTATTGGTTCCTCATATGGATAATATGGAGAGGACCATAATCAATAAAATGATGAATATATAAGGTAATTTTATAGGATTTTCAACATCTATTCAGTCCTTTCAAAATCACTTTATGATCTATCTATCTTCACGCTAGACAACATTGGATGTAATCTTTTAAGGAGACTTCCCACTAAATGTTATCTCCGTACACCTACTTAAATGCGAAGCGACACTGTCTCTTCAGAATGAGTCTTGGTTGCGTCACTAGGAGGATATTGAACACACGTTTAACCGCAGCGTTTATCTTGGACAATATTTATTTATATATTCCATTAAAACATCCCTATATTGTGTACACAATATATATGATAATGTATATATATATGCTTTACATTGGTTTTTATTTTTGGATGTATTTGATATATGTTAATGAATCTAGTTGCTTGATCACGTGACTAGTCATTAGAGGTATAAATAGAACCTCTGAAGATACAGCTATACTACCTTGAAAAAAGACTAATTTATAATCAAAACGCGTTGGGTAGAGTTCTGGAGATCAGGCTGCCTATTCTGGAAGTTAACATCATTGCAGAGAATTCGCTGGTAAATGATCCGATTATACCACGCTATTTCTATACACGAGTTTCTGCTGTCATCTGGTATGGGCAACTGCAATTCCTTTGAATCGTGATCAGTTTTTAATACCTGTTTATTATGTGTGTATTTATTAAAACTTGAGAATTTAAAACACACTGCACTAGATTCTGCTTATATTTTTTGTTGTATGACATCTTGGATGCAAGGTGGAATTGATTCCCTTGTTCTGGGAGTGATATAATTTGGACTCTCATTACAAGTACCTGCTATGTGAAAACTGAAAGAATTTATTCTGTAAGTCTATTACTTTGGGGGAAAGAATTTGATGTTTGAAGAGCAAAAGAATCGCTTTGCATTTATGTGGGTGTACGGAGATAACATTTAGTGGGAAGTCTTCTTAAAAGATTACATCCAGTGTTGTCTAGCGTGAAGATCGATGGACCATAAACTGATTTTGAAAGGACTGAATAGATGTTGAAAACTCCTATAAAATTACCTTATATATTCGTCATTTCATTGATTATTGTCCTCTCCATATTAGCCTTATGAGGAACCAATAGCGTTGAATATTGCCCCATTATCTATTTTTTAATATCTTTGATTCAACCAGTCTACTGTTGTCCTTTGGGGTATATATTTAACAGCAATTGTCCTATGAAGCGCTGAAAATTGATTGATTTCCTTTTCTTGTACTTTACATGGAGTACCATACTTTCTAACTGTACTAGTTTTATCGGGACAGTCCCAATGCACAGACCTTAAAGAAAGGTGGGTGGAGTTTTACATAAAAGTGGTTGTTGCTGGGATGGAGTGGGAAAAGTTTGTAAGGATCCAGGATCCATTTAGACACCAAACTGGATGATTATACCCACTTTGGCATGTCTAAATGTTGGGAGGTATGGAGTACAGGCAGTAAAATTGAAAAGATGTCTGATAGCTAGATAGGAGGTGGAAGCAGGTGTGCTGAGGAGTGGCTGAATATGTATTAAGTATGCCGGAGCACAAGCACATGTTGTTTCACCAACTTAAATTGACTGCGAAATATGTTTATAGATAGATATGAGATGTAACTAGCTATACTGAATAGTGAGCATTTATAATGTGTCCCAGAGCCATTGTCCCGTATGCTCACATTTCCCAGAACCCAAATACAGTACGTTCACATACCTTCCAACTTTGGAGCATGATGGAGGCACGGCTACACCCCAGGGCATGCCTAGCACTCTTGAAGTGTTAGATTGCACATTGCTGACTCAGTCATTGCCACATGCAGCAGTGGCAGGTGCAAATGGCTGCTGTTTACAGCGGCAGTCAGCGGGATCTGATTTCCAGCTTCCTAACACACGGGACAAAATTATCTAAAAATACTCAGGTATACTCAGTATAATTGACTGAGAAAGGAATAGATATACAAAATAGATAAATATGAGATACTGGAATCAGTGTCCATATGCAGCGATCTAAAAAATAAAACGTATAATACAAAAAGAGCTGAAAGTGTAGTAAGTTAGTATGTCCACATGATTGAAATGTAATCCAGTTCAAATAATGCCCGTGCATATATGATATAAAGCACACATATCACCCGTGTCTTCACTCAAGATCGAGCCCCTATGGGGTATGTGCTTACTAGAACGATGTGACAATCAAGCCCTTATAAGAAGTAAAGATGTTCCACTCATCCCCGGTTTGCCTCGATGGCGTCATATAGATAGGCAATTCCATGTGTTTATACGCTCTTTCCACAGTCCCGATACCGGAGCAAGATAAAGGTTTTATCTTGTAAGCACATACCCCATAGGGGCTCTCTCTTGAGTGAAGACACGGGTGATATGTGTGCTTTATATCATATATGCACGGGCATTATTTGAACTGGATTACATTTCAATCATGTGGACATACTAACGTACTACACTATCAGCTCTTTTTGTATTATACATTTTATTTTTTTAGATCACTGCATATGGACACTGATTCCATTTGCTCATTCATCCTTCTTCTCAAGTGTGTATGAAGGTAGCGCCATCTGTATGTATCATTTTTTGTTCTATATGTTTTTGTGGTGAAGTATTGGTGATACTTTATTGATACACACTGGGCAGCTTATCCGAGTGAGGCGCCACTGACACGGTTCATTGTATTTTACTGTAAATATGAGATACTGTAGATATATAAAGATTTACATCTAGTGACAGGTATTGGAGAAAGGTAAGTTTGTATTGAGTTTAGTAATTTTGTTTCTGTAACATTCTCATTAAAGGACCACTAAGCCCCCAAATCGACATGTCAGATATGAACCAAGGCAATGTACATTGTTCAGTGTTAGGCTCACATTCCACTGCATTTCTGTATTTACTCCTCACTTCATGTAATACAGCTGGAGCACCCCCACATCTTCTGTCCTAATGGGACATGATACTGGATGAAGATATGAAACTGCGTTTAATTTAACTGTGACATAACTGACCCTGTCCCAGTGTATGATCCACCAATCCACACAATGCATTTCTGCAAAGTAAGTCTGTCAAGCTGTCACTCACTCTTTGGGCTAGATTTACTAAGCTGCGGGTTTGAAAAAGTGGGGATGTTGCCTATAGCAACCTATCAGATTCTAGCTTTCATTTATTTAGTGCTTTCTACAAAATGACAGCTAGAATCTGATTGGTTGCTATAGGCAACATCCCCACTTTTTCAAACCCGCAGCTTAGTAAATCTAGCCCTTTATGTTGAGCAAGAGAAACACCTTCCCTGAAACATGGCAACTTGCTGCAAAGGAGTGAAAGAGAAAATGATGGACATATTGGGCCTGATTCATTAAGAAAAGTAAGGCACATAAAGGAGTAACTGTTCTCCGGGACAAACCATGTTACAATGGAAGGGGTGCAAATTAGTTTATTATTTTGCACATAAGTTAAATATTGGCTGTTTTTTCATGTAACACACAAATACTTGATAGCTTTTTGTTTACACATGCCCTTCCCCAACTATAAATTTGTCCCCCCATTTAAAATATATCTCCCTCTCCATTGCAACATGGTTTTGCCAAAGTGCAAAGTTACTCCTTTTTTTTGCTTAACTTTCCATAATGAATCCGGCCCACTGTGTTTAGTTAAGTATAAACACTCCAGTTATTTCATGTATATTATTAAGGTCCATAATCCTCAGTCTTTGTTACTGGCAAACAGTGGCTTCACTTGCTCTTTATTTCACTGCAGTAATATATTCTTTCATGTGAACATGTGACTTGCTGTGTGTGAGATCATTGGGTCTGTATACGTGTGTTGAGTGCTTAAATTAGTATATGGTAATGAGAGTGACTAGAACCTTTATGTCTGCGATAAACTTCTTCCATTTTAACACCTATAAGCCACATGCCTAGAATAACCATGCCTAATTTCACAGACCTGATGGAAGTGCTATTTCTGTGCCTCTGCTATGGACTGAAAGCTAATTCTGTGTAAGCTATGGGGATTTCTACTGGAACGTGATCTATTTTAGATTGTGTAAACTTTTGTCACCCTGTCTGACCTGCCTCTCTAATGTAGCCCAGTCTGAATGCTCAGCAGATGATGGATCAGGATGAGATAGTCCCAAAGGTGTAAAGCCTGCTATAAATTAGCAAAATACAGGCATGTCCTCATTACCAGACTATCATTTCACTCTACAGACATAAAAGGAAAGATTTACAATGAACACTTTTAAAAAGAATTCCAGCTTAAAAGGCAATCTGTTCTATCTATTGCAGTGTATGGGAATAAATAACTTGGCGACAATGTATTCTCTATCTTTGCCAACTCTTCTGTAATGTCCGCAAGACTCATGAGTTTCGTGGAGTCCTCGTGGGGTCCCGGGAGAGTGGACCTCCCTCCTGTATACCACTTCTAGTTGTTGTGAAGGGGGTGTCATTGGCTGGACCCTGATGATGCAAATTGTGTTACCATGTATCCCTGGTACATGGTGCTGTAAATCAAGTATTTGTGCAGGATGGATGGGGTCAAGATGATGTGTGTCCTGCACCTCTACTCTGGTAAAAGTAGGCAAGTTTGGGTCTGCCCATTATGTTATGGTTCTGCCCTTTAAGAACTGTAGTTGAGAAAGAGGCTTTAAATCGGTAGGTAAATGGTGGGTAAATAATAGAAAAATTAGAATAATACATTCATAGGCTGGAGGTTATAGAGAACTGCAGGAAGGTTGAGGGAGGAGAGGGAGAATGGCAGAGGGTGAAAGAAGATGATGAGAGACAGAGAGGAGCATGGTGGAGTTGTAGGGGAAAGAAATAGGAGGACTCAGAGTTTTATATATAATATATATATATATATATATATATATATATATATGGCAAGACAGATATAGAAGGTGTGTAAACAATGTATATACAATAAACACAGAACAGTCCAGAGGGTGTATAACCAAACAGTGTCTATATAAGTGCACCGTAGATAGTTCATAAAACTGATGCGCAGGATGATAGTAGTTGATTCATAGATTGACATATAATATTGTCGTGCAGTATATAGAAATAGCGTGCGTACCAGATATATATAAATAAACCGCTTATCTGTATAATGGCTCCTTAGGCAACCCAAAGTTAGGTCTGTAACCAAATCTCCTTGGCGATGGAAATAATATATGTTCTAATAATATCACAACCGCAACACCAATCTCATCCGCTCATCATAGGAAGGAAATATATGAGAAGGCCATATGGTGTAGTATTTTAAGTAGACATTTTAATCAAGTAAAACATTAAAATACAAACTCACAATATGTATATTTTGTATAAGCTTAAGTGTAAGTAACTGGTCTGCAGTTTAATCCCCTGGTATGATAGAAGTCCCTCAACAGGCTCCACACAGAAGCTAGGTGCAGGATCATCTAAGAGTGTAGATCTCAGGGTACAGCAGTGTTTGCCAGTATTCTCCAGAGCTGTAGTGAAGAGCCTCAACGCGTTTCGTTCAATCAATGAACTTCATCAGGAGTAGTAGAATCTATATATATATATATATATATTTATATATAGGGGGGGGCTAGTTATCATGAATAGAGAGGATTATGTGAGGGAAGCTCTACGTTTACTGAATGATACATCGTCCTATTGTAAATTAAGTAAAGACCCTACGGAGACATTTGTCTCAGAACTAAGGGACATACTTACCATAGCACTGCATAATGATTTGATTGTGAAAGATGAGTATCAGTTTTTAATAATGAACTATCCGGTTGTGCCAATTTTTTATTTTTTGCCAAAAATCCACAAAAGCTTGGTGAATCCTCCTGGTCGTCCGATAGTGGCTGGGATAGATTCTATCACTTCCCGAGCTTCACAATATGTGGATTTGTTTTTACAGAAATATGTTGCACAACTACGGTCTTATTTAAAAGACACCACAAATGTCTTACAACTGTTTAAGGATTTTGTCTGGAGCCCTAATTATTTGTGGGTCACGATTGACGTTCAGGCCCTGTATACATCTATTGACCATAAAAAAGGTGTTGAAGCCTCTAGATATTTTTTGAACAGTGATAGTGATCTCACAGATGCCCATAAAGATTTCATATGCATTTTAATAGATTTTATTTTGACACATAATTATTTTAGATTTTTGGATCAGTTTTATTTACAGACCTGCGGCACAGCTATGGGGACTATTTTTGCCCCTAGCTTTGCCAATCTTTTTATGGGAAAATGGGAGGAAAGATCGATCTACCAATCCGAGAAATTTAATGTTAATATTAAGTTTTACAAGAGGTATATAGACGACATAATTATGGTCTGGGAAGGCAGTAGTGAATCTTTGCAAGAATTTCTAAATGATCTTGATGCTAATGAGTTTAATCTAAGGTTTACAGCTAAGTTTCATCCTTTTCAGGTAGAATTTTTGGATCTCATCTTAATGCAGCAGGATAATAAGGTTATTACTAAAAACTTTTTTAAAGAAGTTGATGCCAATAGTTACCTGCATTTTAAGAGTTGTCATTTAAGAAAATGGAAGACGAATATTCCGTTTTCGCAATATAACCGCATTAAGAGAAATTGTAGCGACCCTGGGACATGCAGAGAACAGTTGGCAGTTTATCATGATAGATTCTTGGAGAGAGGATATCCAAAAAGCTTACTTGAGGGAGCACTCAATAAAGTCGAAAATGTAGATAGATCCTCACTGTTATTATATAACAAGAAAGAACAGAGAAGTAACAAGGAGAGAATTCCCTTTATCACTGGTTACAATATGGATGAAAATAGAATCAAATCAGTGATTTCGAAACATTGGAATATTCTTAAAAGGGACACTATTCTAAATAATATCTTACCTGATAGACCTGACGTCATTTTTAAAAAGAGTCGAAATCTTAAGGATCTGATAGCTCCAAGTATGCTTAAAGATAAGAGGAATATCTCTTCAACCTTTTTGAATTCAAAAGGTAGTATAACATGCTCCCATTGTAATGTATGTAGATACATGAATACTAATAACAAGAAATTTTTTAGCTCAGATGGTAACAGGAGTTACACTATTAATAGCCTTATGAATTGTACATCATCGTCTGTGGTTTATATGCATGAATGCTCCTGTGGTTTAAGATACGTAGGAAAAACCAAGAGGGTGCTTAAACTGCGTATCCAGGAGCATATAAGGAATATTAAAAATAAGATTATCAGTCATTCTGTATCAAAACACTTCTTAGAGGTACATCAATCAGATCCAAAACATTTAAAATTTTTGGCAATAGAACATGTGACTCAAGGCCCAAGAGGTGGTGATCTAGGTAAAAAGCTTGCACAGCGAGAAATGTACTGGATTTATACGCTTAACACTTTATCACCTCTTGGACTTAATGAGGGATTTGAGGTTGCCCCCTTTTTGTGATTTTTGTGTTTTTTTCCCCTTTTTTGTGATTTTTTGTGATTCTTTACCCTTGCCTTCAGAATTACACCGAATTTGATCTTCAGGTCTATTGTTTGAACCATTTTAGATTTTATTAGATTGTTATGGGCTTCTATATAGTGAGTATTACTGTAAGAGATCACTTAGTCTAGACTCTTGTCAATCCCTAATGGATTGATTTTGCAGGATGTCTGGCATCTCTAGTAACTAGCCATACTCTGTAATAGTGTTTTTATTTGATATATAGAGTCCGAATTTAAATATATAGTGGATCTATACCGATACACTGTTTTAGTATACAGAGGATATATATATTCCTATTTTTACTATATGTTTCCAGTACTAACTGTTGTTACTGATATATATTGATAGATTTCCTGGTAAATAGACATTCAATCAATATTTGTAAGTCTGGTAGTGAACATCTTTCATCCAGACAACTAGCTATCTTGGCACATGCGCAACTGAGTAATAGTTGCAGTATGCAGGGATTGTTTACGTATTGATTATGTATAAGTTATGTGTTTTGAACACTTTCCTAATATATGTTTAGTGAAAATGGTATATTTATACTGATACAAGTTCTCTGCACATCTGCTATTTAGAGAACAACATCTTTAAAGTCCGTTATTGACATCTGTTTAGCCGTTCTGACGCATGCGCAATTGAGCATTTGCTGTATGATGGACAGCTGCCTGTGCGCAAGCGCAGTCGGCGAACTTTCGGATTAGAGTGCGCACGCGCAAAATGGCGCGGCGCACTATTTACATGTCATCACCCCTGGACATATTTGAGTATTAGCTGTATGATGGGAAGCTGCCTGTGCGCAAGCGCAGTCGGCGAACTTCCGGTTTTGAGTGCGCACGCGCAAAATGGCGCGGCGCACTATTTATATGAGCACCGCTAAGAGGGCTGATTACAATCTATTTTCTCCTGATGAAGTCTGCTGTTGTAGACGAAACGCGTTGAGAGTACTTGCTGTGTTATTTGCTGGTCTTACTTATTGAAAGGTGGTCCTGTCCAGAGAGGCTCAATACCTGCTACTAGACATGTAAGTGGCTACCTTTTTTAAATAAAGTGTTTTTTGAGATATTACATCGCTGGTCCTTTGTCCATTTTTGTCATTTGAGGACCTCTTTGCCTAAAGAGAATGTGACCTGATCGTGCTGTCTATGGAACATCATTCCAGATAAGCGGAAAAGTTTTTATTTCTGGTACGCATACATCCATACACATGTGGATTTGGTGATCCTTAATTTATGCTAAGGGACTTGTTATTGATAATACACTGGTCCTATGCTGTGGAATTTCCATGTTTGATACATTTACACCCCTATCATTTACATCTGGGTGATATATATATATATTTCTTGGTCTCTGGTTTCCTCATCACTGGTGCTCAAGTCCCACTGTGGATTCGTGTATGACTCCATTTGCATTATTGTACTACACTATTGTGCGCCTCCTCCTCCATCTTTTTTCTACAGATTTTTCCATGCAACACCGCCTGGCGAAAGGAGGATTGGCAGCCACCTGTACATGGGGAGTGTACTTCTAAGAAGAACATAGACTTTATATTACAATTATTTGTTTACTGATATATGCCTTAAGCGCCATTTATATCTTTTATTGTGATATATATATATATATATATATATATATATATATATATAGCTGTTATACACCTTTATCATTGAATGTGCCTAGAGTGAAAATGGCCGAGGGACTAACATCGAGACCGGACTACTTTTTGATCTGTATTCTTGGCACCTGTTTGAAGTAGCAATTTGTTAATGTGTGTAGTTCCGAACAGATCACACATGTGCAGTTAGCGTTGCTCATCACGTAGCACTAAAAGGCCAGTGCACACAATACTAATATATGTGTATTAATTATGTTATCAATAAGATTAACGCCTTTTATGTACATTGTCTCAAGACACACATAAGCTAGCAGTTGCATACTACTGATTGATGGTTGTCAGTGTAGAAGGGGAGACATAACTATCTACCTCGCCCTTTTTCAATATGGCCACTATAGTTTTTAAAATTAGATCTGCCCAAAATAAAAATGGCCGACAGATCATTATTCTGATTCGAGTTACCATTTTACTTATATGTAGAACCTCTGTAGATTACTATTGGCCCCTGCTCCTAGAAAAATTAGATATTTCGAATGAATCTAGGAGAAATTGCAGGTATGTTATTATGCGGTTATGATCGGGTCACACATGCGCAGTTGTTGCTGCCTAGTACGCATGCACAGTATGGCCGCCGCACATTATATAACCATCACCGAGGTGGTGAGTTGTTTATTACCCTCCTGAGGAAGTCTTAAAGACGAAACGCGTTGAGGTTAAGGGGACATCTATTCCCTATATGGTTTTGTCTATAACTAGCTGTCCCACAGTACAGGCATCCTGACATTTTATGTGGAGACTAAGGACCCTATTGGGATTACAGACAAGCCTAATATTCTTGTTCATATTAGGATATACAGATAAGCATAACCTTGTTATATTGGTGTGCACCCTATAAGGTGATGGGTTCCTCACTGAATATACCAGCTATCTGACCATATTACACTATTTGTTATCTCTGTTTCTATATGAGTCAACAAGATTGAAGTGAACAGTACATGGTCTTCCTGAAATCACCCATATCCTTGGATCAATGACTTGTTTAAAGTTGATATCTGGTGCGCATATATATATATATATATATATATATATATACACCCACCTTTTCGGATTATTGTTTCTGGATATTACTACACTACTGCACGCCTTCTCCTTCTGTTGCACCTAGTAGGTATATATATATCTATATCTATATCTATATTATATATAATATACACACATACACTCACAAGTGAAGATTAATTTACAAACGTTTCAAGCATTGTGTATCCGGCTACCTTGTGAACTTCATCAGGGCATAGAGAGAAGAAAGTCACCAACTGCCAACAATCCTGATCAGATATGGTTCTTGGCTTCTGCAAAATATATACCCTTTTATAGAAAGAATAACAACAAAAGACACTAACCTCTAAGGGATTTTATTTCAGATAAGCACAATTATTCAATTATACAACGTATGCAATATTGTATTAGTCTCCATTCAGGGGAATTTACTATACTAAACTAGTTGCACTTCTCTTTGTTTCCAATTTAAAACCATTCAGGGCAATAGAAGAGTTGCAGCAGAGTGGTCATCTCTAATTCATTGTTGAAATTGATCAACTGTGGTGGCAAGATTTTGTTTTATCCAAGTATAATATATATATATATATATATATATATATATATATATATATATATATGTTATTAATATATATTCTTGCCAAAGCCTACTATGTGCCCGAGAAGAGCTCAGACAGGGCCAGCGCTATCATTAGGTGAAGTTATACGGTTGCCTAGGATGCCAGTGGTTAAGCAGTGCACCTAAAACACTGAACTTGGTTCAGATATCACTGGTGATTCTCTTTCTCCTCCTCTTCCTGTTCTATTGTGAATATACCTGGTGCAAACTGCAGGGTCCCTGACACACGAGGTGGGCTGGTAACTCTCATTTACTTTGCAGGTGGTTACTTATTTTCTCTACATACATTGTTTCTGACAATAGACCCCATGCATTTAAGTTAAAGTTCTGACCCTGGCATGCATTTAGAGGCAGAATCATTAATATAATGATCTACTGAGCACCATTACTATAAATGACTTTATTAGCAATAGTTTCTAGTAGAGTTTATTAATAATAGTTTTATAAATTCCCCTCACTGTGTTTTGAAGCTTTCAGTCCTCCATTTGGTTGTGATAAAGTGAATCCAAGAAGATTCACTTATGTATTAGCCACTCTTTACCAAAGGACTAAACAGAAATGTTGTACACATTACAGTGGTTCCCTCTTAACGAATCTATTGGCAGTCAAGGAGTTACACTGGCAATAACAGTGGCATACTACCTCCTCGTGACCTTAGTTTAAGTGGTCGGCAAGGCATTTGCTGTTACAATTAATGCCTTGTAAATTAAATAAGAGTACGGCCAGCTGAGAGTGCGACACAGCTCGGAAAAAGCTCCCATCTTGCCAAATGTTCAGCTACGTTCGGATCAAAATGCTGCAGCTGTTCCTGTTCCATTGCAGCAGAATTCTGCTTTTTTCCATTACCAGCTTGACTTTATTGCATTGTTAACCCAGTAAATACCAGCTAAACTAAATAACATCTGAAATTGCCATGTTTTTTCTATTTCACCATATGTACCCTATGTTTTGTACAGTGATGCCAGTGTACACAAACAGTACAGGCCAGAATGCAAGGCCTCACACATTCTGTAACAAGGAGAGAACATAAAATACCCTGTTGGAGGTTGCATGTACTTGGCATTGTTTCTTAGATTCCTACTTTTGAGGCCAGACAAGCAGTTTACTCATCCCCATGTCAGTATGACATCAGCCAGATACAGGAGTTTAAAAAAGTTAATAATGCTCTCATCCTCTGCATTGCAGTCACATTCTTTACCCAGCAACTTTGCCTCCAGATATTTCAAAGTCTTGAATTTCAAAAGAAGTACGCCAACAAATAAATGCAAATATTGCAATAACTCATTGCTTGTGCCAGTAAAGAAACAATGACCCACTTTATGCTGAGCCTAGTTATTACATAAAAAAAGCTTGTACTTATCATCTATTCAAAAAGTCGAACCTTCTCTTAATTGCTAGATTGCTGAATGTAATGTACTACCCTATGTACATATGTTACTACTATATGCTTCAAAACCAGCATAGAAATAAACTGCGCACAATCTCACTAATTTAGATACTGCTGTCTTGACAGTACAGAGGCTCAGTACTCTTGGATCACTGAAATAAGTGACAGCGGGGTCCTCTTGTTAATCAGTTAGACTCTGAGTCATATAATAATATGGCAGTAGAATAAAGCAATGGCCATAATTTGATCGTCTCTTGGCTTATTAGAAAAGTAGAGTGTGAATAAGTTGATTATGCGTCAACCACTCTTGTACTTTTCATATGAGGGTTGAATTTGTCACTATGACCACTGAATTTTTTTTTAATGTAAATATACACTATGTATATAATATATATATATATATATATATATATATATATATATATATATATATATATATATAAAAGCACAAGATCAATATAATAAGGCGCTAGCAACCACACTGTAACCACCAATTTATATAATCGGTATAAAGATGTACCAGATGATCAGTCCCGTAATACAAAACACATATAGCTCAATTGAAGAGCGGCAGCCGCAGATGACTTGTGTCCAGATGGTTAATCCGGAAGAATTGAGGTAACTGTTGATAGAGAAAACAAGTAGGGCGCCCAATGTGTAATATCAGATAGAAATGGGGACGATATAATAAACTGCGTACCGTAAGGATTCCAGAATCAGGTGGTATGGTAGGAGTTCCTCTTCAGAGGTAATACCTCCCCCTCGCCCACAGGATGATGACAATGTGGATATAAAAGCACAACCTTTTACTCTAAAGGTAAAATGTCATCATCCTGTGGGCGAGGGGGAGGTATTAGGAACTCCTACCATACCACCTGATTCTGGAATCCTTACGGTACGCAGTTTATTATATCGTCCCCATTTCTATCTGATATTACACATTGGGCGCCCTACTTGTTTTCTCTATCAATATATATATATATATATATATATATATATATATAAAATCAGTTTTATACCAACATTGGGGCAATCCTGGTCAAATTGCAGGTGTCACTGATCTCTAAGTGCAAAGACGTTAACAAAACCTCAACAGGGGACAAACTTAAAAATGACCTAACAGTTACCATTGATTTACTGAATTTAACAGGTTGACAAAATAAAACATTGGCTGTGGCACGTGCAAAAGTTTGGGCACCCTTTTCAGCCGTAATTAGTAACACCTCTTTAGGCAGAAATCGCAGCCTAAATAGCTAAGAACCAACTGATATGATGGCTATTTTATGACAGGAGGTGTAAATACTATCTTATAATTTATTTACAGTGGATTGCCCATCTCTACATGACCTAATGGCTATTCTATATAGGCTTGAGTTATGGTATGAAAACATGAGCAGATATCTATTGGATTCTCTGGTGAGACTAAATGACTTACATTTTACTACAGGTTCTCGTGAGCACTGTGTATCTTGCCTTGTACTGTGTCACAAATGCACAGTGTAAAATAATTAAGGTGCTTCAGAGAGGACATATTTTTTTCATTAAACCCATCAAGAGCTGTTCTCCTAATATCCCATGCAAGCGTTTGGCTTTTAACTCAGATCTATCTGACAGCCTTCTGTTTCTTTTTAATGAAGATAAAATATAATACACTTTAAAGTTTACTTCTCCTGTGAGACCGTCTACGAAGGCCATGGCGTCCTGTGTGCCGTATACAAGCTGAGTTCTGTCTGCAAGATTATTTCAATTCCATGATGAGTAAAAACAAGTTATCTTCCGGCATACAAATTGCTCTGCACAAGTAAAGCACTTGTTTTAACTCTCAATCTATCTATTCACACATGTGAAATTTATACATGGGTGGTTCATAGTGACTTGAAGATGTAGGGCCTGATTCATTAAGGATCTTAACTTAAGAAACTTCATATTTCAGTCTCCTGGACAAAACCATGTTACAATGCAAGGGGTGCAAATTAGTATTTTGTTTTGCACATAAGTTAAATACTGACTGTTTTTTCATGTAGCGCACACATATCAGCTTTAAATTTCAGTGTTCAAATAAGCTATCAAGTATTTGTGTGCTACAGGAAAAAACAGTCACTATTTAACTTATGTGCAAAACAAAATACTAATTTGCACCCCTTGCATTGTAACATGGTTTTGTCCAGGAGACTGAAATAAGAAGTTTCTTAAGTTAAGATCCTTAATGAATCAGGCCCGTAGTCCCATATGAAAAGATTTAAACATTACAAGCAGCCTGGTGATGATTTCTCATTGATGAGAAGGATGCTGTTTATTCCTACTGTCATACATGGAGGGCCTGAATCATCAAGGAATATAAATGCTGATATGGGCCATATTTTGGGTAAAATTGCTCTACGCATGCCCAGGAACGAATCATACACCAGAAAACGCAACAACGTCCAAATCATCTTCAAGCGCAAAGGACTCTTACTACAGCCTACGATTTGAGGGGCGTAACAGGAAGGGAAATGGGCGTATGCACATAGTCAATGCATAGCGCCACACTCGAGCATACACAGCAGCGTCCGATTCAAGCTTTGGACATCTCAAAGGTACGAGTGTTTCTGTCATATAACTGGCACAAGCTACAGTGCCGATTACTAATGATGATGGCGGTGTGTGCATGCTCGAACATATATTTGCAAACAGGAGCAACTATAAAAATTAATTTTATGTACAGCAGACATTAATAACAACCTAATATATGTATTTCATGAAGAAAAAAATGAAAAAAAAAAAACACTTTTTTTTAATGTTTTGTCATTAATGACTATATTATTAATATATATTTATATATAATATGTGACATTAATTGAATATTTTTTTCTGTGTTTTTTTTTATTCCACATATATATTGGACGTATCCTGCAGTGTCTTATCTGTTAGAGCAGAGCGGACATAGACCCGTATAAACTCATAAACAAACGTATGTTTACATCAGCTCCTACGTGCTCATACAAACGTATTCCCGACGTATGTGCCTTTTTAAAGAAACAGACATTACGTTCATTTTGCATTTCTTGATGAATAAGGTCCAGAATGCACGACAGCAGACGGAGTGTTCTACCACGTTCATTGCTTACAGACCTGTCATGTTACTGCAGACTGCACTTTCTCCACCAGGCCTGAGTGTGGAAAAGCTCCAAAGTCAGAAAACTGTAACTTGTTTTCACAGAAGTGCATTTATAAGGTAAGATTGCAGACCCATTTAATGGCCAAATATAAATTTTATCATACTGTTATTTAAATGTCAATTTACCGTTCAACAAATGTGTTAGAATTAGAGATGGTCACTGACCCCCGTGTTTTGGTTTTGGATTCGGTTTTGGATCTGGATTACCGTCGTGTTTTGGTTTTGGTTTTGGTTTTGCAAAACCGCCATTGCGTGTTTTGGTTTTGGTTTTGGTTTTGTTTGGTTTTGTTTTTCTATTTTTTGGGAAAATCCATGTTTTTGGGCCTAAATTAACCCAATTTAGTGCTCCAACTGTTTTAGAGACAAGTAATCTAATTGTTGAGGTAATAAATCATCCAAAAAAACAGTTTAATTCTTCGTTGGTAGGCCTATTCTACACACAAAACAGATTGTCTTCCTCTCCATCTATGCATATTGGCAATGCAGCCATCGTCTTTGAATGTATATTACACCCTACACTTATAGTTAAATATGTAAAGAAATGGAAAAAGCCAGTTTGCTTTCTGTCTCTCAAGGCCCCCCTCCACTTGTATAAAATAGCAAAAAATTCAGCCATTATAGACTGTACAATATTAATTGACATGGAGAAAGCCAGTTTGGTTTCTGTCTCTCTAGGCCCCCCTCCACTTGTATAAAATACTAAAAAATTCAGCCATTATAGACTGTACAATATTAATTGACATGGAGAAAGACAGTTTGGGGTCACTCTGTCTCTCTAGGCCCCCCTCCACTTGTATAAAATACCAAAAAATTCAGCCATTATAGACTGTACAATATTAATTGACATGGAGAAAGCCAGTTTGGTTTCTGTCTCTCTAGCCCCCCCTCCACTTGTATAAAATACTAAAAAATTCAGCCATTATAGACTGTACAATATAAATTGAAATGGACAAAGGCAGTTTGGTATCTGTCTGCATCAGATCCTCTCTCCACTAGGAGTAAAATAGAAAACTATTCAGCCGTTATATAATCTAGAATATAAATAGAAATTGAGAAAGGCAATTTGGTATCTGTCTGCATCATAATCATCAACATCATCATTAGCGCCCTCGTCGCCTACACAAATCTCCCCCTCATCCTCTTCTAATTCCAAAGTGGCATCCTCAATTTGGGTATCACCGGCTACACTCGGGCTATTAAGGCACACATCAGCAGAATGCTCACGATTAGACATCCCACTGTTGGATGGACTCTCCACAGGGATTGTTGTCATTTGTGAATCAGAGCAAATATTCTCCTGTAATGCCTCACTGGTATCTTGCAGCTCAGCTTTGACGCGTAACAGTAGTTGTGCACCAATTGTAGCCTGGGTAACTTTTTGGGATCTGCCACTAATAGCCAAAGGTGAAGGCCTCATTCTCTCTTTGCCACTGCGTGTGTAGAATGGCATGCTTGCAATTTTTTTTTTATCGTCACTTAACTTTTGCTCAGTTACACTTCTTTTTCGCTTCAATACAGTAAATTTTTTTTTGGTTTTTGTTTTTTGCACTAATTTGAAAACACTCTGTTGTTTGACATCGCCTTGGCCAGATGACGTACTGGGAACACTAACATCAGGACTGGTGACAGAACCTGGTTGCTCATTTAGATCATATGTGGACTGCTTTGAATCCATTCTGAGCGCAAACCACTGAGGAGTGCTAAAAATTATTGAGTAGATACTGCTGACAGATATGACTTTTGACAGCCAGAAATATTAATGCACAATTAGGGAGGACACCCCAAAAACACTGAGGAGTGCTACAAATTATTGAGTAGATACTGCTGACAGATATGACTTTTGACAGCCAGAAATATTAATGCACAATTAGGGAGGACACCCCAAAAACACTGAGGAGTGCTACAAATTATTGAGTAGATACTGCTGACAGATATGACTTTTGACAGCCAGAAATATTAATGCACAATTAGGGAGGACACCCCAAAAACACTGAGGAGTGCTAAAAATTATTGAGTAGATACTGCTGACAGATATGACTTTTGACAGCCAGAAATATTAATGCACAATTAGGGAGGACACCCCAAAAACACTGAGGAGTGCTACAAATTATTGAGTAGATACTGCTGACAGATATGACTTTTGACAGCCAGAAATATTAATGCACAATTAGGGAGGACACCCCAAAAACACTGAGGAGTGCTACAAATTATTGAGTAGATACTGCTGACAGATATGACTTTTGACAGCCAGAAATATTAATGCACAATTAGGGAGGACACCCCAAAAACACTGAGGAGTGCTACAAATTATTGAGTAGATACTGCTGACAGATATGACTTTTGACAGCCAGAAATATTAATGCACAATTAGGGAGGACACCCCAAAAACACAGAGGAGTGCTAAAATTTATTGAGTAGATACTGCTGACAGATATGACTTTTGACAGCCAGAAATATTAATGCACAATTAGAGAGGACACCCCAAAAACACTGAGGAGTGCTTAAAATTATTGAGTAGATACTGCTGACAGATATGACTTTTGACAGCCAGAAATATTAATGCACAATTAGAGAGGACACCCCAAAAACACTGAGGAGTGCTTAAAATTATTGAGTAGATACTGCTGACAGATATGACTTTTGACAGCCAGAAATATTAATGCACAATTAGAGAGGACACCCCAAAAACACTGAGGAGTGCTAACATTTATTGAGTAGATACTGCTGACAGATATGACTTTTGACAGCCAGAAATATTAATGCACAATTATGGGGGACAACCCAAAAGCGCTGGGGAGTGCCAAATATGAAGAAAAAATAATAAACCTCTATCCTCCTCTCTGCACTAGCGATTTTGGTTAGAGCAATTGCAAGAACAATATTGTATTCTTTCTCTGTCCCTGCTCTAATTAGCCTATGACTACACCCTGCTCTCTCCCTCTGTCAAATGGCGATGGATTGCTGTGGAGGCGTGTATTTATAAAGTTGAAGTATCGCGAGAACCGAGTCCCGAGATCCGACGACGTCACAATGACGTTCGGCCTCGATTTGGATTCGGAATTGGCGGGAGAGTACCGAGCTGCTCAGCTCGGTACTCGGATACCCAAAGTTCGGGTGGGTTCGGTTCTCGGAGAACCGGACCCGCCCATCTCTAGTTAGAATAGTAGTCACCTTTGTTGTAGATGCACTTTCACACATTTTTTTTTAACCTGATACTACTGACTGAAGCACAGTTATGAAAACTGGTCAGGAGGTCTCAGCACATCTGCAGCAGTCCCTGCTATTAGGAATACCTTGGGAAAAGCATTGACAGCCACTGACCTAAAAGTTCACTCTTCTCCGCTCTATGGAGTATAAGGGATCGGTTCAGGAGAGTTGTCATACATGCACTAGCACTTTATTTACTTAAAAGACTTCTAATACATTATAATATTATCATGTTTCTATTAATTATATTCCACATTTTAATCTAACTATAATTGCTAAGTTAATTATTCTCTCATGCAAGTCTAATAAATAATAACTTAAACATAGTCAGGCATGGAAATTAGACAATATATCAGTAATGTGTTAAGAATTATTTCCGTAGCAAATGAATGGAGGAGCTGTTGGCTGTTCCACATGGCTACCATAATGGTTTAAATCCCCAAGCTATTCATTACAGACGTGTCAGGAGAGACTAATTCCTTGTCCTTCGATATCATGTTTATGAAGAACTCATCAAGGCACTCACAGGCACAGCACACAGGGACTTTCTGAGCATCCATCTAGCTTTGTGCTAGTTTTTTTTTCTCTGATACAAAAGAACAGGATGTACAGGGAAATGTTCTGCTAATAGTCCTCATAAATCTGAAAGCAGTCAATGGACAAAATGGCCGACCATTCTACTCTTCTTTCATCTCTTAACCTTTCTGAGAGAAGGCTGCTTTCTGATACACGCGCTGAGGCTTTTCCGGCACAACAATGTAAATGCAATAAGCGTTTTGGAGTACAAATGGAATACGGTGGTGAAGATCTTAAAATGTCCTTTATTCCACATGCTTTTTGCTTACTATTTAAAGCAAAGACACAATCACAATGTTCTGTATACTATGCTGTGGCTGCAGTAAGAGTAAAAGGATTTAAAAGATTTGTCATCTCCATAAAACAACTTAAGAATAAATAGTCAGATAACAAGTTACTTTATTATTAAAGAATGGTCTTATATAACAATAAAGGGCTTAGAGGCTTATGTATCAACAGTTTGTGGGGGCTTAAAGCTTGGAAATAGTAATAAGGCTATTTATTCTCCAATATCTGAGGTTCCCAGCCTCTTCAATCGCAAATCCAGTCCCCATAGTTATCTATGGGGACTAGGATTTAGCCCTAATTATCAAGCTCGGAAATTAGGAGCTTGATCTCAGTAGCTAATGCCCTCTGAAGATGGTGCTAACGGTTATAACCTATAGGGATCTTAGGATCCCTCCCCAGAAGGTTTCGTCCTTTCCCCATCGCCAATTTTGCTTGGCCACATAAAATAAATAAAGTGATTGTGATACTTTAGATTGTTTGCTGGAAAAGGCTTGTTGCCAAAGCTAATTTATATTAATAAATTGTCACGTTAATTCATTTCTTATCACTGCGATAAGAAAGGAAAATGAATGTGAACAATTTAAGTTTCTATTAAAATGGAGGTTTTGTTGTGGTTTTACAGTAAAAATGAAAGTATCTAACCCCTCAAGTATTATATGTACTTTAACCCAAATTGACCAGAGCTATTATCGCAATTCCTCTGTACAGTAAGTTGGACAAGGAATTACCATTATTAATTTTGTAGACTCCCCAAGCAAACATCTTTGGGACAATTTGCATTTTTTTGTGGGTATTACAGGAAAATGTTGCTATTTTATGCTCCTAGACATGGTTTTGATGCAATTTATTGTTATTTTTACTCATTTAGTTTTACATTACAAATATATTTCTTCCTTTAACTTGTAATGTTTACAGCGATATATATAATAATTGTACCTTATTTATGAACGGTGTGTATCTTTTTTATTCCACAGGTTTTTTGCACACTTTTTTGGATTTGTTAACTCCCTCACTTTAAATTATGCATATAAATGCTAAAAAAAACCATAAGCTGAAACAGGGACTGCCAGAAGCCTGATTTTCATCATCACATCAGGGAGTAACTGTACTGTATTGTTCACATAGTCAAGTACCTGCGTAGGGATGTCCACTATTATATAATGTCCTTGGTGCTGGTCTCCTCTGGGAACACTGCAGTTCCTAGAATCTGGTGCTCTCCTGAAATGTCTCTCCAGGCAACAGTGTCTGTACCTTACATAGGGACCTGTCCATGGTACTGCCAAAGCTGCATAAAATTGCCACTGAAACCATTTTTTACCAGCTGGATAACCTTGTGTCACAATATCATAAATGGGTGAATGGGACAGTCATGGGTTTGGTTGATAATCGTTAAATAAAAGTGGATATCCCTTTAAAGCCTATTTGCAGTCTTCTAAATGATGCCATAGGGGGTTTTACGTGAACCATTTTTTTGCTTGCAGATTATTAACATAAATTTTAACTTGCTCCTGTTTAAGAATAGGCGTCGTCAACAATACAAAACATGGTAACTGATTTGTGTTGTTCAGCATCTACAGTCTTCCCAAGAGAAGCGCTTGTTGCTATGGAATTGCAGCTAGAAAACCATGACATGTTCAGTAAGCATGCCATGGTGCCAGCATCACGTATGTAAAGAATCCTTAATCTAATTAGCATTAAATGCAGCAGGTAGCGATCCTGGTGAACTTGATGGACTAAATGTGGCTTAATAGGGAGATGGGAGATGAACTTGAATCTGAACAACATACTCTATCCTAAAGATTAAAGCACTTGTTTATCAAGAAGAAGCTCATTAGAGGTACTTGAAGAGCCATTTTGGAATGTCACTCCTTATCTTAGTTCTCACTATCATCAGTGTGCTTGAGACTAATTAGCAGATTCCTTCTTGACAGTCAAACTTCCTTAACAGCTTGTAAAATAGAAGTGGTGTTGAGAGCCCTCAAGGAAGAGGAAGGAACCTCTACAAAATTGAAATTACTTTTTGTTTCTTCAAATATATGCTGTGGTTCACGTTATACACCAACATAGTCCTTCTTCAATATTGCTTTATGGTAGCCAAGAATTAAGTGTTTTCAGTCAATTTTATTTGCATTTTCATGTGTCCATCCAATCTGTATTTTTGTATGGTACGTAACAGGGACTAATGAAGTAATTCTCTGAATTGAAAGAGTGAAATAGGAAAGTGCCCAGTCCAAAAAAAAAAAGCAAGTTAACATCATATTGGGCTTATTATAAAATTAAATTCATCAAGAAAACTTCAGTACATTGTAATAAGGCTTCTTTCATTCTTATTGTGCAATGGAATCCAACATTTTAGTGCAGATAAAATAATATTTGTAATATAGAAATATAACAAGAAATAACTTGCACATCATGTCATAGTGGATGTGGTATAAATTGATGGAGTTTGCTTTCTGATGATCAGGTGCGCCATAAGATAATTCACTATAGAGTATTTTATGTTCTGCTTAATTGTGCCAAAACTCTGTTTTCTGCTGTAGTTCCCTAACTGAATTCTGCTTCTAGGCCTGACTGCAAGCACATGGGGGTATATTTACTAAGCCTTCTAAAACGAAAAAGTGGAGGTGTCGCCTACAGCAACCAATCACGTTCTAGATATCATTTTGTAGAATGTACTAGATAAATGATTAATTGCTAGGGACAACACCTCCACTTTTTTCTTTTCAAAAGGTTTTATAAGTCTATCCGCTCTCCCTCCAGACTACTAAGCATTGATTATATTGTGAATTAGGTATTTTATGCAACAAATTGCCTTCATTTATTTAGACAAATATCTAGCATATTCGTAGCTGCGTAAGTATAAAAATAAAGCTGCTAGAATGTGTGCTAATATATGTATCCATTCATAAAAATAATAGCACATCATTAAAGGCACAGCGGAATGGGTGATGTTGGAAGGTATCTACACTCTTCCTTACCCTATGCTCTTACTATATCTGCAGCTTTTGTGACCATTGCTTGTACCTAAGTTTATCTGCAAACATCAAGTAATTCTATAAAATATACAAAATCAATAGAACACCTACGGCAATCACACATCATCAGCTTGTACTGTGCGAAAAAAGAAAATAATCAGCTCAGTCTGATTTGCACCTGGTCCACATATGCACATAATTTACAAGCCATATCAAATTAAGAACAGGCATTTTAAGTATACTTCCAATTAGATGCAAATACAAGGCAGGTGCCTTTTAATGGGTGTCTGCACATGTTAATGTGATTTAAATAGATTAGTCATTAGACACACCTACACTCTGCTGAGTTATAAATGTAAAGCGTACTGCTGCATTTATTTCCTAATGACTGTAAAATTTCGCCTTACTAAGCACATCTCTGCCATTGTACCAAAGCAGCAAGCTTGCTGTATAGCTCACAGCATTCTTTGGCTCCACCAGAACTCGCCAATTTTCTGGGTTAGTTCTAACCCATGTTTGCTTATATAGTGCTTGCTTAATCAGCCAGAGAAACTTTTGATTAAAAAAAAAAAAAAAAAGTAAATTTTGAGAGTAAGGATGTTTCTTGGCTTAAGACCTATTTCCTGACCTCTCAGCTGTCCCGATTTAGGTGAAATAGTCCAGGTTTAAGAGGACTGTGCTGTCGTCCTGCAGGTTAGGACAATAGTGAAGTCTGCCCCTCTGACAAGCGTCCCTTCAATGTCATGTGTGCACAGGGCACGTGCGTGCAGCATTAAAAGGATGTTTTTAGGTGAGGAGAAAGGAGCTGGCGGTAGTACTGGCTACAACACTGGGGGTCATGGAATGCCCAAAAAGCAGTACATCCCTGTGTAGTGTGACCACAACCCCATCACATGCACACACTGCCATGTACACACTGGCATGCACACACTATCCTGAAACCAACAATAGAAACATTGTGAGGTATACTATATCACATGGGTATTAGAGTGTACAACTGCACAAACAAGGTCGTAACTACCAGGGGTGCAGGGGGTGTAGCTGCTATGAGGCCCACATCTAAGATGGACCTGATAAAACCCTGTGTGTATATGTGAGTTTTTCACCATGGGGGCCCTTACAACACTTTACTATAGGACCCACAAATATCTAGTTACACCCCTGTGCACAAAGGTTTTTGGAATTAATACATAATGCAGAGGACAATGGGCAGATCATGGGTGTTCCTCACTACTGGCAGCGGAACGCAGTAAGCGGGGCAAGCAAGGCGGGGGGGGGGGGGTGCCATATGAGGGACATGCTTCACCCGCCTGTCTTCGCCGCTGTCCACCAGCCCAGCAAAGAATAAATAAATAAAAACACTGGCTGCAGCGCCCCTGCGTTCACTGAGCTCTTTGGTCCAGTCCATTGTCACTGACATTATCGGGCGTGACGTCATCACGTCCCAACACTTTTCAGAGAGGAGCCCCCTAGACAGTACAACTACAGAAAAGAAAAGAAGACAGAAGGGGAAGAGAAGACAGAAGAGAAGTTCATAGAAAGGTAAGTAAAGAAAAAAGGGGCCACTAATACATTATGTGATTATGAAGAAGGGCACAGTATCCTGTAAATATTACCCTTGTAAGTTTCATAATTAAAAGAAATTGAATTACAAGACAGGGCTTTTCCAACTAGAGCTGTAAAAATAACATTTGAGGATGTATGGAAGAAAACTTGTAATTTTCCGGTAAATGAATCAGTCCATGTCTACAGGACTTCAGACTAGAAATTAATCTCAAACTTTTTTCGTTCATGTTACAGTTGCTTTACGCATATACTGGACAGGTTAGTATACATTCAGAAGGTATTTCAGAGAGATCAGCAGCAAAAAAGGCTGCTGTAATAGAACACCTACACTTTAACCCACCATTACAACCCAGAGGGAGTTTCACAGTTTTACTACTATAATTACAGATGATATTCTGATGATCTATAAAGGAGAGAGACTTTACTATATTTGGTGTATAGCAAATGTTTTGTTACTAGTCAAGGCACACTAATGCTGTATTCATAGATTTGGTGGTCTCCTTTAAGAGTTTTTCAAATTTAAAGCTCATACATTTTGCAATAAAGATGGTAAATATTTCCACTTTACATCCACAATACAAGGAGGTTGTTTGAGCCAATAATATATGTTCTCCTCCCAAAGTGTGAGTATGAAGGTGGGCGAGTGTGACGATGGAGGGGGCACAGTGTGATGACGGGGCAAAAGTGTGATGGAGGGCACAGTGTGATAATGAAGGGGGGGCACAGTGTGATGATGGGGCAAAAGTGTGATGGAGGGCACAGTGTGGTAATGAAGGGGGCAGGGCCATCTTTTCCATTGGACACGATGGGCAGGTGCCCGGGGGCCCCACGGGCAAGGGGGCCCCATAGGCAGGGCTCTTAATTAGAATAAATAATCCTGCAAAAGAAAAAACCTGCAAAAAAACCTTCAAGGGTCACTGAGCAAGTACATCTATCTCTATATATCTATATCTATATCTATATCTGTATCTCTATACATCTATCTATATATGTAGGGGCCCCGGTTATTAAAAGAACAAATATTCACAGTGTGATGAAGGAGGGAATGCAGTGTAATGATGGAGAGGGCGCAGTGTGATGGAGGGCACAGTGTGGTAATGAAGGGGGGGCACAGTGTTATGAAGGAGGGAATGCAGTGTAATGATGGAGAGGGCGCAGTGTGATGGAGGGCACAGTGTGGTAATGAAGGGGGGGCACAGTGTGATGAAGGAGGGAATGCAGTGTAATGATGAAGAGGGCGCAGTGTGATGGAGGGCACAGTGTGGTAATGAAGGGGGGGGGGCACAGTGTGATGAAGGAGGGAATGCAGTGTAATGATGGAGAGGGCGCAGTGTGATGGAGGGCACAGTGTGGTAATGAAGGGGGGGCACAGTGTTATGAAGGAGGGAATGCAGTGTAATGATGGAGAGGGCGCAGTGTGATGGAGGGCACAGTGTGGTAATGAAGGGGGGGGCACAGTAACGTGAATTACAGGACGTGTTTTCCAAGAAGGCGGCTGATTCTCTACCTCCACATAAAGACTTCGATAGTGCCATTGATCTACTTCCAGGATCCAAGTTGCCCAAGGGAAGGTTATACTCTCTTTCTGGCCCTGAGACTAAGGCTATGCAAGACTATGTGGAGGAAAACTTGCAAAAAGGGTTCATCAGACCTTCAAAGTCTCCTGCAGGAGCAGGGTGTTTTTTCGTCTCCAAAAAGGATTGTAGTCTACGCCCGCGCATCGATTATCGTGGCCTGAACAAGATCACCATCAAAAACACATACCCACTTCCGCTCATCTCTGTTCTGTTTGACCAATTGAGAGACGCTACCATATACACCAAGATTGATCTCCGTGGCGCCTATAATCTTACACGCATCAGGGAGGGCGATGAGTGGAAGACGGCCTTCAACACTCAATCTGGCCATTATTTCCTGTGGCCCTCTGGGATGACAGGCTGAGATCTGCGTAAGTAATGGAGCCTAGACTTACGTGCAGGGATAGCCGGCTTCAGGAGAGAACAATGGAAGGTATTTGGCATCCTAAGTGACTGAGGAAGCTTTAGCCTGAAGGCGACAGGATTGACCTGTTTGGTGATCAGGAATGGGCCAATAAATCTAGGGCCCGGTTTTTTGCAGGGCTGTTTGAGCTTGATAGTGCGGGTGGATAACCAGACTTTTTGCCCCACCTTAAATGAACAGTCCTTCCGATGACGGTCAAAAAATTTTTGGGACTGGAACGAGGCCCGTACAAGTGCAGTGTGGACCTTTTTCCAAACGGTTTTGAGGTATGAAGCTGTGGAACGGATCTCCGGAAGACCAGAATAGTTGAGGGATGATAATGAATTGGATCTTGGATGGAAGCTAAAATTACAGAAAAATGGACTTGGGTGTAGGAGTGAGATGCGTTATTGTACGTAAACTCAGCCCACGGAAGCAATGATGACCAATTGTCTTGAAAATTCTGTGATGTAGAAACGTAGAAATTGTTCCAATGACTGGTTCACTCTCTCAGTCTGCCCATTAGATTGAGGATGATAGGCCGAGGAGAGACTGATGTTAATCCCCAGAAGACTGCAGAAGGACCTCCAGAATTGGGCGATAAATGGGGAACACCGGTCGGAAACAATATCAATGGGTAAGCCATGAAGACGGAAAACATGTTGTACAAATAGTACAGCCAGATCCTGAGCGCTAGGGAGTTTGGTCAGTGGAACAAAATGGGACATTTTACTAAAAGGATCCACTATTACCCAAATTGTGTTGTTTCCTGAAGAACATGGCAGATCCACGATAAAATCCATTGACAGATGTGTCCAGGGTTTCATAGGCGGGGACAGAGGCATAACTGGACCTGACGGAGAGATTCTGGAAGCTAATTTATGAAGTAAATTAATTTTATGCAGGGGGCTGTGTGACTTCAGAGCCAGTCTCCGATTGGCTGCTTGTACTATTTAAGGCAGGGAGGGCTTAGCCTCCCTGCCTGTTATAGCTTCCAGATTCCTGTGTTGCTGCCTGCTGCTGTACTCCTGTACTCTTGGTGTTAAGCCTTTGGATTGTTGCCTGCCGTGTATGACCCCTGCCTGTTTCCTGGATTTGTCTTTTGCCTGTGCCCTTGACCTTTTGGCTTGTATCTCTGTTTCTGCTGATTTGCCCGTGACCTCGACCCTTGGCGTGTTTCCTGACGATTCTTCCTAGCAAGTGACCCTGACCTCGGCCTGCTCTTTGGAATTTCTGTCTGCCATTACCCTCTGCTCCTGGGTTCCCCGCAGCTGGTACACGCCACACGACCCTCTGTAGTCTGCAGCCAAGTCTGTCCCAACCACTAGGGGCTCCAGTGAACACCTGACTGTCAGAGTAGACTCCGGGTGGTGTTGTACTGGTTGGAGGGGTTCCTGACACTTTTCATAAACTTCTAACTCCCTTCCTCCACGTAGAATCAAGTACGCTACAAACAAGTGAGACTGTGTATATATCCAGTATGTGCATGTAAATAAACATAAAAAAACAGGTAAATTAAATTATTTGACACTTGTGATAAATGAATACCTGGGGGTATATTTACTAAACTGCTGGTTCCAAAAAGTGAAGATGTTGCCTATAGCAACCAATCTAGCTGTCATTTTGTAGAATGTACTAAATAAATGATAACTAGAATCTGATTGGATGCTATAGGCAACATCTCCACTTTTTCAAACCCACAGTTTAGTAAATATACCCCCTGATGTCCCTTTACTGTTACAAATTATATGAAACATGAATGAGGATCAAACAAGTAGCTTAAATGGGGGTGGAAAAAAGTTGAAATGAATGATGTTGGTAACCCAAATCTGATGCTAGGTTTGCACATTTCTGCAAGAGAGGCCTACCACCTGCAAAACCAAAACCTAAACTGGACAGTTGGACCATGACCAAGCTAAGCTATCATTTATTTAGTTCATTCTACAAAATGACAGCAAAAATCTGATTGGTTGCTATAGGCAACATCTCCACCTTTTTCCAACCCGCAGCTTCATAAATGTACCCCTATATCTTAGGACACTTTCTGCAGAAGCGTTCTGCACAATGGGAGCATTTTTGAAGCCCGTAAGTTTGGAGTGCCACGGTTAAGCCGGGAGCCGGCGAAGCTTCATGTTGACAGCCAGGGTGGCAGATTCAAGTGCAGTAATAAAGGAGTGATTATAGAAGGAGACAATCTTATCAGGGCAAGAAAGAGTGGTTATTGAGGAGAGGGGCTGAGACCAGGGAGGAAAATTACATGGTAGAATCAATGGTGTCCAGGTTGCACTTGGTGAGAGTAACTTTAGTGGATGGGGAAGGTGAGAGGAGTAGGGAGTTGCTTAGAAAAAGGAGATGGTGGTCAGAGAGTAGGAAAAGTGACAGTACAGAGGTGGGAAAAGACTAGATCAAGGGAACGGTCACTTCGGTGGGAGGGAGTGGATATCCATTGAGAGAGAGAAGGAGAGGTTTGAAAGCAGCATGGTCTGAGGCATTGTCTATAGGGATATTAAAGAGAGTAGACCAAGAGGATGGTAGATAACGGTAACATGGAGGTGGGCTGGGTGGAAGAGCCGGATGGAGTGTACCTCAAGGAGAAGAACCAGAAAAGAGCATCAGTGGATAAGTAGTATTCCTACACCACCACCTTGCCGGTCTCAGGTCTGGGTGTGTGGGAGAAGGACAAGCCCCCAAAAGAGAGAGCAGCAAGAGAGGTAGTGTCCTCAGGGTATAGCCAGGTTTCAGTGATGGCAATCAGGTTGAAGGATCTAGAGATAAAGAGATTATGGATACAGGACACTTTGTTACAGACTGATCTGGCATTCCAGAGACCACAGGAGAGAGGGAAGAGGAGAAATGTGGATGAGGTTATTGGAATCACTTTGATTCTCCTCTGTGCTTTAAATATTCATACAGTATTTATTTAAGTGACTCTAGCTTTCACTGGAGGCTACAAGCTTCAAGAGACATGTCCTTTCCTGTATATTAAGTGTTTGAAAGATGGCCTTTCCTGATGATCACAAGTTCTGATAAGGTCACCTTGAAACGATTTCTTAACGTTTTGTGACACTATACCATTTAGGTTAGAATAATGCAGGTGATCTCTAGTGCTGTTGTATAAATTAAATGATGTGTACGTCGAGGTAAAGAGGTGGTTTAATACCAGCACTACTTGGTAAATTATATTGTATGCAATCAAATACAAAACTATTAAGCAATGCACTAGGGGGCACTAAAAAAAAAGCATTTGCACCCTCATCTTTTGCATACCTCTTAGCTTGTGATGAGTGAAACTCTTGTGGTTTAGTTAATTTAACATTATAACAATCACTTTTAACTACATGCCCTTTTACATGACAATTTAGTTTCAAATGCTGAAACTGTACTTCAACATGACTGTTGTAAATTGATTCAGTGATCCCGAAACACTGATAATCAAAGAAATTCAAACAATACTGAAATAGTTTGCTCATTTCTACAACCAGCCAAGTGCATAGCAAATACTTACACAGTGGTGGGGTTGGTTGGGACAAAAGTCCAATGAAATATAGTTATTGAGATAGATACCCATATGTGTTACTATCTATATACTGTAGTGTTTTTACTTTGACATCTAGCTTTATGTCTGTGCTTTCAATAAGAGCTATCACATTTACAGGTAAAAAATGAACTCATGTTGTATTGCGTTTTCATTGACGGTACAGGAAGAATAAAAGCCTCATGCTGTTAACCAGTGAGCAAGTAAAGAACAGTTCTCTAGAGTGGACATTTAAATACTACCAGCTGTGAATTTCCAAAGCCAGAAACATCATGAAGTAATGAAAGTTAGGGGCGAACTGCTGAGGGGCGTATAATCCAAATTATTGTGCACTTTGTGTTAAAAGCATAGCATTTGGCAGGGAGCATCCTTAGTATATATGAAAGAGATTTAGATATTGGCGCACGGCTGATTGGACCTAGAACAAAAATGGTGGGTATTTTTAAAAATGGCGGTGGTCATAGAGACTATGAAAATTTTCTCAATTGCCTATATGGTCAACATTGGTATCGAATAATATGTTTTCAAGGTTGAAAAAATACAGACAAAAAAAAAAATCTTCAAATAGTTACTCTGAAAAAATGGTGTTGGACTCTTTTCAAGCCTGTACATTGGATGTCAGGCACAAGGTTTTCTGTCGTGAAATACAAGAATTCCATCCATCACTTTCTGATGGGGAAAATATACAGAACATATGGGTTCCAAAAGTTATATCCTTAAGTGTTTGGAAAACGTTTCTACTGATCATATTAACCCACCATGTGCAACCTGCTGTATTCTTGATGAAGCCGCTATTATTCAGATGCTGAAGCCAACAACCGCAAAGAATTTTCAGGAACATGCTGCTGATGTATTCATTCCACATCTATATAAACCATTTTAGCATGTGACACGCCTTGATTTAGTGTGGGAAGTTTACAAGTAACATTCATTAAAATATGCCACGCAACAAAAGTGTGGCACTGGAGTACGTTTCCGTTTGGCAGCATCTGTCTGTATCCCTAAAAACTGGGAGAGCTTCTTACAAAATGTCCAAAACAAAACTGAGTTGTTTAATTTTATTTTTTTTCACAAATTATGGTAAGTAGCTTATTGTCGCCAATCGTGAGAGTGTTCATAGTTTGCAAAATATGGAAGATCTAGAGTATGAAGCACCATGCACTCATGAAGAAGCAGAGGGTCACATGATTCTCCATGTGACCATGAGAGAGCTATATATCAGGGGGTCACATGTGGGGTCAAGTCCTGATTTTGAGGCCAGAAATTCCATCATGGGGTTGGCAAAAAACACCCTTTGGGGTTTATGAGCCACTGTGGACTACTGTGCCTGAAGCAGCTATGGCGTGCCAAGAACTGATAGCTTGAAAATGCAAAAAGGAATGTGACAGGCGATGTAGTTGGAGTAGTCCTGGACTTGCTTGTCCTGCTATGTCTTTTTGTGGAGGACAGTGTTTCAGATGTGATATGTGACTAAATCTTACATGTGTATAAGACCATTATATTATAACTGTGTTATAAACAGTTCAATGTGATATTTATAGTAATAAGGCAGTTTAGAGAACACATCAATGTCAATAAACAAGATTATTTTTTTTTTATGCTTTCTTGTGAGGTAGAAGCATTAAAGTTTGAAAATCAGATGGATCTTGAATATCTTAATATGTGTGTATCTGACAGTTTTAATAACATTTTATTTGACTTCTACAACTTCAAAATCATATTATTTGATACCAATGATATACCATATAGGCAATTGAGAAAATTTTCATAGTATATATCATCATCACCGTTTATTTATATAGCGCCACTAATTCCACAGCGCTGTACTCAATTCAGAGCACTCACTCACATCAGTCCCAGCCCCATTGGAGCTTACAGTCTAAATTCCCTAACATACACAGACAGACTATGGTCAATTTTGTTAGCAGCCAATTAACCTATTAGTATGTTTTTTGGAGTGTGGGAGGAAACTGGAGCACCCGGAAGAAACCCACGCAAACATGAGGAGAATATACAAACTCCACACAGATTAGGCCATAGTTGGGAATTGAACTCATGACCCCAGTGCTGTGAGGCAGTAGTGCTAACCACTAAGCCACCGTGGTGCCCAATATGCATGCCATTTTTAAAAAAATGGCCACCATTTTTGTCCTAGGTCCACCCAGCCATGCCTCAATATCTAGATCTTTCTCATATACACTAAGAAAGCTCAGTGTCAAACTCCATGCTTTTATCACCAAGAGCATAATGCTGTCACTTTTTAAACCTTAAACACCCCACTATGAAGATGATGTAAAATCTAGAAGATCCAGTACAGGAAATAATGTCTAGGTGAAGAGAGGAATGGATTTAATTAAAGATCAACAAATCCTAGGAGCTGATGTTCAAGGGTGAGTGAAAAAAAATGAATTTGAAAAGAAGCTGAATATTTAAAGGAGACAATGATCCCAAGTATACCTCAACATCAACCACGAAGCACTTACAGTAATGAAAAATGAAGGTTATGGAATAGGCTGCACAGTCCTCAGATTATTGACAATCTGTGGGCAAATATCAAACATGTAATGCAAGCAATAATAAGCAAATAGCTTCTTAACATTATTGATTGACGTTGCATGGAGTCACAAAATGTAATTTTCTTAAAGACTTCCCTGCTTTAGAAAAGTATGATCTAAGGTTAGTTTTATTGATAAGGGTTATTGATTTTGTTTCATATTATGGATCAGGCCCCTATCTAGACTTTGTCTCATGACTGCACAATTAGTCTGTAAAGGGAACATTCAACATCACACTTACTCTTTGCAATTTATTTGGGATTTGGATTTCAATTAAATAGAGTTTACGGAGTTTAGATATCCATATAGATGTGGTTTATTACCATACAGTTTTATTAGCCTGTTTTTAAGTGTTATTCACATTCTATCTATACCCTCTACAAATCAGTGTAAAAAGTTGTTTGTGATTATATGAACTTGACTTAAGTCTTTATACCTCCACAATTCGGTAGCTCCCATCCACATTAGCTCCGACCTATCCCAAGCAGGGCAGTGAGCGCAGATTCCAGATTTTTATATACCCACAGTCTCATTTTGAGTTTTGAGCAAAGCAAAAAAAAGTGCAAATTTGCATACTGGACAAACCATGTTCTTATGCACGGTGTGCAAATGAATTTATTTATTTATTTGTGTGCAGAGAAAATACAGGATGCTTTTGCATGTAACACATAAACCCTAGACAGTTGTATTTTTATAGTGCAATTTAGAGGTGAGCTAGGACACTCACCCTCCACATATCCCCCCCCCCACAGTGCAAAATGGTGTTGCCCAGTGGTTTTTTTGCAAGAAAAGAGGTGCCGGAACTCACATCACGTAGTCAATCACTGTACACACACCCACACACGTCAGTTGTGTAACAAAACATAACGGTCGCCGCCCGCAGTAAGCTCTCAGCGTGCGCCCACACGACCAATCACAAGCTGAGCAGTGCCATCATAACCGGCGCGGACGAAGTACGCATGCATCGGACTCGACACACAAGCAGTCTGCATGCACCGTTTTAATGATTTTGCCGCCGACTTGCTACCCTTAGGCAAGACGATTCAAGTCCATGTGGACCAAACATCAAATGTTCAAAAGTTACTTTTAAAACTTGGAAAATCTGTTAAAAAAAGTTGCCGGATCTCAGTTCCAGGTGAGTTCTATGACAAAAAAAGCACTGGTTTTGCCAACGTGCAAATTTGCTCCTATCTCTAAGTGAGGCCCTGAACCTCTTCTTGTCTCAGTAATATGACATGTTTTAATATTTGTTGTATTTAATAACATCTAACGCCTGTGAGGATGTTTACAGCTGCACTTTAACCTAGGAAGATAGCAAAAATTGAAAACCATCCTCTAAATTACAATATACCTTGGAAATGTATTAGACAATCCACTCGCTGTTTTGCTGCAATTTCATAAAAAAATGGCAACAATTTGTATAAATGATTAAATGATGCATTACAAGTACAAATGAGACTTCTATTCACTGCTGTAGAGTCGCCAGCGAATCATTTTTTTACGGTTGTGCTACCAGAATCTCTTCAGAAATCTGTTTATAATGATATTTGTGTTAAGATTTTCTAAAATAAAATGTGAGTATAATTTTCTCTGTTATTCAGCAGAGATTGACAAACAGCAATAGTTCTGTACGGTACATATACCTAATAGTTATCCTTTTTAAAGACCAAATAATTGGTAATTGTATAATGTTAAGGGGAAACTAAAGTGAAAAATTATGTATATTAAAAAGTTAGAGACATATATATATACATGTCTTGATAAGAGATGAAACATTTACATTTGGCGGTGTGTCAGTGCTTTAAAGAGAGACTGTCACCAGGTGCTGGATTAGCAGTTCATACAATATGTTTCATAGCGTCTCTTAAAATAGTTCAACTTGGATAATAAACCGTTCCCTTGGGCGACTTAATCATACGTCACAGTTATCATATCTCACCAGTGCTGTCAAGACAGAAATGCTGTATGGGGGTAGACGGACCTCCTTTTAAAAAGTAGCATGGTAAATTACCAAATTGCCATGCAATTACATGCTAATTTGGTTGTTTACCATAGTAAACATTTGACTTTTTCTGTTAGGATTGCCATGGTATTTTTTGGTAAGGATGGGAGCATAACACATAATCATCATCAACATTTAATAAAAACAACGCCAGCAAATTCCGTAGCGCTTTACAATTGGGAACAAACATTAATAAAACAATACTGGGTAATGCAGACAGACAGAGGGGTAAGAGAACCCTGCTCGCAAGCTTACAATTTCTAATGCAGTGTGATTCGGAAGTCAAAGAGAGCTATTTACATAACAGATGGGCTATTTTAAAAGTTGTCTCCCGGTCAAATGGGGTCATGACTGAACATGATAGATCACCATTTATGTATACCTGCACAGTGCTCTAGACCATGCAATAAATGCAATACATAAATTAATGTCAATCCGGAACCTTGTGATTATATTGTATAAAGCCATGTCAGAGTTTCGACTGCTCTGAGAAACCCGGTGAAAGTGTCAGAAGTTATGTATTTGAATTAACACAACGCTCTTTGGACCTGAGTCATTATGGCAGGCATACTGAGCGCATTGTGTGTTTGTTATAAACCACATGTAAATTGTCTCTCCGCACTCCCGGAGTCAGCAAGGAACGGATCTAAAGATATGTGTGGGTGTAGTTTTACTCTGCTTTACTAGACCAGACACTGCAGGATACATACAATATCTATGTGTGTAAAATCTCAAAAGAATGCACAAAAAAAAAATATTAAGCAATTAATGTTATCTGTCAATGATAGTCATTTATGATTATAAATGGATTTTTTTAAAAAAACTGTTTTTATATATATATATATGTATATATATATATATATATATATATTTATTTTTTTCCCTCTGAAAAACATTTATTAGGATGTCCTTAATGTCATGGACATTTTTATACTTGCTCCTGATTGCAAACACATGTTATAGCATGCATACTATACTGACATCACTAGGACCTGGGACTTAGACTAGTCCTATAGCTGGTACAAGAGAAACGACAGAAAGACAAGTAACTTTGAGACACCCAGAGCTTGATCCGGACGTGGCTGCGTGCGCTGGAGCTTGGCACACCTTCACTGTAAATCGACTACGGTCAAACACCCCTTCCCTGTGGTGTCCGGACAGTGCTGCTTTCACAGCCCTATCTCTGGACATGCACAGAGTGATTCTGTGTACGATACGCTCAGAATCGGCAGATACGTGACTTAATGACTCAGGACCTCTGTGGCTAAAGTAAAGTTGTTTCCATAACAATGGAACTATCTATATTGACCAGATGCTGAACATGGTGGAGAATTTAATTGTTCTTTAAGTGAGACAGTGTTTTATATTTGCATGACAGTTCAATTCTAATTACAGATGTTTTCAATAATTTATATAACAACATCTGCAGTTGTTAGTTGTGCACTTAACTGTAGAGCAAGTATGGCTCATGAAGGAACCCTCACCCGGGCTTATGTACTATACAGACTCAAACCGAGGGCACTCATCATCATCAAATTCCGCAGCGCTTTACACTTGGTAACAAACACAGTAATAAAACAATACTAGGTAATACAGACAGACAGAGAGGTAAGAGGACCCTGCTAGCAAGCTTACACTCACAAGTCACCACTGTTCCCTGCAAATTGAGTGCTCTAGAAATTATAGTATTAAAAATGTAGCTCATACTTGCCAACTTTTCCTCGCTGGCTTCAGGGAGATCCCGTGGGAGGTGGGCGTGCGGGGGCAGGTCTTGATGAATTGCATAATTTTTTGCCCACACCCCCTAAACGATTGTCACAATTTTGGCCAATTACAGCAGGTGGTGGAGCTAAGATTACGCAATATTTGTCTTATTAAGCCCCGCCCCCGCCATTTATTTGTTGCGGGGGCGAGAACCGGGAGGTTGCCCTGGTATCCCAGAAATGCGGAAGTCTCCCGACATTCCACCAACTATGCGTTAAAGAAAAGCAGCTAATGAATCTCTAGAGACTGAAGTGTCTTTTACATTTCTATCTCCGTTACCAAAGTCTTGTTGTCTTACCTGTCAGTCTTTGATTAAATCTTGGTCTCCATGAAAATGGCTACCTCCATAGGCATCAATACATGGACATAGGACACAATTTCTGAATTGTGTCATCATGCCACAGATGGCGAAGCCAGCCACGTCTTGTACTGGCTCAGCATCAGGGAGAATGCCAGACTCTTCAGGGAGTGAGGGAGTTCACCCCTATTTCAGGGAGTCTCCCAGACATTCAGGGAGAGTTAGTAAGTATGATGTAACTTAAATAATGCTGAATGTGAATGCAGCAGTTCAGGCTGGATATCTAATTATACTGACCTTTTTACTCTTTTTTGCAAATTAGCAATTAGCTGTTCATGATTAACAATACCACAGCTTGTACTCTACTGATGACAGTAGTACTAACAGTGGAGGTGGATGTATTGCCAGTAGATATTTGGCTTCCAAGAAAGTTGCTAACATTTTTGCACATGAATAAAAACTGCTTTTATTATTGTTCATTTTTATAGTGCTAATCATATTACACAGCACTGTACAGAAAATATGTAATCATTTACATCTGTCCCTGCCCCATTGGAACTTACAATCTAAATTCTCTACCACACATACACATGGGTGACTCAGGACACCACACAAACAAAAGGAGAACATACAAACTCCACAAAGAGCCCTGGTCTGAATCAAACTCATGACCCCAGCATGACTCATGCTAAGCATGGTGCCACCATGCTGCCTATAAGAGGTGATTTGACAGGTGCTTAAAATGTCAATGTAAACAACAGTGCAGGACGTCACCAGTACAATATAACATAATAACAAATGTACAAATGAATTCAAATATAACAAATATTATATACCTATAATAAAAAATAAAATAACACTAAATGGTGGAATGGTTGAATCAGGTAATTGAAAAGAACAAGTCCCCCAAAAAAGTGAACTAATTTACAGTTAAAGCAAAAGTTCACTAGAGTGCTAATTTCAGTTACTTTAGATCCTTAAGCACAGTGGCGTAGTTCCCATGTCTTCTAAGACCATTCTTTCAAAAAAGTGACCCAGAATGACAGATATGTGGGCCACCATGCTGGCTACTCCTGTCAGGCTCAAATATTTGGGGCGTGATTGCAGACAGCTACCTGCTCACAGTGTAGTGTGTGATCACGCCAGTTGGAGCTCATAAAGTTCTCCAGGGCGAGCTGCTGCAAGTTAGGAGACTCTGTGGCTTGTTGGCTCAACGTAGTGGTAAAAGAGAGAAGGTGGATCCTAGAATGTACAGTTAGCAAAAGGCTCCGTAGCAGAATAATAGATGGTCTATCCCCAAGATATATCCCCAGTAACCGACCTGTGTTCATTACTCCTTTGTGCATTTGAATTACTGCTGCCTGTTTTTGCTGGCGGGACTAGGGGTCAAAGAGTATTCATCATTTTGCTCAGGATGTCCACAGTGACATGGGTTGCTCGGCCAGAGGGGTTAAACAAAGGGGTTGGGCCTGGATTCTCAGCGATGAAGTCAGCTTGTTGTTCCTTTTTGTATAACTCTCTGAATATGTCTTCATCAGCCTATGCCTGCAAGTGGGCCATATCCTGTTCCTGAATCTGTACTGCTTGAGTCTCCTGGGCTTGTTTAGCTAACTCCCAGCACTGTCAGAGGACATGTAAATCCGCAACATCTGATTGTCTGCTATATAATAGTGTCATGTGATGCTTATTTATATCAATATCAGCGAAGAAGTGAGGAAATGAAAGGGAGAGGTTCATATAAAAAGATATTTTTTTCTGTAGTTTTCTCGGTTCCCAAATTCCCAATAGTTTGTCTATAATAATTTGGCATTACATATCCGAGTGGTCATTATATCAAAGGTCAATTTCCTTCAAAACCCAGTTTATTGAAAAGAAAACGGTTTTCTAATGATTCTATTGCAGCATCATACGCTGTATAATCATGTTTGATGTTACTAATGAAAAAAAATCAAGACATTAAAAAGCCTCATCTGCAGAGCTTGCTTAATCCAATCATTGCACATCTGGTGACTAAAAATGAGCTGTTCCACTGACTATTTTCTGTGATAAGATTGATCGTTAAAGTCCCCTCATGGGAGAAGAGATAATATGCTGGGCAAACATCCCACCTGCAGATGTTCCCAGTTTGGAGTGCCATGCTTTACACATTCTCACCCTCACTGAGCAAAGGCTGGAGACTGAGAGGTTTATCCTGCTGAGCATTGGCTGTAGTGCAAAATCCTATATGTCCACCACACAGTCTCGCACTTAAAGGTTAGCAATGTCATTGTATAAGAGCAACATAATGTAACAAGTTTAGGGCCAAGTCTCAGGAAATCGTGGGGTTTCAAATATTATATTCAACATATTTGTTTTCCGTTTTGACACAGTCTGTTATTATGTCTTAAGTATATAAGGGAGAAAGGGAGCTAACTTACACCGTAAAAGAGGATGTAGGCGTCAGCCCTGCAACACATTACCTATGAATCACGCATATTATAGTAAATGTGCTTATCTCAATGTTAAGCAGTAAATGATGCATGCCAACTCTTGGTTGGCAAACTATTAACTTCATGCAGTGAGTTGCCAATATTACTACAGAAAAAACAGAATGAGCAAATATATGTGGATAATGTGCTCTGAAATAAAAAAGATTTTATATGCACTAAGCAACAAGCAATTATCCACATGATGAGTCATTTATCTCAGACTTATCTTCTGTAATTGCAACTTACACAAAATAAATGTTAATATGTATTCATTATATCAAGTACATCAAATACCTTTAAATGTGTCTCCTCTCCAGAACCAGAGTGAGTCGCGATATCCAGTGCCGTAACTAGAGATTTTAGTGCCCTGGGCGAAACAGAATTTGGTGCCCCCCATGTACCTTTATGGGAGTAGATGCTGCTTCTCAGTGGTTAAGCATCGCCGGTGTCTTCTGTCTTTTGGTGTCTTATGCTTTGTTGCTGCTTAAACGGATCCTGGAATATTGGGGGCCTGTTTGGAAAGAGTGAGTGGTCTGGTGGGGGGGTCTGGAGAGAAGGAGTGAGGGGTCTGGAGAGAAGGAGTGAGGGGTCTGGTAAGAAGGAGTGAGAGGTCTGGTAAGAAGGAGTGAGTGGTCTGGTGGGGGGGTCTGAAGAGAAGGAGTGAGAGGTCTGGAGAGAAGGAGTGAGGGGTCTGGTAAGAAAGAGTGAGAGGTCTGGTAAGAAGGAGTGAGTGGTCTGGTGGGGGGGGTCTGGAGAGAAGGAGTGAGGGGTCTGGTAAGAAGGAGTGAGAGGTCTGGTAAGAAGGAGTGAGTGGTCTGCTGGGGGGGGTCTGGGTTGCAGGAGTGAGTGGTCTGGTAGGGGGGGACTGGAGAGAAGGTGTGAGGAGTCTGGTAAGAAGGAGTGAGAGGTCTGGTAAGAAGGAGTGAGTGGTCTGGTGGTGGTGGGGGGGTCTGGAGAGCAGGAGTGAGTGGTCTGGTAGGGGAGGGTCTGGAGAGAAGGAGTGAGGGGTCTGGTAAGAAGGAGTGAGAGGTAATTCTACATTTTTTAAATAATGAAAAAGTAGCTCAAGTAAAAAAGGACTACGGTCTGAAATTGTTACGGTGCTGGCAGCTCCAAAGAAAGAACCAGCTGGCTAGTGTAGCTATCAGAGACAACCCACGTCTGGCCAAGACACTTAGTCCCGGGAGGACCGGTAGTGAGCTGAAGTCCAATTCACGGAATTAGAGAAGGTAGAATAATAGGGGACGAAGCTGAGCTTGAAGGATTAGAGAATGTAGAATTGTGATGTACTATCAAACAAAACAAGTCTTCTTAAAAGTACAAGCAGAACAAAACCTTGCTCCTGCAAAGGTTTGATAAAAATTAAGGACTTCATAAGGGATACAAATATGTGAAACAAATTCTTCTGATTGACGTGACCTTTTCATTGAAGAGCTAATTGCAGAGTAAAGAAAGCTGTGATGTAGTCCAAGTGATGAGACTAGCTAGATTACTGTAATTAACAGAGTGCTGATTACTGGCATTGAGAAAAGGTGTTTGTAACTATCATTGTGAATAGTTATCTGACAGCTTTCATCCTGGAGCTAGCATTGTGAATCCTCTAATTCATACTATGCCAAACAGAAATGCCATCAGTTCAAATTATGCCACAGTAGCACCCCCAATTCATACTTCATAATATATTCATAATATATTCAGAACCAAAACAATTGGTATGGTGAATTCTATGTAAAACTGAGTACTTTCAAAGGCTGCCATAGTTTTTATTTAAATATTTATTACTGATGTTTGACATCCATGATACAGACTAAACCACAGTTCTGCTACAGTTTGAGTGAATCTTGATTGCTTGTTCTGCTTTAGTACCCCATCTGCTGCCCTGTAACGCAAGTGAGCAATCCGGTCTTTTGGGAAGAATACTTTTTAAAAGCTGTCCTCAGCCTTATTCCCAGCTCAACAAAGCATTTGAAAACCTTCAAAAGTGTCTAATTCTACACTTCACCATTATGCTGGGAACCTACCACGTATCCTCCTCAGGGGCGCACGGAGGATTGTCGGGGGGAACCCCCGACCCCCCCCCCCCCCGACCCCCCAAAAAAACAACCCGAGAGAGAGCTGCTGCGCATGCGCAGCAGCTCCGTTTCATCAGCTGTCCTATACAGCAGCCGCGGCGCTGTCTAAGAAGCATCGCCGCGGACGCTTCTTTGACAGCGCCGCGGCTGCTGTATAGGACAGTGGCCACTTAGTTAGCGCAGGGGGGGTTTCTAGAGACTCAGAAACCCCCCCTGCGTGCGCCACTGCTCCTGAGAACTCAGCTGCTGCACCCCTGCCCCAAACTGCTGGTAAGGAAAATGCAATGTGAAATGCCCCTCCTGTGCCATGAATGAGGGCTTCAGCAGCATAGAGTCCATGGTCATTAGGATGAATTGGTAAAGTTGGTAAAGTGGTAAAGTGTTTGAAAATAAACTAATGGGACAAGTTGTATAGAGTTTTTGGATTACAGTTTCCATTCTAAAGCAAAAAGTAAAATTAAAAGCCTCCCAGCTGCTTACTATTAACCAAATATATGCTGGAACATATTTATGTGTTGTGATTTTTAATAAGAATTTTAGAAATGAGTTAGCAGTCTTTATGCAAGTGACTCTGAAATGGATTCATGCAAAATAACATCTGTTCCTGTTTTGGTTAATGCAGATGGCTTCCACTGACTATTCTACATACTTTAGAGTTTGAAGAAATCCCTATTACAAAAAATAAGGACTTTTTACACAAAGATGAAGTTCATATCCTTTTATATATGCACCGATTTTCATAATGACCCCTTTTGATTACATGCTACTGATAATGCCCAAATTAAATGCTCCTGTTAAATTTCTCGTACTACTTTTCTTTGGCTGCATTGGATCCCAACTCTTTTCAGACTCTGATGCCCAGTTACTATTGCGCTCCTCCTTGATGTGAGTTAATGGTCTCTAGAGATGTTTGAAATGATTTAAAAGTGGTTCTCACACTTGTTCATAGAATCATTTCTAATGTTTAAAAATTTGCAATAAAGTTTCTAACTGTAGGTTAGACTAACAATCCAAGTTAAATTTGGTTCAAGCTGGTTCAAACAATTTGAGCTTAATGGCTACATTGAATTGTATTTTTAACTGATTTCCATATGAAAATTGAACTCAAACATAATAATGTTCACAGTTCAAATTAGAAAACTTGAGAATACTATAAAACATGGCCATTAAGTTAGGCAACATTTTATAGTTTATTGTATTTTCACTGGGATGCACACAAGACTTGTAGTATCTGCTTATGCCACTCCTTGGGGTCTCTTTTCCCAATTTATCAGTGTTCTAGCTGACAGGTGTACTGAATATCAGACCACCATGCACATTTCTAAAGATAAATAAAGTTCTTACTAATTTCTCAGTGAATTTATAAATGATATAATTAGAAAATACTTGTAGGAAGAGTTTACACTAAGGCTGTAATAACCAGAGTAGTAGGGGGCACAGCTGCTATGGGGCCCACAGCTGAAGGGGCCTATCTCCCTGTTAAAGTCCCATGTAGAGGTATTTTTTCACCCTTGTAGCCATACATGGGGCCCTTACAAATCTTGCAATAAATAAAGTAGATAAGGTTGCATGAAACATTAACTACCAAATTCCAGTCTTGATGTTTAGAATTTAAAGTAATCTTTAACTGTATTTAAAGTAGCAATCCCATGGAAAAAAATTAGGTTTGTTCTTAACATAAATCACTGTGAAAGGCTATAAGAAGAATGTTGGCATCTAACATTTACCCTTGTTTTTTCCTTCAGGCTGCTATAAATTATTTATGATTTTGGACTACCATGGCAACCACAGTCACAAGTCACATCATTTACTGAACAGAGAGGCTTTGGAACACCCTCTGAGCTTTCCCTGTATTATAACATCATCCACCTCTTCCCTCTTTCATTTTGAGTGCTGTAAGTCTGTGCCTGTGTAGGCAATTGACTGTATCTGGCAGTCATTTTTGTTCGCCAACCAGAGAGCTTTTGTAAATGAGATAAATGATTTGCAGAACCCCACGCCCCTCCCCCCAACCTGCACACAGCGAGTGGTCATGGATCATACAGATGTAACACATACGCACCACATTTGCTTCAATAAATGGAGCTGCAGTGCCGTCCACAGCAGCAGCGCCTCCTCCCATCGAAGGAACGGAAGACTGTATGTAAAAGCTCTGTCTTAAGGGTCTGTGTGCTGACTCCACAGGTGAGTCAACTTGCACATAAGAAAACAGCTGTTTATGTGTTTAATTAGTGTGTGTGTGTGTGTGTGCATGTGTGTGCATAATATAAATTAGGGGCACTACTTTGGCATAATGTTAACTTAGGACACTACTATGCCATTATATGAACTTGGGGTACTACTGTGGGGCATAATATGAACTTGGGGCACTCCTGTGTGGCATAATATGAACTTGGGGTGCTATTGGGGCATGATATGAATGTGGGGTATAACTGGGGCATAATATGAACTTGGGGCACTAATGTGAAGCATAATGTGAACTTGGGGAACTACTGTGGAGCATAGTATGAACCTGTGGCACTACTGTGGGGCATAGTATGAACTTGTGGCACTGCTGTGGGGCATAGTATGAATTTGGGGTACTATTGTGGAGCATAGTATGAACTTGGGGCACTACTGTGGGGCATAGTATGAATTGGGGGTGCTACTGTGGCATAATATGAACTAACGGCACTTCTGCTTGGCATAGTATGAATTAGGGGCACTACTGTGTGGCTTAGTATGATATCTAGGTGTTCTAGACACACCCCTCCAGCAGCGAGCTGCGGCACAGAGTATCTTTCTCTTGGTTTCTCTGGGTGCACGCCCTAATGAAATGTACTGCGCACACCTATATGTAACATGTGGGGCATGCAGCACCTAAAATAATAGCCACACCAATTGCATGATGGTTATGCCCACACTGGCAGCATAGCTTGGAAACCCTCCTCTAGAAATCCTGCGTTTGCCCCTGATATACATGCTTAAATGCTACCTAGCTTGCTTTTTAGACAAAATATATGTTGTATTGTTTACACCTGCATTTTACAAATGTAGCATCTAAGATAGATGAACTATCAGAAAACAAATCTAAATATTATATATTATCATCACTATAGAATGTAACATTGTAGCAATGTATGAGGGTTTGGTACATGAATGGAAGATAAATGTATTATTCCCATTCTTTGCATCAAGCAGAATAGGTCATAGCTAGAGGCCCAGTTTAGGACCCTCTAAAGAGAAGCATTGGCCGTTTCATTTTCAGCTGACTTTTACTTACTCAAAATCCGGTTCACATGAATGCCAAGTAGGCATTGTCACATAATATAACACTATGGTATTCTTTTAAATGTGTTGCTATTGCTGGTAGTTAATTTCAACACGTGAAGGTCCCTTATTACAATTTCTTCTCCGTAACCTGATAAATTCCCAGATTTCTGTCCCCTGGGCTTCTGTTTGCAAGATTGAAATAAGTATGAAACCACTGTGATAAAAAAGATTCATTGTTTCTACAAAACTTTTGACAGCAACATTATAAAATAGGACTTTTAGCTGTCTTGCTACTTAATGGAAAATTATTATCAAACACTAAAGTGCAACATTTACAAATACAAATATAAAAAGTTACCATGTTGAGACAAAGTAGAACTTGCTTTTTTATTCTATTCTAAACCCCTTCAAAACCATTGTAACTTGTTTCACCAGGAATATCCTTATTGTAGTTGGCTCTAGTGAATTTGTGCTTTTTATGACATTCATTATATGGGAAAGCAGTTCAGCATCTTTAATGATTTTTTTTCTTCACTTGAAGAAGAAGTAAGAAGAAGATCCATTTAGAATTACGCAATTAATGATGTGGTGACCTCAGGATTGGGGCAGTAATTATTTTAAATTAAGGATTTTTTCAATGGTGTTTATGTCTTTATTTCTACAGTATTTTTGTATATGACACTACATGCCCTGGATTCCAGGAGTGTTGGGAGGAGCTCCAGTGCCTTTAGTTGTTTTATTCCAAGGGGAAAGGAGGCTCAATTTTTTGGGATTTTATCCCCATTCTAGACAGGCTGTGTCCCACTAAAACAGTGTGCGACCAGACCAGTCTGTCATACACTGGTACTGGATATAGCTATGGTGGTGAGACCCCACACTACTCGCTCCAATGCATAGTGCCAATAATATTGATTAGAACTTTAGCTGAGAGGGCATCATATTTACTGACACTTTATAGACCTTGAGCGTTGCCACGTGGGGGTGCCCAGAAAGACAGAGATGAAGGAAAACTGCTAAATCCTGCGTACCCAAAGTAATCCAAGTTTTAATTTGCAAGTAATGTTTTTTCCACAGTTAAGTTAACTACATATTAATGAAGTTAATGAAATCACTACCATCTCTTCTTTACAGTTCCCTGTACTTTATTAGGCTGTCAAGAGATCTCTCCTAGAAAATAAATTAAGCGTCAGCACAGTTGAGTTACTTTAGTACATCACAATTATGCCAAATTAAATAAGAATGCCGGCTAAACAGTAAATAATTACTTTCATTAGGATCACGTTCAGCCTAGGATCTCCTCTAATTGCCTCAGCTAAAATTTTAATTGTACACAAATTACTGTTAACAGGCATACTTTAAGGTATAAATATTATAATGCAAATTGAACCAGATAAAACGGTAGCAAGATCTGCTAAATGTGGAACAATGATCATTGATAGACGTTTCATTTTCTTCGACCAATTGATAAGTGAGGAAGCCTTGACATTTAGACTCGCGTTTGAAGACAATTGATTTTGGGCATAACAAATATTCACAGCAGACAGGGAGATATATTTTACTCTTTATGTCATATGTAGATTTTGGCCTTTTCTTCAGAATGGTAATGGTGTATTCAATTTATAAAGGCATGAGGCTGCCAAAACTACATTAACCTAGCAGTAATAAAGTATTTAGCAGTCCCATTAAGAACATCACCATCTGAGCCATTTCAAATCATTCTTGTTTTCAACTGGATATTTAATTCAATACATTTTAGCCTTTTTTGTTTTCTGGGAATAAAGCTATTCATTTTTATATATCAGATCAATTATTAAAAACAAAACGTAAAATAAAGAAAATAACTAGAAATCTATTTGCATATGCCTTATGTCTTCCTTTATTGTCATAATTTATCATTGGAGATCTAAAGCTTGTGTCATGTGTAGTTAGTTAGGGACAGAAAATAAGTTCTACATCAATGTAAATGCCCCTGTCCGTCTTATGGTTTCTCAATGCTGCAAAAGCCCAAGTGCTGTTGCATTGTTATCCTCCAACAAGAGTAGATAAGCTGAAATGGTGCATTTATAAATTACACCAATATGTAGCATTTATAATAATAGTGAAATGTATAGTAAAGATGGTTTTATCGCAATAAGGAACGCTTTGGAGATCAAAAGCAATACATTTTTGAAGGGAAAAAGAGAAGACACAATGCAACACAATACCTCCTTATGACCATACACATCAGTATGATACAGTGCATATGCCAGTACACCTATTTGTCCAGTACACAAAATCCTGATACATTAAGGAAAGTAAGGCAAAAAAATGAGTTTTATCTGGGACAAAACCATGTTACAATGCAAAGGGTGAAAATTAGTTTATTATTTTGCATGTCAGGAAAATACTGGCTGTTTTTTCAAGTACTTGATAGTTTTATTTTTACACTGACATTAAAAATTGATCTAGGACATTCCCTACCCCAACTATAAATCTGTCCCCACATTTTAAATTTACCTCCCCCTCCAATGCAACATGATTTTGCCAAGGTTTATAGTTAGTAAATGTTTTGGCTTTACTTTCCTTAATGAATAAGACCCAGTGTGTCCAAATGGCCACCATATATTCTCCATAAGCAGTGTGCCCCAAAGTTCACCACATACAGTATTCCCAGTGCCCACTATATTCATTATTCCCCACTTCCCTGAAGTCCAGAATCACTCCATCCTGCATCTGCTCACCTTTCCTAACCTTCTCTTCTCACCCCCTAGTGTTGAACTTGTAACTGTCCTATGAGAAAGGAGACTCTGCACCTAGAACACTGTATGGCACTTAGCATCAGGGAAAGATCCAGTCATTACATAGTTCTGTGCTTAACCATTTAACAGCAGATGCTATAAGGAGTAAGGGGAAGAAGCTCCTCTAACCAAACAGCCACTACAAGCCGGACCTCCACTAAGCTACCAGAGGACACCGGGCAGCTTTGAATTTCTACCTTTCCTGCTTCCTTTTCTTTCTATAATGATACTTACTATCTGTTTATTCTTTTGGAGAAAATAAATAAAAGGTATTCCAAAGTAAGGTAACTTTGTCTTCATAAATGCATGATGCTATATGTAATCCACCATTGGTGTTAGAATACTCATACACAGATGAAGCAGAGATCATTGCAGTAAACACTACATCTTGTCTACAGATTACATGGAGAATCCCAGCTACCTTCTGATTTGTTAAGATATGACAAGTTCAGGATCATTAACTTAATAACAGATAAATAAATTGTGTGTACAATAAATACTACTCCATCAGTAGCATCTGGTTTTGCCGTTTCTGAATGGACAAGAATGCAATGATTATTTATGAGGGAAATTAAGCACACATACTTAGGCCTTGTCTGTGAACAAAAGAACGGGTTAACAGGTAAGCCATAGCGGTACTGGATCTGTAAATGTGTATTGAGGCACTTGACTTATTACCTGAAATCAAGCCTAATAACAGCCTCCCTCCAGTGTGTGCTCAGCTAAGAATAAAAATGGAGGGAAGTGGGAGAGGAATCAATCACCTGATAAATGCATCAAAGTAACATTTATGGTCAGAGTCTGCAAATTGAAGGGGAAAATGCAAGAAAATTCATCACTGATTGTGACATCGATGATACAGCCAGTCTGACAGTCAGGAAGAAGAAAAGACATCATTTAGAAAATAAGTGCAGAGTTGTCCTGTTATTGTCAGTTACAATCTGCCACTGTACTGCACATTATACATCTTGGTACCATTTCATGTGAACACTTATTTGAGCCACATTTCACAGTAAAATATCTAACAATATGTTGGGGATAATTAAGCAGCACCCTGCACGTCTTAGGGGAAACAGTACATCGGAAAGGTAATTTATCTTAATAGCGTTTCCATCTTGTGTTAACCCATTCTCTGCTGGAACTATTCTACCAGGGAGGGAGGGAAGGAAAATTCACACAATAGTGGCACAAACATTCTAGGGTCTCCCATGGAGGTGTTGCCCAGCATTCAAGTCCAGGGAAACCGTTTTTATGATTTTGTTGCCACATATTCAACATTTTGTTAAGATAAGTTCCTGAGAGGCAAATGCATCTTTGTAAGTAAAGATGGCTTGATGAGGTCTTTTCATGATGTGCCATTCCTCCAGGCGCTGCTTACCCCCCTGCTTGTTACCTTGGGTGAGGGACGGCTTCAGTGTTCCTGGCCTCTGCTCCAATGTGTCAGACTGGGAATGTAGTACTATGCTACCAGCCTATCACTAACACTGTGATGTGTCATCCCGTTTTATCTGATCACCTGCTCTATGCTGTAAGAAATAGCAGTGGAGGAAAGGAGAGGACAGAGAAGAAAGTTTTTACATAATTAACATCAACTCTTTGTCCCCACTGTCGGCTAATGAGGAAGGGGATGTTCAATTGGCTGGTGCTCAGTATGTATGCGCTGAAGACAAAATACTGCTTGACTCACTCAGTGTTATAGATGCCCCTAAACCTTGGCACCCTAAGTGATTGGTAAATCCAGCCCTGGTCATTTAAAATACTGTAATAATAATAAAAAAAAAGCCATGTACTATCGTTAGGGCTTGATTTACAACTCAGAAGCAAACAAACTAAAATTTGATAACCATCTGCTAGTTGTTCTAACTACACAATTGTCTTGGTCACTGTGGAGCTCTAGTTACATTAATTGCAGCTTGTGAATATTGTTTTAATCATTTCCATATTCTCAGTTTATTATTAAGTGCCACCGGAACTTAATGTGGCATTACTATATACAGTGGCACAAAATATAAAATACAGTCCGTCTTATAGAATATAATAGCACATACTCTATGATAGAGGGTATTACAGAACAGAAACTGCTTTCAAAACATACAAAGGCGAAGGCCATGGCCAGACAACCTCTGATTTTTCAAGGTCCTCACACAGGGCCCACACTTGCAGCAAGAGAAACACATATTTGCTTTACGGAGAAGCATTAGCTCACAGTGAGGAGAACAGAAGTATGAAACATTCTCTCAAGCAGTCAGGTAACCTATGACTGGTAAGTGAAGATGAAGACATTCACCATCTAATCACTAACATGTTACATAGAACATGTGAACATGTGAATATACCTCATTCCATGATACTGCAAGACATATGTTGAATCTTGCTCATGAAAGGTAGCACGTACATGTCTAAAAAGGATGGTCTGGAACTACTTAGATGCCCATTACAGGTGTTTGCTTCCTAAACTATGTGATATTGTATTAGTGTATTTATTGTTACTTCATTTGGTTCCTGACCATTGTTTATTGACACTGCCCTGACCTAAGTGTCTGCTTTGACTTTGAATTTTCTGCTTTGATCCCCTGTTGAATTTGTACCAAGTTATCTGCTGTGTTTCCCCTGACCTATCTGTCATTTACTGACTTTTTATTGGCCACTAGTTAGCCATACTCATCGGTGGCTAAAGTTACGTGTACAAGACGTAAGGGCAATGAAGTACCAGCGAAGACACCAATTTCAGCTAGATGATGGTTATTTTGCCATAGTGGCCATAGTGGCTGACCTACTGATGACACTGTTAACACTACAAATATCAGACTCATTAGTAAGAGAACATTTACTCTCATTTGGAGGACTGCCCGTATACCCAAAGAGGTTCACCAGTTACCCATTGTCAGGCACAGGACCCGCTGACCACCTGATTGGGGTGCAGAGCTCCCATCTACCTCTGACTGCCACCCTCCTCTTTCAGCGGGTCGATGTGACTTGCTCTGGCGGGCGCTATCTTGTCTGTCTGAACTGTGCATGTGCAAGACCAGCCCTTTCCAAAACTCCTTCCATTTACCTCATTGATTGATTGCCTGTCAGCCCTGTCTATTTAAATCACCTGTCTCCTTACCTGAGTACCAGATCTTCAGGTCTCCTCTTCCAGTCTGGCTCCTGTTTTCCTGCTGCTGCAGAGTACTTCTTCCAATACCTGCTTCCAGCTCTCCAGTGTTACAGCTTCATTCGACTGCAGAGTGTTACCACCTACACCTTCTCCCAGCTTTCCAGTGTGTCAGCACTATCCTGCTGCAGAGCATTACCACCAATACCTGTTCTCAGCTCTCCAGTGTTACAGCATTATCCTGCTGCAGAGTGTTTCTACCAGTCTCCATCTCCTGCACATCGGTGCTTCTGTTCGCTACCTGTAGAAAATCGCACTTCATCATGATCCTGACCCTTGGGGCCTCTTAGTCCACAGAACCTCTGTACCTCATCTACCTGCAGAATATATTCTTCATTATTACTCCTATCAGCAACTATCTTACTCCTGTGAGTTGGTTATCCTCTTGGTCTCGCTTGTGACCCTCCTTGAGAACTGAGCGAGCGGCAAAGTCCAAACTCCCTTGCGAGAGTCCCGGGTGAATACCTCCCTATCCGTTAGACTCTGCACCTCTTGGTGGGTAGCATCAACTCAAGCAGACCATACGGCTTCTTCCAGAACCTAGAGCGTGACACCCACCATCAGGGCTGGATTAACCCGAGGTCTAACTGGGCTACAGCCCAGGGGCCTTGGGCATCCAGGGGACCCTTGACAGAGCTCAGCAGAATTATTGATCGGGACCCGCCCCGATCAATGCTGAGCTCTGTCACTGCAGTCCTCCTTCTCCGGCGCTCAGTAATCTCCTTACTGAGGAGATCTCGCGAGAGTGTCACGAGATCTCCTCAGTAGGCAGCTTACAGCACGCCGCGGAAGGAGGACTGCAGTGACAGGAGAAGGTAAGCGCTTGGGTGGGGGGGGGGGGGCGGTCGGCTAACAGGGGGGCCAGTCTGCTAACGGGGGGGCCTCACGGAGGAATGGGGGCCCCCTTAGCCCAGGGGCCTCCATTCCGTTAATCCGGCCCTGCCCACCATTGCTTTATGTAGAGCTGCTATCAGGACACCTATGTGACACAAAATTTATTACATCTATAATTACCTCCCATACTTCCTTTTGGGTGTGACTTGTATTAAAATTAATCTAGGATCCCATCCATATTAATCGTGCAACTCATGTCTGAATTCTAGAAAAATAAACATTCTGAGATGAAAATTCCCATTGGAAAAATTACCTGAGAAAACCAGGACACAACTTTTGTTGACTATTCTGAAGTGCATTGTACTATGTGCTCAATAATGCAAAGCATTTACAGTCAATACTATTTTAATCAGAACAAAGCATGTTAATTAATTTCTGCCTTCTAGGATGGTAAAAATACCCATATTAAAAATACTGTAGAAAAGTTTCTCTTCAAGTTTATACAAATCCCAAGGCCGACTGACTGCATAATCAAATAAGAATTCATGTGAAACATTATAGGAACTGGTTAGCTATTGAGCATGTCATTAGATTTCACATTCCAGAACCCAGAACACTCTTGATTTATATTGTATGATTAAGCCTTAGTAGAGAAAATGATAACATGAAAAGAGTTGAAAATGTGCTGCCAAGCTAAGTTCTAACACAATTTCTTCTAGGTGATTGCTCAGGGACCACTTATGTCCTGTGTGTATAGGTTTTGTAATTGCCTGCAATCCACTCAATAAAAGATCTGGAGTTTTGTCTTTAGGCTTGTCCATCCCTTGGGTACACAGTATTTATGTGAGTCTTAAGAATAGGCCATCAAGAATTTGAGGCCATCAGATCAACATTTTTAGCTAAATTGAAGCCCACTTTGCATCTCTCTCGAGAATCAGGTTCTACATTCGTTTATATCTCTTTTCTATTAACAAGTAATACATTCAATCACGTTCCCCAACTTAAGGTTTAATCTCCTACAGGGAGTCCAGTATTCAGAAATCAGAAAAATAGGTACAAGCATGATCAACAATTAGGGCTTCTGTTGCCATTTATGTACCCATTTCTTTTAGTATGTAAAGGTTAATTAGTATTTAATCACACTACAGTAAAAATGATTTTAGACTATCACAACATTCACATAGCATAGATGCGCACACACACACACACACACACACACACACACACACACACACACACACACATACTGTAAGAGGGTGGCCTATTCTACTCACCACAACCTGGTAACTGGTAGGGTTTTTATCACACCTTCATAATTAATTCAATTACTGATTACATATGCTATAACAATGAAATGACTAACAATAGAAAGTACAATTATGAATTATTTAGGGTACAGTTTGACATGCCTATCAAGTGGCATATGGTCAACCAAGGGGGGCATGGATCACCTTCATCCAGAAGAATCATATCCCATTATGTGATCAGAGCAGCAGTATTGAAGCATTGACATGGGCCAAGTATTAGGCTTGCTAGAAATCATCATTCAATCCATTCAATGGACTATCCTGCTACATACTTGTGTGCTATTTCTGCAAACACTGACTAGAGGACCAAAGACAGAGAATAAAAAGTGACCCTACCATGGACTACAAGTGGCCTCTGGACCGCTGGTTTACCACCACAGCTGGGCATTAGCGTGCCCTGGATGGGCAACGGTAGTGCAGATTAAAGAAAGCATCAAAAACCTGCACCATGGTGGCAAAAATACAAATTATTATAATTTATTAATTTAGCACCAACATATTATGCAGTGCATTACAGAGAATATGCAATGTCTGTAATCTACGAGAATTTCTCAGGCCTGTTAAGAGCCTCATGAGAAGCTAGATCAGCAACAAGGATAGAAGTCCACAGCAATGAAGAATTTAAATATTGGTTAGTATTAACTATTCAAAGCTTAAAGCAAACCAACAATCTCAATGTGAAAACAAATTTGCAGCAAAGGTTTCCTTAACATTCGTTGGTGATAAATATAATAAGCTTTTGGCTAAATTCAGCCAGTAAAGAAAACCCCACCCATCACGATGATGTCATAGCCCAAAATTCCCTTAACGCCCTCATAGTAGAGTTAAAAAGCAAATACAGATGTCAGTAGCTGTGTTCTGCAGTACTTAACTCAACCATAATTCTTAACAATATACACTATGTGGACAAAAGTATTTGGCCACTGCTATTAATTATTGAATTGAGGTGTTTCAATCAGACCCGTTACCAGAGGTGTATAAAATCAAGCACCTAGCCATGCAGTCTCCATTTGCATACATTTGTGATACAAAATGGGTCGTTCTGAAGAGCTCAGTGACTTCAAGCGTGGTACTGTAATAGGATGCCACCTTTGTAATAAGATGGTTCATGAAATTTCATCCTGCTGGATATTCCACAGTCAACTGTAATGGGGGCTGTCTTTCAGGGTTTGGGCTAGGCCCCTTATCTCCAGTGAAGAGCTTCACTGGATGCTTCAGCATACCAAGTCATTTTGGACAATGATATGCTTCCAACTTGGTGGCAACAGTTTGGGGAAGGCCCTTTTCTATTCCAACATGACTGTGCCCAAATGCCCAAACAAGGACTACAAAGAATATGGTTTGATGAGTTCCGTGTGGAAGAACTTGACTGGCCCACACAGAGCCCTGACCTCAACCCCATCGAACACCTTTGGGATGAACTGGAACAGAGATTGTGAGCCAGGCCTTCTCATCCAACATCAGTGCCTGACCTCATAAATGCTCTACAGAATGAATGGGCCCAAATTCCCACAGAAACACTCCAATATTTTGTGGAAAGCCTTCCAAGAAGAGTGGAAGCTGTTATCACCGCAAAAGGGAGACCACTCCATATTAAAGTATATGCATTTGAATACAATGTCCTTACAGTTCCTGTTGGTGTAATGGTCAAGCGTCTGAATACTTATATGTACATGTATGACATTGAATTACATTATTGGTACGCAATTTATTTCTTTAAGGGTGTGTTGTGTGTTTAAGCCGAAATAGTCAAGACTACATACGTTATTTAGTGTGCAGTTAGTTTAGCAAATACGTGTCTACTTTTATTGTTTGTTCAAAGCAAGAAAAATCGATAGTACTATAAAAAGATTGTGTTCTTATTGTCAGTGAAGAAATATGGCACAACTGTTAGATATTTCTACTTTTAAGCTAACTTGAGAATCAGACACATAGAAATCTATAAGTAATGGTATGAAAATGTAGTGGAAATGTAAGTGAATGGAATTTAATAGTTTTATAATAAAGGCAGTAGGAGAAGTGGCGGTATGGTACAGCCTGTATACACCTCCACATTGACCCCTGCCTACAACATCAGTACACAATGTTATGGATATTACATACGGTGTATGAGACTAACTATACATATTTATTTTATTTATAACACAGCACAGTACATTGAGGGGATAATGATACAAATAAATAATATGACTTGAAAAAGAAAGTAAATATTGCCCCTGCCCTAATGAGCTTACAATCTAAGATGTGTGGAAATAACGTAGCGGAATTATAATTGTAGCTGCCAGTCCATTTGGCTATTGTAAGGCAGAAGCATTATCAGCCACCAATATTAAAGCAGCCACGGGCGACTGGCACTTGTGTGCAACAACTGTTGGTGAGGTACTGTTGGAAGAGGACAGACAGTGGAAAACGGAGACATAAAGGATGAAAGTAGTAATTGTAGAAATCTCAGTCTGCTGCTGGAAACCATAACTGTCCTTCATCAATTACCTTTATTTCTGGTTCTGGAGAAGGGTATCACTTTTGTGCTACATTGGCACTATTGCGGTTATTTGCCAGCTCGGAGTACCTGCGTGCCCAGTATTTTTCCTTGGCATCTTGCTCATTGCTGGAAATGGAGTCAGAAGTGGTTGACAGGTGAAGTCTCTGGGTCCAGCAGTTTAACGGAGATGGTATGCAAGGAGATCTTCAAAACTACTCTAGAAATTCCCACTGCGTTCATAAATATTATACTTGTTAGAGATGATTATGTGGCAGGTTGAGCACAGAGCTGTTCTAAAGTACAGCCATCTCTAAGTTCTGTCTACATGCCATTATCATAGATAACATTTATATTTATGAAAGATTAAGCACACACTTCTAAAAAAAATACTATATGGCCACACCATATAGGAATACAAATTTTGTGCATACATTCTAATAGAGCTATTTAATTTCCAAATGACCATCTATAGTCTCTAATCAAAAGGGAGATAGACAGCGACATTTTCAAGAAGTTTCAAGTGCAAAGATTAAACTATTAATGGACCATCAATTACTTATAATGTTATGTTTATATTTCAGAAAGCCATAATTAAGGACAGAGTTATACAATTTTGCTGCATGTAAAAGTTCTTGCACAGCATTGATAATCTGTTTCTTGGTATGGCTCCTATAAATGTTTATTTGATGGGAACTCCAAAACTATGAGATAAGTAACACTGTATGGAATCTTTATGATTATATGGGTTGTGTCCAAATCTTGATTGACTGCAATTGTATCCTCATAGTGAAAGTATTATAACTCGCAGTGCTAAATAATAATAATAATTTTAAATATAAAATAATGTTTTGCAGCAAGATTTGGATTGGTCTACATATAATTAGTATATTAGGTACTTCATCTATTCATCATACTTCATTTACGAAATGCACTGGATGCATACTGCAAAATGGGTGTAACACCGATGTGCCTAAGTAGTGGAGATTGGGACAGTTGTGAGACTGTATCACAACTGTCCCAATCACCACTCCGAGGACAGTCCATGATGCATTACTCTAGCTGTGAGTGCAAAGTAGGACAAAAGGCAGCTCAACAACATGAAGAGCCCTCAGAATCCCTTTGTACAAGATTACGGATGACAATACCTTGCACTTAGTAGCACAATAAACGTAAACCAAATTCTGCCAAGGCACGGACATTTTTACATGTATATTTCTAAATGTCATTACTAGTCCTTTCAGGCAACTTGTTTTGTTTTTTGTTTAGTGGTCCCTTATTGTTAACAATTTATATGTACGTGCAGGAATATACTTAAGAAAAAAAAAGTTTTATTAGAGACAGAAGTCTTTGGAGTTACAGAGTAGAAAGCGCTAAAGTAATGCTACCAAAATTTACTTTACTGAAAGGGTAGCTAATGACTTTAAAATTAACATGGTCACATAAGTCAGTGTAAACAGACACAAAGTCATGTAATGCACAGCTGATGCTGATAATAAAAGCAAATGTGGTAATACAAAAAGGTGTCTATTTATTAAAGGGAGCTAAGTCACCTTTTCACAGGATTTAGGGCTTTCTTCCCGGCATCATAAATAGGCCCCATAATATATTAAGTCAGTTCCTAGAAGATTCATAAACATCTAGATATAAACATTGTAGCAAAAGTTAGTTACTTTTACAAGCTTAATTACCCAGCTAAACAAATTTTCAGACCCTGAATTTGTTTGCAGTAAATTTTAGGATAGAAACCATGAAATCATCATTATTGTAGTGTATCTCTTTCTGTGTGCTAAAGAGTGGAGGCACACAGTAGGGATCAGGAAGCTTACCCTATCTCTGCGAGAGTCTGGAAGGTCTCCCAACATTCTGTGAGTGTCTTGAACATTCCGGGAGAGTAGACAAATGCTTTAAACCACAGTTTGACTAAGCAATCATCATTATCATAATAGGTTTAAAGTGCAGGTGTACTGCACTATATGCTGTTCTTTTGGCTTAGAATGCCTAATCTAAAGCAAATGTTAATTTAGCAAGGAAAACATAGAATTTGATTAAAGATAACAACCAAATCTACCATCTACTACTCCCGGTTTGTAAGGAAACCTATAACTAAGAAACAGAACTTATTACACATATCTCCCAACATGTCCTTGGCGGCCGATCAGTGTACGTGACCATGTCACACAGGGGGCGTGGTCATGTCACAATGGGGGTTTGGTCACGCCCCCAGAGGGCTGTCTAGAGCTGTAAATCCTCTCTTCTCTCATCATAAATAAATAAATCCACCCATCTATGAGAGGTCCCACAGATAGTTAGTGCATTTCAAACAAGAGTTTTATCATGGAGATCAAAGAATCAAAGAACATTTGAAGCAAATCCGAGAAAAGGTTATTGAAAAGTATCATTCAGGGGATATATACATACAGATTTCAATGAATTAATATCACTTTGAACACTGTCAATCATAAAGAAATTAAGAAAATATGGCAAAATAGTGATTTTGTTTAGAACAGACAATCCTTTAAAACTGACCATTCGTGTAAAGGCACAAAGGCAATTGTTAGGGATGCCACCAAGAAGCCTAAGGCATATCTGACTGAGTTACAGTCTTGGAATGTAAAAGATGGGAAAAACTGGTTATAGGACAATTATAGCCCAGACACTTCACAATGTATGGGAGGATGGCAAAAACTAAAACCAGTGTTGAAGTGAACTCACATGACATCTCACCCAGGGCCTGCGTCCTTAAGGAGAGCAAAGCAAAAAAAAGGAGTAAGTTTCTGGGCAAAACCATGTTACAATTCAAGGGTTGCAATTAGTTTATTTTAATGTATATAAGTCATCTGGGCTTTAGTTGGAAGTGTTGTTTATTTTCAAATAGTTTAATACCATATAATATTTTTATGAATACCAATACGTTTCTCTAAAAATCAAATATAAAGACTGAAATATACGTATACCAGGGGCGCACGCAGGGGGTGTTTCTGGTATAAAAACACTCTGCTTCATGTTTTTCATGGCCATAAAGTGGATAAGTGACTTCTTTCTACTGTTTTATAAGTCATTTTTGTGTTATCAGAATTCAAAGTGTCAGAAAAGAAAAAGAACAATCCTGTGGGGTTGCAGGAGTTAAAAGGACAGCGAGGAAATAGCACACATGCACCTATTTCATATTCAAATGTAAAGGGAAAAGAATAGAGGAACATAATAATTGTTAAATGTTAAATGTTTTAATAGGTACATTATATTGCATATCCACTATTAGCCATTAAACAAATACTTTTACAATACACAGTGTTATAACCACTTAGAATGAGACCCCATTACTACAAGAGGACATTGTTGCCCAGAACACATCTACTTACATGTTTTACAAACAATTTTTGCTACCCATTTAATGTCCCATTATTACATAATTTCAGATGTGGTTTCTCAATCAAGCAGAAAGAATCAGCACATAATTAAATCTGGAGTCCCCTTGTCAAATCTGTTTTGTGGTTTTAAAGCCAAGAATGTGTGAACACTTTGTTATTCCATCATTCAGTAATTGCAACTTCTGCTTAGGGAACAAACCCTGCCACTTTCAATGTGTTATTCTCAAGAGATTCTCACATATCAAGATACCATCCTAAGAGTATTGTGCTATATATGTTCTGCGTTCCCTCGCCTGCATTCCCACATGTCATGATAGGTGACAAGGGAAGATAAACACTCATACACAAATTTTAAGTATCCAATGATTAGCAATGCATTGAAATTTGACACAGAGTTATAGTACAGTCCTGTTGCTATTATAAAATATAGGATAGATAGAAATAACATCAGTATTCAACGTAACATTACAATTAGCTTAACTGCATATTGGTCCATATGTCCAGAAGACTCTCGACTTTTGAGGATTGCTCCCGGACTCCCTGGAGAGTAGGGTCACCCTCTGAGATTCCACATCTCCTTCTTGTAAAAAGGGGATGGGGCATTAATGATGCTATTTGCATAAAAAGACCTCACAGGGCAGTTCTTGCATGGTCATGTGGCCGCCGTGCGATGACACGATAACGTGATAACATCATAAACTTTGATGGGGCAGGGACTAGATTGAATGATTAAATATTCTGTGTAAAGCGCTACGTAATACACAGGTGCCATATAAATAGGCCTAACTATTAATAAAATAAAAAATAAAGGGTATTTACCCCCCCCCTCCCACAAAAAAAACAATGTTTGGTTTCTTTATTAATAAGTGGTATATATAAAAAATAAGTTGTGCATAGACACAGTTGGATGGTGATCTGGTAAAACAGGTGTTGGGTACAGTGTTTGGTACCAATCAGTACAGATTTTGTTTTGGTTGTTTTGTGACTTTTTTTCTCTCCAAATTTTGTGCGGGAGGAACAAGTTAGGCAGGGCCATATAAGCCCAGGGCCGGCACTACCAATAGGAGAACCAAGGCAGTTGCCTGGGGTATTATGGTTAGTGGGTGCCTAAAACACTGATTAAGTGACATAATGTCAATCATCCAGTGTTTTTATTGTCCCTGCGGAACTCTCACAGCGAGGATCCTGACATGAAGGATAAGCAGACGACAGGTTTTCACATGTGAATCTGTTGGCTGCTGCTCTTTAATGTTAGTGCTATGCTGTGGTGCTTGGCTGTGATATCACAGACACTGCCACTCTCCCAGTCTGAGGAGCAGAAGATGCCACCCAAGATCAGAAGCATTGGGGGTGGCGGTGCAATATCCAAGGAACACCTACAAGGAAGGATGAGAAAGTGGCTGCCTACGGTGTTCCAAGGACTTGTGCCAGCCCTGCAGAAGTCAAACCATATAACCCTGGGCTTAAACCTCTGGAAAAATGGTGGCAGGGGTGCCTCCATCAAGTTACTAGCTGTGGTGCCCCCAAATATCCTAATCAGGATGTCATCACAGTCAGTACTTTGTAGGGTATTACTATGTGCACATCTGCGTATTAAGTACTCTGTTTGCACCTAAAGGCACCAGGCATCCTCTTGAATCACCAACGTCATTTAGATGCCCTCTGAGCAGGTGTAAAAATCCAGCCTGATGAAGCAGAGTTGTTCCTTCAACTTCAACTTCCCATTGGCTCATTTAAATATCATACAAAGCCACCAACCTGTATCTGTGTCTACCTAGTCATGCTGAGCATACAAGGGTCTTAGACAAACCGTATGTGATAAAAATCCACAAACATGAGATTTGAGTGAGAATCCCATTTTTTGGGGTATTTAAACGCTCACTAACAAGTAACAATTCAACTAAAAGCCATATAAACAGATGCTATAGTACCTATATAATTGTCAATGCATAGCTTTCAACTGCACATGAAATCAATATCATTTGAAAGAAAAAATAAAAATAAAGTGACTAAGTAGAAGTTAAGTGGTATAAAACTTACACACTATTAGACTGAACAATATGGCTAATTTCTATATCAACTGTTATATATTTTTTGTGCTGAAATAGCCAGCAGTAAATGCAGGTAATAGCCACTGAAAGAAACAACCCTAGCAGGTGGTACTGTAAGTGAAATACATCAAAGCAAATTGGCTCTTATACTATTTTATACGCTTTTCATGTTCTATTTAATTGAGTTTTGAAAATGAGATAAATGTGGCTGGTATAACAAATGTCTGTAAGCCAAGAACACAATTTGCTCATTAGTGTAGAAGCACTAAACAATCTAACACTTTATAATCTGCACTTTGGAAATATATACCAAGGTTATGTTGGACAAGAACAGGCAGACTGTACTAAAGCAGTATGGTCATTGTAACCCAGAAACAGTGTGTTAACAGGCAACCGGTTATACAAATTCTCTAAGAATCAGATACATGATTGGGGACAGCCCACAAAATGGATCCATAATGGTCTCCTGTGTTTGATTGGGTTTCCTCCGGGTGCTTTGGTTTCCTCTCATACTCCTAAAACATACTGGTAGGTTAACAGACTGCTATCATATTGACCCTATTCTCTCCCTATGCCTGTGTATGTTAGGGAATTTAGACTGTAAGCTCCAATGGGGCAGGGACTGATGTGAGTGAGTTCTCTGTACAGCGCTGCAATTTAGGTTTTTGAAAAGGTAATCTAAAGGATATACATTAAACAGATCTCTGAACACACATGTAGAGGTGTAGAAAGATAAACAGTAATGTGAGCAAGATACTTACTATAATCTGTACTGAAGTGTGAACTGAACATTCCTGCTTCCACTATATTTGTAACTATTTGACTCAGGTAGGTGAAATGTTTGCATTGTACTTAAGGTATGGCTAGGTCATCTGGTACATGTAACGATATAACAAATTAACAAACTCTTTAAGGTGAATCCCTAACACCTTAAAGCTGATCTGAGCATCGAGGTGTTTGATCTGGTTCCAATTTGGCCACATGCATGCCTCAGAAAGCTGGCAGGATTCAGGGAAATATGAGGGTATAGGCGACTTGCCACCTGTAAGCTTATAGCCCATCTACTTACACTCAAAGACCACCATTTGGCTCACACTGAGCAGCAAGCTTGTACTGTGCATCATTTACTAAGCCCAGACAACACTGCATGGTCCACACACTGCACCTGGAGGTGCAAACCTACTGTCTGATCTCCAGAGCAGTAAAAGTTATAGTGTCAATGTCCAAAAACTTACCACTTTAGTTTAACCATTTTCATTAATATAACTTAATCATTTTTTTTTAGCCTTATTGCTCAAATTAATCACAAGAGTGAGAGGACATCAGGCTGCCTTTATTACATGCGGTCATCTTGTGTGTGTTAAACTTATTATTAAACCTGGAATTTCTCTTATTTGCCAAAGTGTAAGTGCAAAAATGGTCCCATTAAAAATATAGAAGGAGATCTGAAGACTGTTAGCTCCGAGCTGGTGCAAAATGTAAGTCCTTTTGTTAAGTGTAAATGGCAGAGGAATCAGCTCTAAAGTTTGAGTATTTTAGATAATTTCCTTAAATTTATATAAACTAAAATAATACTGCTAAATTTGACCAAGTCAAACATGTGTGACCACGTTTAAGCCAGTATGAAGATAATCAAGCTTAAATGGCTTAATTGTATAATCTATTAACAGCTTTCTATCCGAAGGGGGAACTTGAACTTCAAACTCAAACACAGCGAGTTTGCTGTCCAGATTAAAAAAGAACCTGTACAAACACTATAAAATGTAGTCACATAAGCTTGGAAGGCAACATGTTATAGTTTGTTTTAATGTAATTAAGTTGTGAAGTGAAACTTGAATGTCTAATTGTGAATATATGTTTGATGATCACTATTCAAAGCCAGTGCAGCCACAGTATTTGAATCAAATTGAACTGGCCCCCAAAAACCCCCCCACAATTTGACTGTGAACAAGTTAAAGGTACTCAGGTTAGCCAAGTTTCACCAATATCTTAAATATCAGTCAGTCACTCGATCTTGATGACAAGACCTGAAGATATAGCTGACAAAGTGCTCGTCTTGCAGTCCACTTGCAAATTAGACCCTGTAATGTTGGAGCCCAATCTAGTTATGCATTCTAGGAGCACAGAGTAGGGACACCTAAAGTTCAATTATTATGGAGAAATGGGTGCGGTGGCATATTAAAACTAAAATGACCCATGTTCAGTACTCCAGCCATGGGCCCCCACTCCACTTATATTATTATTACCAGAACTATAGGACCAGACATAATTCTTTGATATTCCCTAATGAACATTTTTGAGATTAAGTTTTCAATATATCATCACATAGCAAGTCTTACACTCCAAGTAATTTTCATTGTCAGTATTTCCACAAGTTCATTGCAATATACAGCAAATCCGTCACCCGCAGTTTCTCTCTACCTATCACACAGGTTATAGACCTACTGAATCGTCCCCACACAGCGCTCTCACAACCCTATACACTTCAGGTTTGCCACCACCTATTGAATATGGGCCATAGGACCCCAATATACTGTCCTACACAGGAACAAGGCTTCTAGTTGTCACAGGCTAACAAGGCCCCCACCAGCAAACAAAGGGTTAACTCTTCACACCTCCAGACTGTTACACAAATGTAAATGCAAGCACACACTAAGCTTGAATATCAAATGTATCAACAAATCACACACTGGCATTCAACGGGTTAACTTGGTCAAGCTATATTCTTCTTAACAGGCTAATGGATTCGCTAGAGTATCAAGAACGCAATCTACTAAATTTATAGATTTAATATTCAAAAGTACAGGGCATTCAGATATAAAAAACAATAACAAGTGACATAACATACAGAAGCAAAACAGTTTAAAATAAAAAGGATTAGATTCAGAGTATAACTTACATCGAAGTGGTATATTCAGAGCCAAGGGAAATTGGCTTGAAGATGGACAGCTTATCAATGAATGACTGATTTCCCAAAAGACTGACAATTTGTTGTAACTAGTCTCAGCTTTTTAAAGACACCTTTACACCCTTCCCCACCCCTTGGGGTTGTGGTCTGTGATACTTTTTTTCAATCACCATTTGCATATTGTCTGATTTACTACACAATTCTGTTATGTAACCTAACTTTTCTGTGGAGCATCACACAGACCCAATTTTATTATTAATCAATCCCCTATGCATTTGTCCATCTTTTCATACCAAACATGCCTAAATACAGTGTATTCATAGAGCTTACACTCATTTCCTTAACTTCTCTGTGGAGCAGAATTCTTAATTTGACATATGAGCTGCCCTTCATCATGCTATTGAGGAATATGTGGTTGATTACTACTTTTATTGATTTTAAGCATATTTTAAAACTGAATTATTTTTGTTTATATCACATATAGTCAAGTAAGCACATGGGCTCTTTGCGCCAGACACCATGCTGAGCAGTTCCTAAAACTCTATTCAGGTGTCAAAATTCCATCCCAGGCCAGGATATATCTCACAGCAGCGGTTTTTTGAAGCTGCCACAGGTGACACTGCTATCTTCTCACACTGGAATGTGTAGAGCCTTCAACTTATCAATGGATTCATTTGATATAACATATTTATACTGTACTGCAGTTAGGATTTAGGCCTTATTCCCTACAATTATGTGATGGGTTAACCCTTATAAATAACTGTAAGTTTTCTATGTTCACGACACAAGTCCTGTAAGTTGCAAGGTGGGGCCTCCATGGCTCGGACTTGTTTTTGCAGGACATCCCACAGATGCTCGATCGGATTGAGATCTGGGGAATTTGTCATTCTCCTCAAACCACTCTTGAAACACACTTGTTTTTGCAGTGTTGCAGGACTCATTATCCTGCTGAAAGAGGCCACTGCAATCAGGGAAAACCAGTGCCATAAAGGCGTGTACTTGGCCTGCAACTTAGGTAGGTGATACGTGTTAAAGTAACATCCACATGAATGACAGGACTTAAGGTTTCCCAGCAGAACATTGCCTAGAACATCACACTGTCACCGCTGGTTTGCCTTCTTCACATATGGCATCCTGGTGCCATCACTTGCAAATGATGCACATGCACCCGGCCGTCCACATGATGTAAAAGAAAACGTGATTCACCAGGCCAACCCACATTCTTCCATTGCTCCATGGTCCAGTTCTGGCAGTTCTGGGGCTCACACTGTGGGCCTGTCGGCAGTGGACAGGGGTCAGCATGGTCACTCTGATCGGTCTGCGACTGCACAGTCCCATGTGCAGAAAGCTGTGATGTACTGTGTATTTTGAAAGCTTTCTATCACAGCCAGCATTAACTTTTTAAGCAATTTGTGCTACAGTAGCTCTTCTGTGGAATTGGATCAGATAGGCTAGTCATCACTCCCCGCATGCATCAATGAGACTTGGACACCCATGATCCTGTCGCTGGTTCACCGGTTGTCCTTCCTTGGACCACTTTTGGTAGGTCCTAGCCACTGCATACTGGGAACACCCCACAAGACCTGTCGTTTTGGAGATGCTCTGACACAGTCGTCTAGCCGTCACAATTTGACCCTTGTCAAAGTCGCTCTAAATTATTACGTTTGCCCATTTTTCCTGCTTTCAGCACATCAACTTCAAGAACTGACTGTTCACTTGCTACCTATTATATCCCACTCCTTCACAGGTGCCATTGTAACGAGAATATAAATGTTATTCACTTCACTTGTCAGTGGTTTGAATTTTGTGACTGATCGGTGTATACTAATGTATTTTTAAATTAAGGGGTTTCACAAGTAATTACCTCTTCTTGTGATGAAGTTTTCCATATATCATGCTGTACAAGGTCTGCTTGAGAAAGTAATCAAGACAGAAATAATATAAATGTGCATAGGCCAGATTCCTCTAACAATCAGTATCATACATACTGTAAATGTCTATATGGAGTGGGGTGTACTGGAGCAGTAACAGGGGCAACAAAGGAATATGGATAAGTAGCAGGGTTTGTTCAAAAAGTGGACAAGACTTTAAAATATTGCCTATGTAAACAAACATGAATGTTTGGTAAAAAAGGATGTAGAATTATTCTATGTTATTATATTACTAGTATGAGGTAGGAGAAACTGCAATAAAGATACTGTAACTGTTTTTACATCCTGTACCTGGTAACTGGTGTTAAACAAATAACTGACCTCAATACGTAACACGTAAAAGCAATTTTCTTGCTGTACTGAATCATCATTTCATTTTCCTCCTACAAAAGTAGATTCATCACCTTCACTTTTTTGAAATTGAAAAAATCAAACCAATTTGTCAGTCTCCTACAGTGGCACCAAAGAGACATTGTTGTCCTTCCCATTGTCCTACTGCGCCTCACACAAAGAGTCATCTTTCATTAAAAACATTGACCAGAACGTTTTAAACAAAAAAGAAGTCTTAAACAAACCTGCTGTCACCAAAACAGCAAATAGGAACTATAATCAATGCAAATACCATGGAGGCTGAGCCCAGCTGCCATGGTATGTGTTCTATTTGGGAAATACATTTTCAATATACAACTACCTTATTGTTTTGTAGCTTAAAAACGGTCTGCAATCTGTTTATTGACAACAATATTTTAATTCTGAAAAGTAACATCTTGTCAAACTGCATGAGATCAGTTTATTGTGTTGTACTTTGGTTATAATATTCTTTTGAAACCCACTGCCCCCAAGCAGATATTCAAAACTTCTGATATCAGTGTCGAGACAGGTGTTTCAGCATTTCAAAGTTAGGGTGGATCTGCAGTTTGGTGACATTGCACTTGCATGGTTCAATGCAAGATTTAAAAACAAAACAAACATCAATCTACCAGCATTCTTTCTCCATGCTGCAAATGACAAGACTGATGATGCTGATGTTTACAAAGTATGCACTCTCAAGACCTCATTTATGGTGTTCTCTGTGCTGGATATTTTCTGCTGAAGGACATTTACTCTGCAGTCTAGAGGTGTACCTAGGTAACGCATTGAAGAAAGTGTTTAAGGATAGGGTGAAAGAGCCTTGGTTTGGTTACAGTAAAAGAATACAAAAATGCATGGAAAAATCATATTGTAATGAAACTTAGATTAAAAAATATTAGTGAAAAAATACCCCCCCCCCCCCCCCCAAAAAAAAAAATAAATAACCACCTCGAAAACACTATATTGACGTGTTTATTTTCTGGCATTGAATCTTACATTTTAATGTTTCTTTGGTTGACACAGCACTTTTGAGCGCTTTCTCCTATCTACAATATCACATGACCGCCTCCTGCACCTTGTCTAATTAGGCTCCTACTGATCACATTCCACAGCAACACAGTGTGTTTTGCAAACAGGGAAATGTGTTCTTTGGATGATGGACAGATGGACAGATGTTTGGTGTTCCTTATGCATAACGAATTAATTGGTATGGTCTAAGCCCCCCAAAAAAGAGGTTTTATCATGTATGTAGGATATTTAAACAAACTGAAAGAACTGAAACAGGGAAAACTTCTAGGTCATGGCACATAGGCCTATTACAAAGTAAAACATTATTGTTTTTAGCATAATTAACCATTACTCCGAGGGTGCTAAATGAGGAAACAAGATAAACTGAACTCGCAGTTAGCAGCCAACAATGCAGATTCATTGAACAGGATATAGGATATACAGGCAGTCCTGATGTCCTCTTACTTACCCATCTAATGACAGCTAAGAGAGTATGGAATAAACTGTATATTTGAAGACAACAGGAATTTATCAATAAAGGACTGCAGTCTCGTCAGAGAAGTGAGTAAAGCTTTGGGCTGACATTGCACAGTGCACAATGTTTGATCCGCTTGCAAAAGCAGATGGACCATTTCCTTGCACTCTGCAAAACGAGACACAATAGTGCTAAATAGGCTCTGTTGTTATCCGTTCTCCAGTTGTAAATGTCCCCACTGCTCTCTCTGCATATAATGCTGCAGATTGCTTAAGTCTTGTAGACTTCATATTTTCTATTTGATATAATTTTTCCTACGAGCTAAGGCCAGAAACATAGGATAACACATACTGGTAACACGAACACTTGGGTATGTAAGATTTATATATAGAGTTCTTTTAGGGTTTATTAAATTAGCTATTATTTCACATTTGTACAGGATATCCTTAAATCTGATGTATACGAAGTAAAATGTGTTATGAGCAATAAGTTTTATTTTGTAAGGAACACTGTATATTATATACAGAGATAAACGTGAATACCCACAGAGCTGGGCCAAAGAAAGTAGAGCAATTTACTTTAGATTGTTTGCCTGTTGTAGCTGTCATGTGATTATAGACGTGTCTTTCCATGACAGCTCAAGAACTGTCCACACCATTGGACGCACCCAGAGCACTGACTTGGAAACTAAACCACCTGTTTAGTCCCCTAAGACTTTTATTCAGAGTTCACCATCTGTCACTATCTACAGCACACAGGAAACATCTCTTCATTGTAGACTTATAATTGTTCAGTATAATGATAAACACTGCAAATTGAGACCTAGCATAGGAGAAGTCTAAATGAGTCCCAACTAAACCTCAATATGCAAATATTTATTATTTCTCAAAGGAAATCAATACAATTAGTGTTTTGTTTTAGCTTATCTTTCTATAAGTATAGTCATAATGCGTGACACTTCAATGTTTAACCTTATTACTATGCATGTTTGTATCAATTAGCACATGTGGGCACTGCTCTGTACCCTAGGTGTACAGATGGGTGGAAGAATCTGTATAGATGCATCGTGCAAAAGTATAAACCCCCCAACCACACTGGAACCACTTTTTTTTCTCTCAAAATGCTGCTCAGTTATGAGAGTGAGGGGACATTGGGGGTGGTTTTATTAAATGTGACTAATGTCCTTTAGTAAAGATTTATATCACATTGCTCAGTGTGTACCCAGAAATGCCCTTCACCGCAAAAGTGTAACGTGGAGTTGCAAAATGGGTCCTATTAAAAGTATATGATGAGACCCAAAGATTGCCAGCTCTGAGCTTTGCTGAGTGGATTTCATCATGTGCAACTCTGCACAAAAAATATGAGAGGTAAGGAGTTATTTAAGCCCTCCCACTGCCTGCAAAAACCTTGCCCAATCGGGAATAGAGGGGACAACCAGTAATACACTCTTTTTTTGGCTACAGCATGGGTACCACACACACACAAGACAATTTAATTCTCAATTTGACCAATTTAGACCAACTGGCCAAATGTCAACACATTATGGATTCCATCCACCACCATAAATGGCTCAGAATCATCATCATTTATTTATATAGCGCCAACAGATTCCGTAGCGCTTTACAACTGGGAACAAACAGTAATAAAACAGTACTGGGTAATACATACAGACAGAGAGGTAAGAGGGCCCCGCTCAGAAGCTTACAATCTATGGAGAATGATTGAAATCCATTCAGATTTAAATCATTCCTGGGCAAAAATGTATGGTATCCTGACCGATATCAGTGTGTGTGTGTGTGTGTGTGTGTTTGTGTGTGTGTGTGTGTGTGTGTCATTCAGCAGCCAATTGCATTAAATGAGCCCCATGGGGTCCAGCGATTCCACCTGACCAATAACAGTGGACTCTGTCCAATTTGGCTATCCACAAGAGTCAGTAAACTGCACACAAACTTGAACTTTAGGTTATCAGGCTCTTTGGTGTGATCTTGGATTGGCTAGTTTTAAAGGGGTACTTTAATTAAAAAACTATTAAGCAGAATCATTGGTCCAAGTTCATTATAACACAGTAATCCTACTCCCCAAAATAAGATCAAATCAAGAAACAATATCCCTAAGTACATAAGTAATTTGATGGGGCAGCTCTGAAGATGTCATAATTCTTCAATATTCTTCAAAGAACAGTTGCCAGTTTAATAGTTCATTAGACAAACACAGAAAGCCACTCACTCCAACGGGTAAATGTATCAAGCTGCAAATTTCCAGCAGGTGTGAAAAGTGGAGATGTTGCCTATAGCAACCAATCAGATTCTAGTTATTATTTATTTTGTACATTCTACAAAATGATAGGTAGAATCTGATTGGTTGCTATAGGCAAAATCTCCCCTTTTTAAACCTGCTGGAAAATTGGAGCTTGATAAATTTATCCCCAAGTGTTCTAATTAGAGATATTCACTGACCCCCGTGTTTTGGTTTTGGTTTTAGTTCCCTATTTTTTCTAATATCCCTATTTTTTTTTTCTAAAATCACATAATTTGGCTCTTTTTTTATCCCTACATTATTATTAACCTCAATAACATTAATTTCCAACCATTTCCAGTCAATTTATGTCAAGTGACAAGAACACTGCTACCCCTCCTGTTTCTGTGTGAGCAATGGCACTGAGCAATGGCTCTGGAGACTGGAGAGTGACAAGAACGCTGCTACCCCTGTTTTTATGTGAGCAATGGCACTGAGCAATATCACTGGAGACTGGAGAGTGACAAGAACACTGCTACCCCTGTTACTGTGTAAGCATTGGCGCTGGATCTCCTGGGGAGTGAGGTACTTATGTAATCCAAAACCCGCGAGATCCGACAATGCAACAATGACGTTTTGCCTCGATTCAGATGCGAGGACGCGTGAAGATATCAAGCCGGCTCGCGAGCCTACTCAGATCCCTTAAGTTCGGGTAGGCTCGGTTTTCCGAAAACCGAGTCTGAGCATCTCTAGTTCTAATAAATGCAGCAAGTCTCATGAGCCAAGTAATTGGTAATAAGAAACATTTCCCAAACAGTCTTGAAATATAGAGCAAGACCCTCATCCCAACCTCAATTTATTTCTTGTTAAGGCAATACTTACAGCACTGAATCTGAATGGGGTAACGTCAGAATCTGTTAGAGCCCTGTACTCCAATACACAACCTTAAAGTCCCCATTGCAATTTTCTACTGGTACTTTTTACAATAATGTAAATGCAGGAGGATTATGAAGTACTTTGGATAAATGTACAAACATTAAAGGGTATATAGTATAAATGCACTGTAAGGAGCACTAGGTAAATATTTACAATCACAAGGTGCATGTTAAAAAAATATTAAGAATCCCTAAATTATAGTATCAATATTTAGCAACCACATTGCCTTTTCTGCGGTGACAACAACTTTTGTAAGACATTTTTATAATGTATATTTATTTACAAAGTATTTTACTAGTGTAGCAGTAATATAGCAGCAAAATGTTGTGCTAAAGGAATAAAAACACCACAAACCGGTAGGAAAGCCGCATTTTATGTTCCACCATAAATGCTAGTTCAACTTCAGTGCCAGTATAAAGTACAATTGCTGTTTCGTGGGCTGCTTTGGCCCCCCACCCTGCATGGCTGTGCTGTGACTTTGATTTACAGCACTGGCAAAAGCTAATCATTTCTCAGGTCAAAAGAACACGTCCATGGGTCTTACCTCCTGAGGTGAGCATTCTGTATGGAGCTTGAATGGGCCAGATAACACTTGCCTGTGACTCCAGCTGTTATTCAAGGAACTGTCACAGTTCCTGCTACCATGAATGATATCTCACTTTAATGATTGAAAGTAATATTTTCTCCATAAAAAAAGGAAAACCTATTTTAAACACATTTCCTCTGATGCCATAGGTGACTTACTGACTGATCAGCAATTATGGGGTATATTTACTAAATTGCGGGTTTGAAAAAGTGGAAATGTTCCCTATAGCAACCAGTCAGATTCTAGCTGTCATTTTGTAGAATGCACTAAATAAATGAAAGCTAGAATTTGATTGGTTGCTGTAGGCAACACCTCCACTTTTTTGAACCAGTTTAGTAAATATACCTCAATGTCTACTTTCTTAAGTGACAATAAATTAATTAATTATATTTTTTTTTTAGTATAAGGTACTCGGTAGCATTGAACTGGTATTCACACACAAAAGAACAGAGATTAAAAGGCAGTTTGCTAAGAAAAAATGTATATATTCAGAGCCATTTCTAATTGTTATTATGTTTATATTTATTTTGTCTACTTTGTATGTCCCGATTTAATGTATATCCTGTTTTCCTCACTGTCCAGCGCTGCAGAGCAATGTGACTCCTTACAAATTAATAATAATAATAATAATAATAATAATAATAATAATAATAATAATAATTCTCTAACTTTACCGAATAATAACTTCTACACTTAAATCTTGCTCTCTATGATATCTATATTTCAAAGAATTGAAAGTCAAAATTATTTTTTAATGTGACATTGTTTTACAAACATCTTAAGAAAAAAACTGAAAAATGCTGTTTCCATAATTACCTACTGTTGTTGAAGCTCTAAGTTTACACTGGTGATAAACAATTGCCAAATGAGGACCACACTTGCTTTACAATTGGCCTTCACCAGTGACTCATTAAAATAATTGCTACATTTTCTGGATAACAACCTCACCGTTAAAGGGTCATTATTCATTATGTAAATCAGAAGAACATTTGTAAAAAATGAAGACTATAGTGCACCACAAGTAGAGATAAAGTTATACAAATACATAAATTAGGAAAAGGGTACAAAACGAGTATCCAAACACCTGTTTTCGGCAGAGAAAGGTCTTCTCCTTGTTTAATAAATAGGCTCATATATCACTTATTCAGTGTTTTACGTGCCCTCAATACATTGGCAACCTAGGCAACCACAGTGCGTATTAAGCCATCGAGATGCTGTCTAGAAAAGTGTCATCTCTCAAAATTGTGCTCAAACACGTTCAAAGCATTATGTGTGGCACAAATTCAATAACGTCCACACCTCAAACAAAATCACCATGTCTATAGTGAAGTATGGAGGAGGCAGTATTACGCGGTGGGGCGGCTTTTAATTAGCAGGGCCTGGCATCTTACTAAAAGAGAAGAAAGAATTGATGGTGGAAAACACAATAAAAAAATGAAAGCTTAAGGCCAAAGCTCATCTTTCAACAAGACAATCATCCTAAACACAAAACAAGATAACACATAACATACGATATTTCAGGTTTTATTTTTTAATATGTTTTGTGACATAAAACAATGTAACAAAAAGAAATAATAAGTTGGAGTTGCAGTGCTATGAAAAAATTAAAATCTCAAAAGAAAATTTCAATGTATGATTTGTTATTCAGTAAAATAAGAGGATTGGTCAAGGGTATAAATACTTTTGCAAGGCATTGTGTTATTGCTATGGTTTTAATTGTCTCCTGTGAACTTCTACACATGATGTATATGAATGGAAACTGATATAACATCATGTCAATAAAACTGTAAGGTGCAGCTTTGTTTTGTTCAGCTATTTTCTTATATTTTTGAGGTTGTACAAGTGAAAATGAGAGCACTGTTATTCACTCCAAGGGGTATATTTACTAAACTGCGGGTTTGAAAAGTGGAGATGTTGCCTATAGCAACCAATCAAATTCTAGCTATCAATTTGTAGTATGCACTAAATAAATAAAAGCTAGAATCTGATTGGGTGCCATAGGCAACATCTCCCAAGTGATTGTGGAGCTATCTGTACCACAATGTTGCATAATTACAGTATTTTCCCACGGCTGTCAGAAAAAAGTACACAAGTAGCAAGGACTCCAAGTGATTATTTGCACCTAACAACATCGCAAAAAATCATCTGGGAACATCAAAGTGTAAGTGCTACGAGTTACATTTTTGCCTATACTTGGCGACAGTGTTACATTACAGCATATTTCCCTCTTATTCCTTTTTATACTTGGATACAAGTAGATCCTTGGAGGAAAAGATCAAGTGGTGCTTTTTTCTGAAGACTCTTATTCCCGTGCACACTTACAGTTGGAACACTTGTCACTCAGGACAGGGATAATACTTGATAGAACTATATACAGATTACTTGTGTTCAGTTTTTTGTTAATTTTCTGCATCTAAATTCTGTGAATAGAGCACTGTTTACTTGTATTTCTACTATTGTATTTAAGAGTGTGGATAACTCTGCTTACAGGTGCTTTATGTGATTTAATGTGGCACTGTCTTTAGCTCAAGGCTGCGTATTGGAAAGGTGGCGTCCTATCACACTATGCCACTTTCAAACTTTCTTAGATCTTCAGTATGGTAGGGTAAATTTATTAGCAGTCAATAAACCCACCAGTATGTTTTCGGCGCAGACTGGTGGGCATCTGTCCCCTGGGATGGTCCCATAGTGGGCTATCTTGGGCTGGGTCAATGGGCAACCTGCATTTTTTTCATTTTAAATAGGCTGCTGAGTTGTGCACACCGGGTTAAATTTTCCAGACCCCCCCTGTGTGGGCTGTTGTGGGTGTGATTCCACACATCTAGGTGAAAGTAAGTGATTCATCCCTTGTAGCCACACAGGAGTCTTGTGCAGAGAGTCTGTAACAAAAGTCCATTGTCTAAATATAAAATGTGAACAGCAACTATATGAGTTTTAATTAATTGTGCAGTTTGTATTCATGTGTGAAGTTTGCCCATTAAAGGGTAGCTGCATAATTATTGAAATTGAGAATGATTATCTTCTAGCCTTTTTAGTCTCATCTATGCAACCACTGTCTGTTTTATTAGACATAGGTGAGCCTGGTTTCTTCTGTTTTATTGTTAAGCCATTGTTCCTTTTGTCTCCATGACTGTATCACTCTAAAACATTGTCATAGAAACTTAATGACAATCTATTTTGTATCAATGTCTTTATGTACAAAATGTTCTATTGCTCTTTGTAGGTTATAAATACATGTACTATATCATTTATGTGCTGGTGTTCCTGATTAGTACTCACCAACTATATAACACCTGGGAATACATTCATAATATTTACTCCCCTTACCCATTTTCAGTAACTTTCAACAATTTGACATGCCCTATCTCATCTATAAATCTCTACCCACATTTTAAATTTACCTCCCCCCTCCAATGGAACATGGTTTTCCCAAGGTGCAAAGTTAGTCCTTTTTTATGCTTTGTTCTCCTTAATGATTAAGGCACATTAATGTGGTTAATAAGTCATAAGAGCTAGACATCAGAGCTGACTTTATTTCAATTGTTAATATGTCTTGATGGAAAAAAAATATAATTTTAATTAATATAAGGAATAAGAAACAGCCTGGTGTCCAATAGAGAGTAAGAGGACGGTAGCTGTACAAAATCTGTGCCCTATATAAAAGCACTTGGCTTGCATCTCTGTGCTTTCATTATATAGCTGTATGTTTTGTATAGAACAGAATTTGGGCCAGGTGATGAGATGACATGCTTTGAAATGACATTTCCTATTCCAAAACTGAGGACAATTTATGTTCTGCATCTGCTAAACCATTTTGTCCAAATCCATAATACAAACTTATGCAAGTTTCCAGAGCATATATAAACATCTTGGGCCTGATTCATTAAGGAAAGTTAAGCAAAAAATTGAGTAACTTTTCATACTCATGATTTCTGGACAAAACCACGAGGCAATGCAAGGGGTGCAAATTAGTTTATTATTTATTTTGCACATAAGGAAAACACTGTCTGTTTTTTCATGTAGCACACAGATACTTGATAGCTTATTTGTAGACTGAAATTTAAAGTTGATCTAGGACATGCCCTACCCCAAATATAAATCTGCCATCACATTTTAAATTTACCTCTCCCTCCAATACAACATGGTTTTGCCTTACTTACTTACCTTTGCTTAACTTTCCTTAATGAATCAGGCCCCTTGCCTTGATAACTAAACTGTGTCTTTCAGTCATAGATTGCCTGTACAGACGTTACTGCTTTGCATTGTATATTGTACATTTACATTTTCTTATTCTTTTAATAAAACCAATGTTTGCTCCAAGAGAAGCAATCCATAAAATAAAGAGTTAAATGGTTAATTTGACTCCATCTAGAAGGATTTAATTCACAATCTGCAGGATGTTTCCTAGCAAATAACATTTTTTTAACACTATTGTTTCCAGATTCCCTTACGGGAATAGTGATTACACCCCTACTATATTTCACTACAGTCTACAGTCCAATGTAAAGCTTTCTTTGGGAAAATTCCACATACACTATTTTATAAGCCATGGCTGGTATCATATGAGTGTTTATGAATGATTCGTTTTTCACAGTCTGAGTGCCCTGAGTACCAGAGTGTGGCAGAAAAACTGTTCCCTCCTCAGTGCTATGTGTCACTACGTGGGTTCTACATTTTTCTGGCTAGAAAATATTGTTGCTCATTAATTGTGGCATAACGGCATCTTCTTACTGCCACGTTACATTCTTCACAGATGTAGGGCTGAAATCAGAGGACTGCATAGGGCAGAAGGAGAATAAACATCCTTGTTTAACAATGGGGGAATATTTGTTCCTACTGTCTCTCACCACTCTTCCTTCTAGAATGTAAGCTCTCGCGGGCAGGGTCCACTACCTATTGTCCCAGATCTGTCTAATGTCTGACTCCCTCGTACATCCTGTCATGTCTATTGCTGCACTCTGTGTGAGTCCCCATAGTTTTACTCACACTCATCTGTGCTACTTATGTGTAGGTATTACCTCATCTATTTGTTACTTGATTCCTGCGCTACGGAATCTGTGGAATCTGTGTGTCTTAAATATAAAGATTATTCAGTTATATAAATAATTAACGTGTTGCAGTGCATATATAGAAATATTGTTATTACTGCACACAAATTCCACTGTCAGAAGGTTATGTATCACTGGAGTATTTGTTATAGATATATGGATAATCCACTTTAGAGAGGTCATAGTGTAGAAATATGCCACCATCATTCTCTGCTATATAGTAAGTGTGATGTAGCTGCCTGGAGTAGCAACACAGAATGGGTAATCCGTGACTTCATTTTTTCTGTTATTTTCATGACCACTGAATCTGTGGTGAACTTGTTGTATGCGCCTCTATACCTTTATTGTATTATATGTGTTAAATTGAATGAAGTGGCATTTATTGAGGTTATCAGGCAGCTGTAACAGGGAGCGCTTTTTGGATTTACTTTTTTAATTACTATTCACTATTTGTTTGTGTTTAGCCATTATAGATTTAGCTATAAATTTAGCTATAAGTTTCTCTGGGCTCCTGGGAATATACCTTAGTCACAAAATCTCTTATACTAGTATAGTACATATTCGTTCATTTCATGTCAATATTTTCATACAAAACAACAATTTGAGGTATGCCCATACTAGCCACCCTGTATACACAGCTATTGATAGTTATAATTTGATTCTGTTTTTTTTCCTTCATACAGTGTGCCCAATTTGTATGTACCATTTTGGTTAATGCTGCTAGTAGATAATTCATGTGCCTCCATTTGAATCCTTTCTTTAGCAAAATCCTGTTCATTTTAGAGTTCCATACACTGTCTTGATGTCATGATGTCACATATTCATCCTCCGCACAGCAGCCATGGCCCAGAATGTAGTTGTATTTAGCAACTGGAACAAAAGCAGAATCATAATCTTGCCCTGAATTTGTGAAATTTGCCTTCAGAGTTACACTTAGGGCTAGATTTACTAAGCTGCGGGTTTGAAAAAGTGGGGATGTTGCCTATAGCAACCAATCAGATTCCAGCTTTCATTTATTTAGTACTTTCTACAAAATGACAGCTAGAATCTGATTGGTTGCTATAGGCAACATGCCCACTTTTTCAAAGCCGCAGCTTAGTAAATCTAGCCCTTAGTCTTAAAAACCCATTTGCATCCAATTGTATGTGTGTTGCTTCTACTGATATGCTTTAGAGATTTTAGGAAATTTGAGTGACAGAAAGTCTTCCTCAATCACCTCAAATATGCTACTTGTAATCTTGTTGGTGTCTTGGTGTACCATTCTGCAGTTTACCAGAATTTCTTCCTTTCTTTTATCTTCCCACCTGATACATTTTTTGGCACACTTACATAGGCCTTGCCTCCAAATATCTAATACGCTGCAGCTTAGGCTTCTTTCTGTTCTACTGTCCATTTGAATTTGTTATCTCTGTAAACTTACTATGGAAACGATCTTGGAGATAACAGGCTGTCATTATAGATGCACCTCAATATGTCATTGGCATATCTGAGTCAAGGATCATACTTTGCCAGCTCTCACAGAGAGTACAGTTCTTTTTCTCTGATAACCTTTACTTCATTGGTTGTATGATAGTGTGATCTGGAACACAATTCAGTTCTTTTTTTAAGATGCTCTATGTCTTCCCACTTGTGTATTCAGTTCCATTACCTGCACATAACATCCTGTCAAACCTGTTGCTTTCTTGAGCAAGATGCTTTCTGAGTTTCTCCGGCCCTTCATGCTTGCTGAAAAGTAAGTCATTTATTGTGTATCTTATCTGATCATTGATGAACATGAGTAACTACGTCTTCCTTTTTGGGGTCTCAATATCCATTGATCCACAAATGTCTAATTGTATAAAATCCAGAGGCTGTTCAGCTCTGCTACTGCTGGTTTTTGGAAAAGATTTTCTTGCCATTATTCTTTTGAAGCAGCTAGTGCATTTCATCTTCTGGCTGCACTGTAAAGTTTGATACTGTTAGCTTAGTAAATGACAGCTCACTGACTTATTGCTTCAGGGTTCCTAAGTTCTGGATATCGGAGCCACATTCAGATGCAGTTCGAATGTTGTTCCTGCTTGGCAGTGTTGACAACTTCTTTATACTTCAGCTGGTACAATTCACTGCTGATTTTTCCTTCTGTGATAGCGTGACTCCCTTTTGTTATGATGCAGCTGTCATCCTTGAATATCACAACAACGTCTTGCTTTGTGAGTTTCTTCACAACATGTTGCAGTCAGTACATTATTTACTGGTATCTTTCTGGTGAGTGTAGAGGAGACTGAGCAGTGAAGATAACATGTACCTGTTCCTTCTTTGGTTATATACTGTGCATTAGCCAACTCCGACTCTGTCCGTCTTTTAGTCAAGGTGGGATAAGAATCTTTTGTCATTAGGCAAATGACTTGTGACTACACCTTGTCTACGCACCATGCATGCTTTGGTGACTCACCACATTAATGTTATAGACAGTCTCAATATATGGGCAACACGGTGGCTCAGTGGTTAGCACTTCTGCCTTACAGCACTGGGGTCATGAGTTCAATTCCTGACCATGGCCTTATCTGTGTGGAGTTTGTATGTTCTCCCCGTGTTTGCGTGGGTTTCCTCCGGGTGCTCCGGTTTCCTCCCACACTCCAAAAACATACTGGTAGGTTAATTGGCTGCTATCAAATTTACCCTAGTCTCTCTCTCTGTCAGTGTATATGTTAAGGTATTCAGACTGTAAGCCTCAATGGGGCAGGGACTGATGTGAGTGTGTTCTCTGTACAGCGCTGCGGAATTAGTGGCGCTATATAAATAGATGATGATGATGAATATCTGAATTGTTATCACCCTCTTTTATAGTATTTTTGGCTTTCTGTCTTTTCTTTGTTAGCGGATTCATTCTAGCTTTCCAATATTAACAGTAGAGCTTTGGGTGACCAGGTTTATTTTTTTTGCATACAAAACATTCACCTGTTCCACATTGTTGACCAATATTGTGTCTTTAAAGTTGATTCTGCCCTGGGGACATTGGGCCTGATTCATTAAGGATCTTAACTTAAGAAACTTCTTATTTCAGTCTCCTGGACAAAACCATGTTATAATGCAAAGGGTGCAAATTAGTTTTCTGTTTTGCACAAAAGTTAAATACTGACTGTTTTTTCATGTAGCACACAAATATCAACTGTAAATTTCAGTGTACAAATAAGCTATCAAGTATTTGTGTGCTACATGACAAAACAGTCAGTATTTAACTTATGTGCAAAACAGAATACTAATTTGCACCCCGTGCATTGTAACATGGTTTTGTCCAGGAGACTGAAATAAGAAGTTTTTTAAGTTAAGATCCTTAATGAATCAGGCCCATTGTCATTATTTATCATGATAAATACTGCATTGCCAGCTAATCAGTGTATGTTCCTAGCTGCTATACGTGGCTTCCTACTTTCTTCTCATCCCAATTTTCTGTTGCCTTGCTGATCCTGATTTTGGTTTCTGTCTGGTTTCTCATTACAGTCCTGAGTTGCTTGACCCTGCTCGATCAGCCATAACTTGTCTATTGATTATAACCTTATGCTACCTGTCCTGACTCTGGAATAGCGATGCTGGAACTGGCCACATATATTTTTTTGAACTGGTTCCAAAATTCTAAAATTTGCCAAAATTAAAAAAAAAAAACTACATTCAAGAAACTCAAACAGGGTGAGCTTGCTCAAGCTCAAACTGGCTCAAATATATTCAAGCTTAAATATTGATACATTTCAACAATATTTCATTGCACAGGGGAACACAATAGTGTTCACAGTTCGATTTAAAACATTTTAAAATGTTATTTTTTTTAAAATCATTTTAATATTATTAATTATTTAAATAGTGTTTAAAAATAAATTTATTTATAAACACTAATTGTAATATGAATGTGAGTAGGGGACATCCAACATGAACAATGAACATCCACTGCCATCTACTACAATTTCAATCTATGATTAATGATTGTACATATTTGTGGCTATTATACTTGTAAAATTTAAATGAATTTAGAATCGGTTTGAAATTTCCTAGTAGGTCTATTCTGGCTTCTCTGGCTATGGTTCTATATCATTTATATAGTTCTGTCTACATGTCAACAGCCTCCATGACTTGCCCTGTCTCTACATACAGGTGTATTGATTAGTAAAACATCTATCTTTGCTCCAGGCTATCCAGGTACCTTGTACTGAGTTCCTGCTATACTCCACATCTGCATTCTATGAATGGCTAATGTAATCTAATGTGAAATTCTCATTCAATAAAACATTAAATGTAATACTTGCAAAATTAGACCAGATAAAGTGAACTGTTTCTACTGTATCATATGGGAGTGAATGTTTCTGGGGTTTACAGACAGAAAGATGACACACCAGTGGCGGATCCAGGGGGGGCGATCGGGGCATTCGCCCCCTCTAGCAGCAAAAAGCTAGGTCCCAGCCACCGATCAAAACGGGAGGGGCGTGGCTAAGCGCAAGCGGGGGGGGGCTAAATGTGGGCCAGCCAATCAGAGTGGTCCCAGCCGGCGATCACAACGGGAGGGGCGGGGCCAATCGCAGGCGGAAGGCGGGGTTTAACGCGGGCCAGCCAATCACAGCAAAGGAGGGGCGTGATTATGCAAAATCGCCCCCCTAAACATAAAGTCTAGATCCGCCCCTGTGACACAACACTGTCTAAACCCAAAAATATTACGTTTTCACTTTTTCACACACAGCATTATAAGTGGATATTTAATAAATTGGTTTTGTGCATCCCACAAGCTCATGCCCATCTATCCAACATTTCCATTGTTTTCTGGGAAAGACCAAGTAGCAAAACAAAGCAAAACCATACTTTCCTACTTTTAGGTACTGAAGTCCGGGAGTTTCCGGACAGGGGGCGTGACTAGAGGGCGGGGCACAGTCAATGGCATCTTTTGGCCCCACCCCCTGCGGCGGAGATTATATTTTGATGCAAGGGGCGGGGCCAAAATGACACGATTCACAGAGAATCACATTATTTTGGCCAGGTATTTGCCAGATGCGGGAGACTTGCCTGCTCTCCCGGGAGACCGGCAGACCGACCCTGATTTCGGGCGTCTCCCGGACGTTCCGGGAGAGTTGGCAAATATGAGCAAAACAAGCCAATAAACAAAAAAAATACATATTATTTTATTCTCCTTGAATTGTATTATGTACACTACTGTATGGGAAATATAACCCCGGTGGCAGTTACATTTACTACAACATAACTTAGTACCTATTGCCCCATATAACTAGTTTATTTCCTGTACTTGTTATGTCCAGCATATGTGATTTCTTCTCCACAGAGGGAAAACGTAAATTACTAGCGTGCCCCAGGTGGACTTGTTATGTTCTGGGCGCACACTGTTCCATACAAATGATTGTTTTCACACTACTAATCAAAAGCCTTTTTGGAAAAACACCTCTGCTAGGGGAGAATTATGCACTGTGATGGAAAATGGCTATAAGAGCATGTGGCTTGTATTGGAAATGCAAAAATAAATTATTTAAAGAAATCACCTTAAATAAGTCTCTTTGCTTTTCTTTCTTCTAAATGAACGAACAAAACTAAACATGACAGGTGGCTCAAGGTCCACAGTATTAGCTAAACTGAAAATGAAAAGTCAAATAGCACATGCACACAAAAAATAAAAAAAGGTCCATTTAAAAATTAAAAATAGCATTAAATGTATTATTTTTCCTGTAAAGTTATTCTATGTCAATCATGTACTCCATGACAGTGAAACTCGTCCTACAACAATTTCTGTATCTGTGGTCTATCTTCTCATTTTATTGTGTCAATTTCATGGTCTATCTCCTATAATAATGGCTTGTGCTTTGCTTATGTCTAATGGGCCTCCTGATGACAGTCAAATAGAAGCTGGTGCCAATCATCATGTCATGAGAGGCAGCAAAGGCTGCGTCACGTCACCAAACACCGCCAGGGTAGGAGTGGGGACCAAGACACGTGAATGGTGGTATCAGGATATAATGTGAGTAGCAACCAATGTTGAGGATTGCTACTGCTGTAAATTTTAAAGGATGTATAAGTAATGATGGCAAAATTTTTACTGAATATATCTATTCCCAGCAAATTAATGGGCATATATAATGGTGGTACATAATTGGGCATTAATATTGCTAATGCATTAGTGGCATATCTTCTGCTAGTATATTATTGGGCATAACTATAGCATATGACTGGGCATATAAATACTAATGTTGGGTGTATTAATAGACATCTGACTTCTACTTACTATTATAATTAGATTGTATACTTGACTCTTTTATGGATTCTGTGTTGTATACTTGCCACCATAGTTGAGTGTATATGGTATACTAGTAATTTTAAATGGTGGTTTTGCTGAAAGTTGAGTGGGTGGTCATGCTTTCACACTTTGTATATATATATATATATATATATATATATATATATATATATATATATGTTGCTTGAAAATTACTAATTAACAATGATTTATCAATGGAAATATCACTAGGCATCATTAAGTAACATTGCATTTAGGTGTAAAATTTGCACTAAACCATAGCAAACAATCAAATACTTGCTTTCATTGACTGACTTGCAGTAGATAAAGTTCACTTACTGAATGGTTGAATATGAAAATTGGGACGACCATTTAAAGATAAGAAATGGAATCTATTTCAGACTGATCTAGACAAGTGGTTGTCTGCTTTTCATCCTGGCCACACTCCATGTACACTCCAGGCACACTCCATGTACACTCCAGGCACACTCCATGTAGACACTCACCCCCAATAAGTTTCACTGTTATCTACATTCAGATCCCAGTCCAGCTGACAGAAGGCAGAGAACAGCGTTGTTAGCTAAGTAGGAGATTTAAACTGGATCAGTGAACATCTAATTTCTAGGTCCCGGGAGTCAGTCCAATCAGCTGCCATATACAATGAACACCACTTCCTAGCTGGTAGAACAGCCAAATGCAGCAAACCAATGATGACATTCTAGGGGAGGAATACATGGCTTGCTAAATGTCAGGGTCTGTAGAAAAGTAAACACCCGTTTAACCATAAGTATCCCGTTTTACCATATCAGATAGTCACCTTAGATGTGTGTGTGTGTGTTGGGCCTGATTCATGAAGGCACACAAAACAAACATAAATTGTGTTTGGTTTTTTTTTAAAAGCACATGTAAATCAGGCATATGCGTTCAACAAGGAGCGGATCTGAAGAAACCTCTCTTGCTGAATACGGGTCTAAGTACAACCTGCTCTGACAGATACAATTCACTGCAGGATACATCCAATACATATGTGGAATATAAAGTCCCAAAAGAATGCACAGACGAAACATTGAAAAAAAAAAAGTTTTTTTTTCATCCCACCCACAATAAATTACATTTATTTGGATGCTATTTATGTCCACTGAACATAAAATACACTTTTACAGTTGCGCCTGATTGCAAACACATGTTCCAGCATGCAAACACAGCCGTCATCGCTAGTAATCGGCACTTACACTGGACCTTTAGATGCAAGTAATACAACACGAATACACGTACGTTTTGTTAGGAACCCCTCCAGCAGGCACAACACAACCCGGAGTCTACTCTGCTAGTCAGGTGTTCACTGGAGCCCCTGATGGTGAGGACAGGCTGGGCTGCCGACTGACAAAGGGTCGTGAAGTGTGTACCGGCTGGGGAGAACCCAGGCAAGCAGAGTGAAGTCCAAGCAGAGGTCAAGGGCCGGCAGCAGGTAGCAATTCCAATTAACAAGCCGAGGTCAAGGGTCACGAGCAGACAGGAAGATCGGTAAACAGGCCAGAGGTCAGGGTCACGAGATGCACAAGCAAAGTCCAAATCCAGGCAAAGGGTCATACACGGGTAATCAGCATAAAGTCCAACAGGCAGGAACAAGGCACAGAGCAGGTCAGCAGACTGGCAACAGAAGCTATAACCGGCAGGGAGGCTAAGCACTCCCTGCCTCTTATACCCAATCAGGGCTTGTCCCTGAAACATACACAGCGGCAGTATACTTAAACTAAATTAGCCACAGGCTGGACTAATTAGCTGGAGGGCACTGTGCGCGTGCGGCGTCCGACCATTGCAGGTCTTAGTTGGAAATGACGTCCCGGTCATCAAGGTGACGGCCGGGACGCCAGAGGGCACTGGAAGCGAGCCGCGGTGGCTGTGAGTACCGCCGCGGCTCGTGACACCTTTTAGATGCCTAAAGCAGCTTGAATTGATTGCTGCTGCGTGCGCTTGAGATTGGCACTCCCTTACTGTAGATTGATTACCTGCATAAGCCCATTCCCCTCCTTGTTCTGTCCCTGAAATCGTAGACGACCGTAATGGTCCTTTGCGCAAAGATGGATTTTGCTGCATTCACTTGTATATAATCTGGATCTGTGCATCTGCAGAGTGATTTTACGCAAAATGCGCTACGTATCGGCACATACATTCCTTAGTGAATCAGGACCGTTATAAACATCCTGTTTGTGTATGTACAGGTAAACAAATTATTTTCATGTATCCCAGCAGTAAACGATAATCTAGGACCTGTTAAGCTACCTAAACAGGATGAGTATATGTTTGTATTACATATCTATATCATCCCCTTCTGTGGTTGTTCTATGTAACATCTCATTCATGTGTAACTTATTTATTCTTTTTACGTTCGATAAATAACCAAGAAGTAAGTGGTTAAGTGAATTTAGTAAGCAGCATCTTACCTTGTTTTTAATACCTGAGCTGCAAAATAATAATGCTAAAACCTAGTGTCCATCGATAAGATAAGTCTCCCTAGAGAGAGCTAGTAAATATATAAATATATTAAGAACCTCTGGATTTGTTGTGAGAATACTTGTAGTATTAATGATATTAAAATGTCTATGCATATATTTTCCTTACCTATGTATCCCTAACTATTTCACATGCTGGTAAAATAGATAATTAGACAGTATGTATCTATAGTAACATTCATGTTCCCAAACTTCCAGTTTCCATAATACCAAAGGGGCATTTTAAGGCATGCTTGCCTTAAAATTTGGGAAAATAACTGTTACTATAGCGACATATTGTCCAATAAAGTACAGGAAGGATGTATAAGACAAGGTAAAGATGAATCTGTATTTGCATTCTATAAATCAGCATTAGTGTAGTGGAACCAGGAATACAAGAAGTGTTCGTTTATTTTTCTTACATTACTTGAAGGGATCTAATATTGTCCAAATCAGAAGCGCGTCATCTCTTAGAACAGAGTATTCCTTAAACTGTTTATGTGAACAATATGTAGTAAAAAGCAGCATATTTCCTTGTCCCACCTACATAGAGATAATGCTTTTTCCACAGCATCTAACATTTACAAGCAGACTCTAAAGTGGATGTCCCCCCCCCCCTTACACCTCCAGATTCTGCATTTATTAAACTGTAACCAAAATGACATTTCATGTAAAGCAAGCAGTCTAATACCACTTTCATACTGCTGCCCCGGCAATATCCCGGGTTTTTCAAGGCGGGTTTTTGCAGGGGCTCGGAGTGTCCCAGCTCAGAAACACCATTCATACTGCACCTCGGACCCGGGAATTTCCCGGGTTGACCCCATTCATACTGCACAAGTCTGTGCCCTGGCAATTTGTGGGAGTCATCACCAGAGCACTTTTCATTGGCTGAAAGCTGGAATATGAAAAAAAAATAAAAAAAAAATCTCTCTCTCCCCCCTATGCAACTATGCAAAAACCCCATAAACCCGGGTGGCACCATTCATAGTGCAGGCAACCCGGGTCCGACCCAGGAATTACCCCTCGATAAATCCCGGGTTGAAGACCCGGGTTTTTAGACCCGGGATTTTTCACTTGTACCATTCATACTGCACCAAGACCCGGGTCGTTTGAGCTCGCCCCGGGAAAAACCCAGGATTTTGGTGCAGTATGAATGGGGTATTAGAAGACTCATTTAATTTATTATACACTAAATAAATTCCGATATAGGTTCTGTAACCCATTCTGTGCACAATTTCCCTGCCCTTGTGTTCCATCCTAGTGTTACATTAAGAATGATCGCTTATTGCATTAAAAGAACAACAATTAGGTTTTTCATATGTTACAAAGCATGGTTACCTCCTACCACAATTTCTGTTTATCTTTCTGACGAAGTAATTGGAACTAAAATATTTCTTGTAATCTTAATGTAGGAGGTACTGAAGTAGTACTATTGAGTTAGAAGTATATATTTTTGTTAAATGTTGATAATCTTGCCTTAATATTAGAAATAATTCCAAAAAGCCAAGGCCACGGATATTTTAGTACAGTAATCCACACATTGTAAAGTCTGTTTAGACTGTGCATTAATTATCTGTAACAAAAGTACATCTTTATGCTGATTAATATACTGTACAAAAAAGCTCAAACCAGCATTTTCCAGTTAGTAGGATGCATTATTCTGGTTAACATAAGGCTAGACTATCAATTTTGGAACTGTTTAGAATTCTAAACAGATCAAGGTAAACCATAGTTTATAAACAAATTTAATATATAAACTAACGCATATTAAAAGTAGTAATATATTTCAACCAGATGACAGTGATAATGATGTAATGACAATTCCTGACCTGGCTCTCATTAATTCACAGTTTGGTATAAGTTTTGGCTACAATATACGTGCACTAGCTCTACTTTTAAAGAGCTTGTTAAATGCTATTTGAAGGTAGTAGTCACGCAACGAGTAATTGTAAATCTGAAATATAGACTGGGTTATAATTGAAAGCAATTTCTACTCAAGCAATTGCTTTGAGTAGAGACTATAGTGGGAAAGAGCAGAAAATTGTAGGTTAAAAGTAGGTTACGGTTGTTACTGCTGTCACAGGGAGTAGCAATATGATCCTGCAGACTATAGTTCCTGTGTGGTTAATAAGCCCTGTTTCCTTATGAGCTCTGGCATCTTGCTCTTTGAAAGTGAAAAAAAAAGTCCTGGAAATCAATGCCTTGTTATCGCACTGCCTAAGTGAAGCTTACGTACATTTGCAGAGCGTTACGGTTGTGACAGAAGAGCAAAGCTAACCTTTTCAAGGGCAAAGCATACTTTCTGTATCTCACAGGGTAAAATAATTATATAGATGGATCTTGACAAGGTGACCAGGCAACCACACAGCATAAGACCTGTCCCTAGAATTCTTCATATGGCTGCATGAGACATTGTCTGGTAGAGCTCCCTGTCTCACAGCACCAATTGAGGAATAAAATGTCATGTTTTGCTTTTCTGTTATACATATTATGCTGGAGGAGACTGCAGTTCCCAATACAGATCTGCTTGAAAGGATTCTGCATTGCACATATAATGAATGCGGCATACACTTGGAAACTACCTAATCATTAAGAATACAATGTTTATTTAAGAGATATCTGTTGACGGTGGTGCATTTTATAATCTCAGAAGATGCATTATAGATATACTGCATAATTTAGCAATAGATACAACAGGACCACATTTAGAAACAGAACATCCATGTGACCCATTCCTTGACAATCTGCATGTTGATCCTGTAACCTTGATGAACATTAGAGCTTGTTTATAAAGGGCACTGTATTGTCATGGTTATCACCAGTGGTCAAAGTGGACATTTAGAAGTAATAGTATAAAAAATATAAAGAGAATGTAGGAAAATGGAATTTGATAGTGTTACAATGAAGGCAGTAGGAGAAGTGGCGGTATGGCGTACCACTGTATACATCCGACTTCAACCACTGGTTATCTGTCATTACATTGTCAAGTGCCAAAATAATACAAACAAATAAATCTTGTGCAGCTCTGCCGTACAATATTAAACTTTGAAGATTGTGTTCCAGAACCCGAATGAAAAGAGAAGCAAAAAAATATGACCCCATATAAATGTAACATCGGCCCCATTTGTCCCAACGGAGGCAAATTTGCAAATTGTGATAAATTTTGCGAATTGCGACTTCTTTTGGCTCAGATCAGTTTAAAAAAGAAAGATTTTGAGGAGTGGGAATGGCTGTGCACCAGTCTGCAAACCTCCTAATCTCTTAAAAATTTTAACTCCCCACCCAAAATCTTGACTTTGCACAAGTCCGCAAACCTTGACTCATTCACTCTGCCCAAATCCTGTCATCAGGCCCTATAAACCCCTTCACTTTGGTGGAAAACTTAAAGCATCAGCACAAATTGTGATGAGTGACAATAAAGATTTTCTACTTTACCTCTGGAGTTTTGTGCACTTTAAATGATCATCTAAGTACAAACCTCAAAAGGGTTCGGCTGAAATATTAAATCACTGTGACAAAAAAATTGGAAATATATATTTAATATCTTATAGAATCTAGTTCCTACTAGTCACTGAATTTTTTTTGTCCCAAATGTATTATGGTACAGTAAATATTTTTATATAGTGTCCACATTTTTGGAGGATGACTGACTGCGCTTTTTGGCTACAGTCCCGCCACCTGCACTGTACACACATTCACTAGAGTATGGGAAGGAAAACTTGTCAATAATAACCATAATCAGGTGAAAGTACTATAGAGCATTTTCTATCCATGAGTTGTAGCATTGGGTAACTCTTATTCTCTTTTTCAAAAGGTTCTGCATCATTCCCATTAAAGTGGATTTTCTCTTTCTCAAGGGAAGGGGGGAGCTTTATACATATTGGGTCTGATCCATTAAGGCAAGGAAAATGAACGTAATGTGCATTTGTAAAAAACGCACATACCTCCTCCGTATTCAACTACTGTACAAGTGGACATATAGAAACGTCTCTTGTTGAGTACATTGTCTATGTGCATATGACCCTTCCCTTTCATGCTCCACACTTGAAATCATAGTTAGTAGTAAGTGCCCTTTGTGGTCAAAGATGAATTTGATGTAAAGCGCTACGGAATCTGCTGTCGCTGTATAAATAAATGATGATGATGATGATGTACTTGCGTTCACTGGTGTACAATCCTTTTCTGAGCAGTGCAATTTTATTGCCCTTTATATTCCTTAATGAATCAGGCCCATTGTGTCTTTAGTGTCTAAAGCAGGGTTTCCCAAACCCAGTCCCCAGGGACCTCTAACCTCTAAAATGTTTTCCATATTTCCTTGCTGGAGCACAAGTGTATTTATTACTGACTGACACAATGTAACAGATCCACAGGTTGGAATAATAATTATTCACTTGTCACATGGAGAACCCGCAGTGTTAGGGGGACCTGAGGACTGGGATTGGAAAACACTGGTCTAAAGTGTCCTCCAGTATAATGCTGCAGTACTGGCTACACAGTTATGCAGCAAATATAATGTGTGAGGGGTGTGAAGAGATGAGCAATTTGTACAATGGAATAAAATACATAAATCTATTGGACTCCAATAGATTGTTGGTCAATATAGGGATAACAAAGCAGGGTGTAAATGTACCAAATACACAAAGAACAAAGGTGAAAATGAAGATTAGACTAGACAAAGGCCAGGCCTCTGATAAATCATAGCTCTCGTCATGTCACAATGAAAAATAGCAGCATTCACAGAACTTACCCCTAGAACAATTTCTAAGGCTATAGTGATAGGTGACATATGATGATGTTTGCTGATTGGCTCCATTACATCCCATGCACTGTGCTCGGCCTGGGTTTCCAGGGGCCATTACAGATTTTTTACGTTTTTGCCTATAATTATCTGGTTAGGAAACCAGAATTTTCTTATATAGTTTCTTCTCCTGGAATTCAATACTAGACAACCCATGTCTGAGAAAGAGGAGCTTAGAGTAAGCTCTACCATCCGTGCTCTCTCTTTCGCTTTGTAAGCACAAGTTTATATTTGTGGTGTTAGAGTGCTCCCATAGAACAGCATACAATAGATTTTATTTTGTATTTTATTCTTTGTTTATTCGGAAAATAAAGCATTTACAATATCAAACATCTTGTACAAGTTTTCCTTTTTAACATAAAAATCTATGCATAACATGTATAACACATCACACACACTTTATTAATGTACAATTAAAATAGGATAGTGAGTGGGGGGCATTGGGAAGAAGGGGGCTCTCCCCAGGATCTATTTTCCTTAGGCGTTTATATTGTTTAATAAAACATACAGCATTGTTGCTAGTGAATGCCGATTAGTATTTTCACAGACCTGTATATTGAACCTGTACATCTCCGAGGGTATATGTGGAAGGGCTAGCATGTTGTCAACAATTGTCTTTTTGTGCTTTAAACATTGACTGAAATATAAAGAATCATTAAGTAACAATCTTTTGTAAGCCTTAATTCATTGTGGTATAAGCACAGAAGAGCCAAGTCTTGCAGTACTGGGTATCGTATTACCTGGGAGATAAAAACTACAACTTTTTTTACCAATATGGAACAACCACATTCCCCAAAAACATGGGCAAGAAACTTCAGGCTGATACATCTATAGTAAATGGAAGTGACATTTGGGAACATTTCATGACCTACCCTAGGTGTACAGACAGGGCCGGATTAACGGAATGGAGGCCCCTGGGCTAAGGGGGCCCCCATTCCCCCGTGAGGCCCCCCCGTTAGCAGACTGGCCCCCCTGTTAGCTGACCGCCCCCCCCGTTAGCTGACTGCCCCCCCCCCCAAGCGCTTACCTTCTCCTGTCACTGCATTCCTCCTTCCGCGGCGCGCTGTAAGCTGCTTACTGAGGAGATCTCGTGACACTCTCGCGAGATTTCCTCAGTAAGGAGATTACTGAGCGCCGGAGAAGGAGGAATGCAGTGACAGAGCTCAGCATTGATCGGGCCGGGGGCGCCCCCGCCCCCATCCCGATCAGTAATTCTGCTGAGCTCTGTCAAGGGCCCCCTGGATGCCCGAGGCCCCTGGGCTGTAGCCCAGTTAGACCTCGGGTTAATCCGGCCCTGTGTACAGAACCATTTATACAAAAACTTGTACCCAGCATCTTGTTATTAATGTTTCATTTTGGGGCTATATCGGTTTTAGTTGCATAGCTATGGTATTATTTTTTATACTTTGCTGCGAATCCCAGACCTTGGCAACCGTGTGACATGTCTGAATTCATAGAGTGTGAAGGAGTGTGAATAATAAAATCACAGAAATTCTGTTTAGGTTATTTCTATGATAGATATTGTGCACTGTGTATATTTCCATGGCTTTCAGTACTTTCGTATAAGCTTGTTGTTTCCAAATGAATGGAAGAGCCTTGCGTTCGGCGGTGATGTAGAGCTAAACACTGGGAGCAGCCGCTTCATCAATCAAACAGAAAACTTTTATGATGTGTGTGGCAATGCCTATTTGAAAAGATGTAACAATGTACTCACAGAATGTCCTGGAGTAAAAGAGAAAGCAGAGAGTATCTATGAGAATACAAAACAGGCCACATTTAAAGCATCGCTTTCTGCTTACAGGAAAACGCTACCATTAAGAGTGCGTTAGGCTTTCGTTCTTTGAAATGTTAATGTTTGTCCTAGCACTATTAATAGCTATATGAAGTAGTGGCAGAGGCATTGCTCGGCCCTGGCACCGAATATAAAGCACGGGGTTCTGGGTCATTTTTATGTTCTGTTGTTATTATCTTTTACCACATGTATAGCTATATATTTTATTCGTATACTGTTGTATGACTGCAACACCAGAATGGATCTAATAAAGTGATATTTAATTTTCTTATTTTTTATTAGCGACACTTATGTTTAGGAATGTGGAGAGCTTATTTTTGTTACTGGGTCTTTTCATGAGTGTGTTGACATCTGGAGAAAGCCTTACCAGTACTCCTGTGGGGCTGATTCATCCCGGCACGTATACTGAGCGCAATGTATATTTGTTTTAATAGGCACGTAAATCAGGAATACGTACGCCCCAAATTCAACAAGGAACGGATGTGAAGATACGTGCGGTGATGAATACAGGTCTACCTCTGCTCTGCTCTAATACACAAGACACTGCAGGATACGTCCAATGCTTTATGTGCAATATAAAATCACAAAAGTACGCACAGAAAAAAATACATTATTTAATTAATGCCACCTCTTACTAATATTGGCCTACATGATAAATGATTAAGAAAAAAAGTGGGTTTTGTGGGGTTTTTTTCTATGAAATATATTTATTAGGATGTTATTAATGTCTACTGTACATAAAATACATTGTTACAGCTGCTCCTGATTACATACACATGTAATAGCTGCATACACAGCCATCATCACTAGTAAGCGGGACTTAGACCAGACCTGTAGCTAAAGCAAGAGACACGGCTGATAAACATGTACTTTTGATACGTACTTGCCAACTCTCCCGGAATGTCCGGGAGACTCACGCATTTTGCGAGAGTCTCCCGGACTCCGGGGCGAGTGTGGCAATCTCCCGAATTCTGCCCACTTCACTAGGAAGTGCCCAAATTAGGTCCCAAACGCTGCGAATCCCGTTTGGCCCTGCCCCTGCTGTCAAATGACGCGTTTGCGTCATTACGTCACAGGGGGCGGGTCTAAAAATGACGCGATTTTTGGCGCCCTGCCCCCTCACGCCCACCTCCAACGGCAGGCTCCCGGAAGAGAGCTGAAGAAAGTTGGCAAGTATGCTTTTGATATATTCCCAGAGCTTGGATTGAACGCCGGTGCCTGTGTTCGAGATTGGCATGTCCTTACTGTACATTGTCTACAGGCGAACATCCCTCCTGTTCCCTCCCTGAAATAGAAGGCTATAGTAAGTGTCCTTTGCGCTTACAGATGAATTGAACGTTCCTGCGTTCTACGGCGTAAGAGCCGGTTCTGATCATGAGTAATTTGGTGTATTGTACGCACAATATCTACATTTACGTTCCTTGATGAATCAGGCCTCTGTGTGTTCAATGTTCTTGTGATAAAGTAAGACATGAAAATCGTTTTTATATGTAATACTTTGAAAGCTCTGTCATAGAGGTGCAAAACTAAACAAGCCACACACTTGCTGACATTATAATATGCAGGTACGGATTTATGATGGGGAGTGATAGCAATTGCAGAAAATGCAAACTGTCATTACTACAGATGTAATGTCCTATCTTGTAGCACAGATTGATTCATTTGCATCTGTGTATGTCCTGTATATCACTAAACCATGACAGGTAATCTCTCAGTACTAACAGCCACATACATGTTTTTGAGACATGACAACAACACACCACTGAATTGGTTTCATGTTCTGGCTGATTGATGGGGCCGTTTCTTATCCTGACGAGTGCATCTCTTGTATGGCAAAATCACTGTCAGCCCTATGTATGTAGTCCCTGAGTGAGTATTACCGCTGTCATACTGACTTTATTCCAACCTCCTACATTAATATGTGTGACTAAGTCCAGATATTGAGATGATTAGAAAGGATTTATGGAAGCAAATCACAAACCGACTTCTTTTTTTTTATATTAAAATATTGTGTTTGTGATGAGCTGACCTTCAGCTGTATAAGACTATGCAATATTCTAACTGCATTGTTCATACCACTGTTCGGTATTAATAATTGCATTAATATTAAGGGTGTGCACCGGGCACTTTTAGGGTTTTGGGTTTTGGGTTTTGGGTTCTGATTAGCTTGAGGTTTTGGGTTCTGATTTGTTTTGGCAAAACACCTGACGAAAGGTTTTGCTTCTGATTTAGGGTTTTGGGTTCTGATTTATTTTTAAAAAAGCATAAAAAGTGCTAAAATCTAGTTTTTTGTTTGTTTTTCACTCCTACGCTATTATTAACCTCAATAACATTCAATAACAATCATTTCCACTAATTTCCAGTGTATTTGGAACACCTCACACCTCACAATATTGTTTTTAGTCCAAAACGTTGGACCGAGGTAGCTTTCTGGACTGCGTAGTGGAGTGGCCCCCGTACCCAATTTGGATACCGGGGCCACAATAAAAAAACCTTAACTGGTCTCAATTCCACTGCACAGCTATCTGGACTGCGTAGTGTAGTGGCCCCCGTACCCAATTTGGATACCGGGGCCACAATAAAAAAACCTTAACTGGTCTCAATTCCACTGCACAGCTATCTGGACTGCGTAGTGTAGTGGCCCCGGTACACAATTTGGTACCGGGGCCACAATAAAAAAACCTTAACTGGTCTGAATTTCCCTCTACAGATGGCTGATCCTACATCCTCTGCAGCATATACAGGGTGTAGTTCTAACGCGTCAATACCTCTTGTTTCTGACTAAGACAGGTCATTTTAATTAATTTTGGATTTGTCCCCAACATTGAATGTAGTTTAATATCTGATACGCATCTATCTGGACTGCGTAGTGGAGTGTTTTTATATTGTGGCCCCGGTACCAAATTGGGTACCGGGGCCACAATATAAAACCCTCAACTGGTCTGAATACCACTGCACAGATGGCGGACACCGGATGCACGTCTAACACCAACATAGCAGTTAAGGCCGCAGTTATTTTTTTTTGGAACTACAAAAAAAAAACGTAGCAATAGAAATGGCAGTTCGTCTTTTTTGGAAATACAGAAAGAAAGAAAGAAAGTAGTAATAGAAATGGCAGTTCCTCTTTTTTTGAAATACAGAAAGAAAGAAAGTAGTAATAGAAATGGCAGTTCCTCTTTTTGGGAACTACATATAGAATGAAAATATCAATAGAAATGGCAGTTTCTCTTTTTGGGAACTACATATAGAATGAAAATATCAATAGAAATGGCAGTTCCTCTTTTTGGGAACTACATATAGAATGAAAATATCAATAGAAATGGCAGTTCCTCTTTTTGGGAACTACATATAGAATGAAAATATAAATAGAAATGGCAGTTCCTCTTTTTGGGAACTACATATAGAATGAAAATATCAATAGAAATGGCAGTTTCTCTTTTTGGGAACTACATATAGAATGAAAATATAAATAGAAATGGCAGTTCCTCTTTTTGGGAACTACATATAGAATGAAAATATCAATAGAAATGGCAGTTCCTCTTTTTGGGAACTACATATAGAATGAAAATATTAATAGAAATGGCAGTTCCTCATTTTTTGAACTACACAAACAATGAACGTAGTAATAGAAATGGCAGTTCCTCTTTTTGGGAACTTAACAAGAATTAGAGCATTTTTTTTATTCAGAAATGATGAGTCTCTCTATTAGAGTGTAATGCCCCTTAAAACTCCTTTAAATAAAATAGTACGTATTCTAGGAGACCCTGTTTATATATTTAAATTAGTTCTGCAAAAATATGCATGATGATCACTGTACAGAGATCTGTAATAGAGCAGCGATTAAAGTGGCCTGATTAAAGGTCATGTAAGATCTTAAAGCACTCACAATATATATAGATACTGTATTCTCGTTAAAGACGCTGCCTAACGTGTATAAAAGTTGGCACTTATATAGCGCTTGCTTCACTGGGTGATGTGAGCAAGCGGAGTGTGTTAATATGTAGAGACCCTATCTAAACATTAATATGATAGAACAAATAGCAGCACTGTATACGCTGTGTGTAGGTAAGGTAAGGATCTCAAATACCATGACACTCTGTTTAGCCTAATCCCTGACAATGTAATATCACGGAAAGCCTATTTGATTATCAAGACCAATGGCTAGCTTCTGCTAAATCAGACAGAGTATGCAGCACACGTCTAACACCAACATAGCTGTGCCGGTGACATGGCCTGCAGGAATATCTCTGATGGAGATAGAACTAGGCCCCAAAGAGCACATAATGGCAAAAAAAGAGTTGCAAGATGGTATTGTCCTTGAGTCCTCCCACCCACCCTGATGTTGTTGAAATAGGACATGCACACTTTACAAACCAATCATTTCAGCGACAGGGCCTACCAAACTACTGTGGCTGAAATGATAGGATGTCCCTAGGTGGCCAAGATCCTTACCCCTGCTTATTTGAGCTTTACATAAGCTACATATGGCCATACATTTGTTGTCCGGATTCGGATAAAAATAACTCCAGACAGAAGAGGTGGATTTTTGGGTCTTCTGACCAGGCATGACAATGGGCTTTTTCATCCCATGGACAACAACTGTTTCCCCCCCTGGTGGCTCATTTAAGATAACCACATCAGCATCCTCCTCGTCAAGTTCCTCCACAACGCCAGCTACATCAATAACCTCCTTGACAACTTGATTATCCAAATCTGGAGCGACACTGTGGGTCATCCTTCCAGCATATGCAGAGGGTGTGCTGCAAATGGTGGATGGAGTCACCTCTTCCCGTACAGTGATGGGAAGGTCAGGCTTCGCAACCACCAACACCCTTGGATTTGCCTTGGGGATTTTTGATGTCATCTGTTTAGAAGGCAGAGTTGTTTGCTGTGTTGTTGCTGACAGCATAACTCTTTTAAATTTTTTGGAGGGGGTGGGAGGAGGGCTTAGATCTTTGGGTGAAGCTGAACCACTAGTGCTGAACACGAGCCAGGGCCTAAGTCGTTCCTTTCCACTCCGTGTCGTAAAGGGCATATTGGCAAGTTTATGATTCTCCTCAGATGTTTTCAATTTTCTTTTTTTACTAATTGTAGTGAACTTTTGCTTTTTGGATTTTACATGCCCTCTACTAGGAGATTGGGCATCAGCCTTGTCAGACGACGTTGATGGCATTTCATCGTCTATGTCATGACTAGTGGCAGCAGCTTCAGCATTAGGAGGAAGTGGGTCTTGGTCTTTCCCTACTTTATCCCCCACATTTTGGTACTCCATTATATGCAGCACATGTTGTATTACAGTACTATTTTTTAAATACTGCAAGAACAGTGAGCAATTTTTAATAGATTGAAGTATTAATGTTAATGGACTGCAATAATTTTTTTTCGACTTTTTAGAATATTTTCTTATATTTTTTTAAAAGGATTTTTGTCGAATTATCATTTTTTTGGAAGATTTTTTAATACTTTTAAAATAAAGATGCACTTAGAAAAACAAAGCACAGGACAAAAGCACCGCTGGACTCAGCAAGGACAGAGCACTGGACTGATGCACCACTGGACTCAGCAAGGACAGAGCACTGGACTGATGCACCACTGGACTCAGCAAGGACACAGCACTGGACTGATGCACCACTGGACTCAGCAAGTACTTTTTTGATTATTTTTTTTTATATTAATGTGAAAGGATTTTTGTAGAATTTTTCTTTGTTTTTCTTTTTATGGAAGATTTTTTAATATTTTTGAAATAAATATAAACTTAGCAGAACAAAGCACAGGACAAAACGCACCGCTGGACTCAGCAAGGACAGAGCACTGGACTGATGCACCACTGGACTCAGCAAGGACAGAGCACTGGACTGATGCACCACTGGACTCAGCAAGCACACAGCACTGGACTGATGCACCACTGGACTCAGCAAGGACTTTTTTGATTTTTTTTTTTATATTAATTTAAAAGGATTTTTGTAGAATTTTTCTTTGTTTTTCTTCTTATGGAAGATTTTTTAATATTTTCGAAATAAATATAAACTTAGCAGAACAAAGCACAGGACAAAACGCACCGGTGGACTCAGCAAGGACAGAGCACTGGACTGATGCACCACTGGACTCAGCAAGGACAGAGCACCGGACTGATGCACCACTGGACTCAGCAAGGACAGAGCACTGGACTGATGCACCACTGGACTCAGCAAGGACACAGCACTGGACTGATGCACCACTGGACTCAGCAAGGACTTTTTTGATTTTTTTTTTTATATTAATTTAAAAGGATTTTTGTAGAATTTTTCTTTGTTTTTCTTTTTATGGAATATTTTTTTATATTTTTGAAATAAATATAAACTTAGCAGAACAAAGCACAGGACAAAACGCACCGCTGGACTCAGCAAGGACAGAGCACTGGACTGATGCACCACTGGACTCAGCAAGGACAGAGCACTGGACTGATGCACCACTGGACTCAGCAAGGACACAGCACTGGACTGATGCACCACTGGACTCAGCAAGGACTTTTTTGATTTTTTTTTTTTATATTAATTTAAAAGGATTTTTGTAGAATTTTTCTTTGTTTTTCTTTTTATGGAAGATTTTTTAATATTTTTGAAATAAATATAAACTTAGCAGAACAAAGCACAGGACAAAACGCACCGGTGGACTCAGCAAGGACAGAGCACTGGACTGATGCACCACTGGACTCAGCAAGGACAGAGCACCAGACTGATGCACCACTGGACTCAGCAAGGACAGAGCACTGGACTGATGCACCACTGGACTCAGCAAGGACACAGCACTGGACTGATGCACCACTGGACTCAGCAAGGACTTTTTTGATTTTTTTTTTAATATTAATTTAAAAGGATTTTTGTAGAATTTTTCTTTGTTTTTCTTTTTATGGAAGATTTTTAATATTTTTGAAATAAATATAAACTTAGCAGAACAAAGCACAGGACAAAACGCACCGCTGGACTCAGCAAAGACAGAGCACTGGACTGATGCACCACTGGACTCAGCAAGGACAGAGCACTGGACTGATGCACCACTGGACTCAGCAAGGACACAGCACTGGACTGATGCACCACTGGACTCAGCAAGGACTTTTTTGATTATTTTTTTTTATATTAATGTGAAAGGATTTTTGTAGAATTTTTCTTTGTCTTTCTTTTTATGGAAGATTTTTTAATATTTTTGAACTAAATATAAACTTAGCAGAACAAAGCACAGGACAAAACGCACCGGTGGACTCAGCAAGGACAGAGCACTGGACTGATGCACCACTGGACTCAGCAAGGACAGAGCACTGGACTGATGCACCACTGGACTCAGCAAGGACACAGCACTGGACTGATGCACCACTGGACTCAGCAAGGACTTTTTTGATTTTTTTTTTTTATATTAATTTAAAAGGATTTTTGTAGAATTTTTCTTTGTTTTTCTTTTTATGGAAGATTTTTTAATATTTTTGAAATAAATATAAACTTAGCAGAACAAAGCACAGGACAAAACGCACCGCTGGACTCAGCAAGGACAGAGCACTGGACTGATGCACCACTGGACTCAGCAAGGACAGAGCACCGGACTGATGCACCACTGGACTCAGCAAGGACAGAGCACTGGACTGATGCACCACTGGACTCAGCGAGGACACAGCACTGGACTGATGCACCACTGGACTCAGCAAGGACTTTTTTGATTTTTTTTTTTATATTAATTTAAAAGGATTTTTGTAGAATTTTTCTTTGTTTTTCTTTTTATGGAAGATTTTTTAATATTTTTGAAATAAATATAAACTTAGCAGAACAAAGCACAGGACAAAACGCACTGCTGGACTCAGCAAAGACAGAGCACTGGACTGATGCACCACTGGACTCAGCAAGGACAGAGCACTGGACTGATGCACCACTGGACTCAGCAAGGACACAGCACTGGACTGATGCACCACTGGACTCAGCAAGGACTTTTTTGATTTTTTTTTTTATATTAATTTAAAAGGATTTTTGTAGAATTTTTCTTTGTTTTTCTTTTTATGGAAGATTTTTTAATATTTTTGAAATAAATATAAACTTAGCAGAACAAAGCACAGGACAAAACGCACCGGTGGACTCAGCAAGGACAGAGCACTGGACTGATGCACCACTGGACTCAGCAAGGACAGAGCACCGGACTGATGCACCACTGGACTCAGCAAGGACAGAGCACTGGACTGATGCACCACTGGACTCAGCGAGGACACAGCACTGGACTGATGCACCACTGGACTCAGCAAGGACTTTTTTGATTTTTTTTTTTATATTAATTTAAAAGGATTTTTGTAGAATTTTTCTTTGTTTTTCTTTTTATGGAAGATTTTTTAATATTTTTGAAATAAATATAAACTTAGCAGAACAAAGCACAGGACAAAACGCACTGCTGGACTCAGCAAAGACAGAGCACTGGACTGATGCACCACTGGACTCAGCAAGGACAGAGCACTGGACTGATGCACCACTGGACTCAGCAAGGACACAGCACTGGACTGATGCACCACTGGACTCAGCAAGGACTTTTTTGATTTTTTTTTTTATATTAATTTAAAAGGATTTTTGTAGAATTTTTCTTTGTTTTTCTTTTTATGGAAGATTTTTTAATATTTTTGAAATAAATATAAACTTAGCAGAACAAAGCACAGGACAAAACGCACCGGTGGACTCAGCAAGGACAGAGCACTGGACTGATGCACCACTGGACTCAGCAAGGACAGAGCACCGGACTGATGCACCACTGGACTCAGCAAGGACAGAGCACTGGACTGATGCACCACTGGACTCAGCAAGGACACAGCACTGGACTGATGCACCACTGGACTCAGCAAGGACTTTTTTGATTTTTTTTTTTATATTAATTTAAAAGGATTTTTGTAGAATTTTTCTTTGTTTTTCTTTTTATGGAAGATTTTTTAATATTTTTGAAATAAATATAAACTTAGCAGAACAAAGCACAGGACAAAACGCATCGCTGGACTCAGCAAGGACAGAGCACTGGACTGATGCACCACTGGACTCAGCAAGGACACAGCACTGGACTGATGCACCACTGGACTCAGCAAGGACTTTTTTGATTTTTTTTTTATATTAATTTAAAAGGATTTTTGTAGAATTTTTCTTTGTTTTTCTTTTTATGGAAGATTTTTTAATATTTTTGAAATAAATATAAACTTAGCAGAACAAAGCACAGGACAAAACGCACCGGTGGACTCAGCAAGGACAGAGCACTGGACTGATGCACCACTGGACTCAGCAAGGACAGAGCACTGGACTGATGCACCACTGGACTCAGCAGGACAGAGCACAGCACAGAACAGAACTGAACAGCACGAGATATAGCAGGACAGAGGACCACCTAACACACCCTCCCTCTTCCCTGATCAATGCCCGAGTGAAGATGGCGGCGGCAAGCGGGGAATTTAAAGGTTCCGAGTATCGCGAGATCCGACAGCGGGATTATGACTCAGAGCCTTGTTTTAAGTTTCGGAATCGTCAGGAATACCCGGACAGTGCTCGGATCTGACTCGGATCCGCAATGTTCGGGGGGGCTCGGATTCCAGGAATCCGAGTGCACTCATCCTTAATTAATATTGCTAATATTATTAGTACTGTAGATTATGATATTAAAAGGAAGCTTGCGACATGTTTTGCTAATAAAATGCAAACATATGTCAACCTTCATGCAAAAACAAAACAATTCATTCTATATATTTTGGCCAACAGACTGCCAGTATGACTACTGAGTGAGCAGGAGGTTAAAGATACATGACTTCGCAGGACCAGGCTTGTGGGGGGTTCCACTGGCGGCAGATAGAAGACATCTTAAACCAGCAGTCAAAAAATAAGTAATTTATTTAGCTTCAAATAAAACCTTTTTTTTTCCAGTGCTCTAGTTTCCATAAATATCTCGCACAGTCTCTATAGGGGAGATGTCACACACACAAATCCCAGGGGAAGATAGGGAAATATGTTCATTTAAATTAAAAAAATGAGAAGCAATTAACACACAATATAAATGATGGTTTCTACTTCTAGATGGGACAATCTTCACATCTGTCGTTACCATGCAGCCGTGCCTGAAGCTTATAGCAAAGTGGCCTTTTCTTAAGCCTCCCAGATATTTAATGCAGCTATTGCAGAAGTCAGTATTAGACCAGAGCGTTAATATGAAACAATGGTGCAGTTGTGCCGGTACATAATCATCAAAAAATAGAAAAGAGTAATTATATATATATATATATATAATATTATATATATGTGTGTGTGTGTGTGTGTGTGTGTGTGTGTTGCTAAGCTTTTAAACCAGGGTATCCTGGCAATGTATAAAGCCATATAGAGTCAATCTTATAGAGTCACATACAGATTACAGAGACACATTTTAAACAATGAGTCATTGTCATGTCTCTTAATTAACACAAGATCCATTTTCTTAATCCATTGCTAGGAAACAAGTCCTTGGGGAGGTAATTTCAGTTCTATGGATATATAATATTAATTTAAAGTGTAAAATTGAACTCTATTATACCCAGAAACCTTCATTCAACCTAAAGTAAACAATGATAGAAGTAGTTATTTTTTGCTTAGTAGTAATTTGAAGGAGAGAGATGACAATCAGGATAGGAGGCGGGCAAACTAGTGCCCTTTGGGTCCCTCTTGCTTCTACAGTTGGGGGCTGATACTGTGAGACAGAAAGGGCCTCCTTCACTGTCATAGAAATAAATATTATTTATTTACTAACTTTTAGTCATATTACACAAAAGAAAATACTATCCATTCACATCAGCCCCTGCTCCAGAGGAGGCTTAAATACAATCACATTATTTTACAATATTTACCAATAGAAAAAATGCTTTATATAAATTATAAATCATTTTTTTCATTCGTTATTTTCTGCTATTGCCATCCTGAGATAGTGATAGGAAAAGGAGGATTGTGGGGAAAATGTGCCGCAGTGGTTTTTTGTTAAACAGACATCCGTCATGTGGGTAAGGTGTCGCCAGAGACAGCCAGCGAATCTCTTCACTGACGGGGGTTACCAAGACGGTAACCTTTGATAGACAGGGAGAAGCACAACCTCCTTCAAAAACACCCGTAGGCCCCAAAGAGAGACATTCTTCAGTGTCCATTACTAGACCTGCATGCCTACATACTGCATATCTGCTGCGCATAGGGAAAATTTCCTTCCCCATAATAACAACTTTATTTAAATATATTCCAAAATGCTTCCCCTGCTTTTACATATTTACATACCTCCCAACTGTCCCAATTTTGGCAGGACAGTCCAGGTTTGTGATCCTCGAAATGGTGGGATGCACATGAAAGTGGGTAGCGTTTCATCCAAAGGTGGGTGTGTCTGGGAAGGCTGAGGCAGACTTTTGATGGGTCAAGGCAGACTTATTTTGTCCTGATTTTTATTGTGTAAATGTTTGGAGATATGTATTTGTCAGGTCAGTCGAAGCTCATTTTTATAAACCTAACTATATATTAAGTTCCGTGGTCATTTAAATTATTTTTTTTGCTTACTAAAATAAAGCTTACATTTTATAATTTTCCTGGGTGATTTTAATTTCCAATAATATTTATTTAGGTTTCAATTTGGTTTTTAAACTATACAAATATTGCTTAAACAGAATAGTAGTTTTTCAGCATAACAGCAATTTACTGATTTTTAAGAACATTCCATATGTTGTTACTGTACTGTACAGAGTGTACTGTACAGTCAATCTTAGTTACAATGCTTAGAGGTCACTATTAGCTGCTGCAGGTTTCCATTGCCATATGTTAGCACGCATAATGTAATCAATCATTATACAATGGTAAAGTAATATTATTTGTGTGGTCAGCTGCCTGGGAGCTGGTCCAAGGAGATTCAGATGAGATCTCTCCTGATAACAGCAGCGACAGGGTGAGACGCAGGTGTCTGTTCAATCACATCGTAACCCTAACAGTGTTATAGCCTAGTGTTGGATAAATGGTGTACTGGAGCATCAATAATTGTTTTGGTGTTGATATGAGGTCAAGTAATGGTTCTTTTAGCTTCACCAACATAAGAAGAGGTGTGAAGAGACAGGAGTTATAAAAAAATAATTTGTTACAGAGGATAAATCTGATGGAAGTGTCTTCTCACTCACTGTCACTCAAGAATTTTATTTATCATTTATGACAGCATCATTCACCAACTTTATCAATCCTCTATTTTTAGACTGGATAGTGGTGACAATGGGTCAAAAATGGAATTTAATCTTTACTGATAATCTGTGCTCTTGCCCACTCTGTGGCAGAAAGACATCACTTTGCAAGCAGAAAGGTGTGCGTGAACACAACAGTAACACAATACCAAGCAGACGGTACTTTGATACACACTATACAATGCAGACTGCATCTGTATAAAACAGCTTTAATATGGAGAATAAAAAGTGCTATGTACTTTTTAATCCAGTAAATTTAAACAAGATTAAGGCAAATGCGTCTCTCTGTGTGGTGAACTGCAAGTCCCAGCATGCCCTGCCATCTTCTGGAGTGCTGCAAAATATGCTGGGATTTGTAGTTCCACAACACAGAGTCATATTTAAATATCTCTGCCTTAAAGATTAAATAAAGTATAATTGATTATTTTCAGTTACCTTGTATTGCTTCTGCAATATGTTTAATAAAATTTAATGGTTTAGGTTATTCTACACAGATAGGTTAATTTATTAAAGTGAAAAAGCATTGTCACATGCCTACATCTACACAAGTTTTTACAGATATATGCATGGATTTGTGGCCAAGTTGGCAGCATCCTTAGGAGTTGCTGTTGCTTGCTCAATGCGGATTAGGTGGACAAGTGTGCTTACTTTTGCACTGCAGTGGAACAAGTTATTTAAATGAACTGACAGGAGAGGATAAGGATAATTTGAGAAGGATTTCCCATTTGTTGTTTTTATTTTTATGGGATAGCACACAACCTTTTCCTACACGCAAAAGAACTTAAATTCTACAGTCACTGTTGTAATGTAAAAGCAAACGATTTGATTTTGTGGCACATCATTTTTGTAACACACAGCATTGATTTGGTGAAACAACAATGACTCTAAACTCACAAAAATGTATTCTGTTGCACAAAAGACATTTTGTAGTGCACAAAAAAGTTTGTATGCCTCAAAAACATTTCAACAACACATTTCAATAACACATTTCAATAACATCAAAAGCTTAATTTTGTGAATATAGTAGGATTTGTGTTACAATTTTTTTTTAAATACTGGAGAAATGTATTTTGCAACACACACTCTAGTTTATAACAACAAACCTTGCTGCATTTGGATTACAATCTTTGTAACACAGAGAGATTAATTTTGTGACACAACAACCAAAGACGTGCATGGTTTTGCTTAATTATGTAGACAAAAAAATGACAAAGAAACAAAAGCCCACATTTCATAAAGTAGTACAATGGAGCAGAACTGTTTACCCATCTAGCAGAGCTAAATCACCGATAATGCTCCCCCACATTTTGTTGAATTTGTAAATGACCCCAATTGGGTGTAAATGTTATTGTAAAATATTGTGTATATATATATATATATATATATATATATATATATATATATATATATATACATACAAGTTAACCCGTGCATGATACTCATGCATTCTAGTCAAATCAAGCTACTTAAGGTCTTAAAAAGGTTCTTGTCATGCATTTGGACCTAGCCCAGGCCTCCTCAGGGGAAGAGCGTTACTTCCCGACGCAAGCGGCCTTTTTAATGTGTGTTCATGAGGTAAACTTACCTCACGAAAATGAGTTTGACCCCTCAACTCGTAAATTTAGCCTTTACTACCCCTCCCACGGGGGGAAGGGGGGATGATGGAAGTTAACTGACTTAACTATTCTAATTTTGGTCAATTGGATGAGCCCTTTCTGAGAAAATAGTTTTTTCCACACACACACACACACACACACACACACACACACACACACACACACACACTAACGCACGCCTCTACACATGTGTGTTCATGAGGTAAAATTACCTCACGAAAATGAGTTTGAGCCCTACCAAATTTCAGCCCTTTTTGAATTTTTTTTCCTACACACACTAAGAATTTAGTAGGTCAGTGTATAACTCTGCCCAGCAGGTGGCGCTGCAACTTGGTTTTTTCTTTCCACACACACACAGACAGACAGACGCCACTAAGCATTTATATATTAGATAGATATATATATATATATATCTCAATACAGAACTAATGGAGGTTTTATGATTTGTACATACGGTAGTGTTGTTTGTATCACCTTCTTAATACTTGAATATTTGGCATTTAATTTCAGCATTGGATGTAATAAGGAAGCCTCTACTCATATTAATGAATTTGTTTTTACCAGATTTCTCCATATATTGAACAAAACATTTAAAATCAGTTTATACATTTCCTTAAATAACTATGAAACAATCACTATTTCATATAATTGTTTTTAAAATGTCAATTTGAAATAGAACCACCACATTGCTCTTCAATCGCCCTTATTATAATGATAAGGACAGTATATTTTATTCTCAATCAACAGATCCACTGTGAAGTACATTTGTTTCAACATATTTCTTTTGACCCAGTAGAGGATATTCTTGTAAACCAGAGACTCTCACAGAGTTGCCATGGCAGTGATACCACACATTATCACATGTCAGAACACAACACACAAGTTTGTAATATCAAATGGTGTGAAGTCTGCTGGCCTTCGGCTTCTAAAGAAAATCTAAGAGGAAATGTAAGGTCTTTAGCAGTTCAAGGACTAAGGGCAGATACTGTCTTCTGATAATCTATTATTTTGAATTTCTCACAATATTTCCTGTTTCAAGTTATTTATCTTAACTCCTAATAATAAAATGATTTTATATGTTCAAGTTTGATAAACCTCAGTAAGGAAACAACAGGGCTGCCTTTATTTTGCTTTTAATATACATTAGTTGAATATTCTTCTGAACAAAAGACATCTTATTAAAAATAGACGCCAAGGTCCAACTACCAATGTGTGGTCTCTCAATACCTTGAAATCCTTTCATATATCATCATATACATCATCCTGACCTGCCCATCATAAGAATCAATATTTGCTTATTCAATAAAAAGCTGGAGCAACAGTGGATATACAGGTACATGTGTGAGCTTTCCAGCATAAATGGCTCCAATATATTTATATGCCAAGTAGTTGATAACAGATGGCGGATAAACCACAGGTTTCTCTCTACTTAAAAAGATTCTACTTAAATCTACTTTTCTTTTATAGGGTAGAGGGTTACGAGTATTTTATACTACAAAGTTGTTATTCTAAGTAGTCCTAATGTACAAATGTAATGTAGGTGTATTAGGCGCTTCGGAATTTGCTGTCGCTATATAAATAAATGTTGCTGATAATGTTGATGATTAGGTGCTCTTCATGTTTATGTTAGTCTAGTATCTGTAGAACAGACCGATGGGTCCATCAGATGAGTGTCGTGGTCCCTGTCTTTGACAACACACAACTTAAAGTGATTTTGTGCAGAAGAGGTCAAACAGATAGAAAATGATAGAATGCATTTAAAACATTTTGTACTGTGGATTATTAACAAGGCGAGTGTTAGATATGTGCAATGGGTGACATTTCAGATTGAAACAGTTAAAGCCTTGTCACATTAATGCGAAGCAATACAACAAGAGCAGCACACTGAGATAAATACAACCCATACTAACTACAGTAATAAGTATAATTGCTGTTGTCCTTGTTTTTTTTCCCTATAAATAGGTAATTATGGGCTACCGGAAATCACAAGATCACAACATGGTCTCAAGACCATACCCTTAATCTCTAACGTAATACATTTAGAATTACCTTGTAAACAATCAATTGGGCACTTACTGTATATTTGATCCAGAACCTACTGTATATTTGATATGAGTTTAGGCTGTTGCCAGAACTGTGACTTGTCCACCAGCTTTGTTAAAGACAAACGTAGATAGATAACCATAGCCAAAACGCATTATTGCGCATGATCATTCAGGAGGCTCAGTAGCAGCAGGTCACATGAGTGGATGTGAGCATCATCATGTTATATTCTCACATGTATTTATGTGATACTCTCCATGGCTAGGTATATCCTGGTGATCAATCGTGTTATGTGAGTCAGGAAGGTAAATTCATCCACTTTAATAGAGGTATGGAAAATGTTTTCTGGAAACCCATTATCCAAAACCCAGAAAATTAGAAAATGGCCAATACGCAAATATGGCCGGTGGGCACATCCCCATACTACTGAGAGGAGAACTGTTAACTAATTTAATGAATGACAGAGTCAGCGCTCAGTGTGGGTAAATGGGGACGGAAAAGGTGACTGCAGCTCAAAATACTAAAAGACGTCCAGCCTTTACAAATGGTCAGTTAGTAGGGAAAAGTAAGAAATGGAGAAATGTAACCAGCCAGGGGGGAGAAGAGAGGTGCTCTGTGCTGCAGTGTTTGCTCAGCAATAGAATTTGGATATTGATATATTGGATCTATGAAAAGAAAATACAGATATTAATGTAGGTATACATAAAAATAAAAACTAAATATGAATAAAAAAGTAGAACAACACAGTATAATCAAATAGAAAATTAAAATAGATAGTGGGATAAATAAATCAAAACAAAACAAATAGTATAATGTCAAATAAATAGTTACGGGTAGTCTTGTATATAAGTGGACATCTGAAATCTGTCATGGTTAAGTTCCAAGGGTGAGGCCCTGTCAAAGTGTTCACAACTGGCTTTAGTATAGAAGAAGTGTCAAAATGGTAAACCACAGCCATCACCCAGCTAATCATTAATAAGCTTTTGATTAGATCATACCAACTTTTCTGTTTTGTCGTCTGGGAGATCCTGGGGGGGGGGGGGGGGGAGATGTAGCTCAACTGCAGAGGGCTACAGGGCATCATAAATCACATCCTTTTGTCTGCATTGCATTGCGGGGGCATCACTTCACCACGGATGGGGCAAAACATTATACTAGATACACTTCTTCCACGTGCAAAACCTCTCAAAAGTCATCGTCAAAAATCTCTTAACCTCTAATGAAATAAAACACACTGACAACATCTAGCTTGGCTAAATTAGGTCATAGTTTATTAATGATTATATATAAAAGTAGTTGCGGTGAGAGCTCCTGTGAGTCAGCTAACAACTAATAGCTGAACCAAACAGTGTACGGCCACAGGCACTACCACTGGTACCAGGACATAGGGCTAGATTTACTAAGCTGCGGGTTTGAAAAAGTGGGGATGTTGCCTATAGCAACCAATCAGATTCTAGCTGTCATTTTGTATAATGTACTAAATAAATGAAAGCTAGAATCTGATTGGTTGCTATAGGCAACATCCTCACTTTTTCAAACCCGCAGGTTAGTATATCTAGCCCATAGTCTCTTACAATTGACCGGTGCTAAATCTGGTGTAATTGTGACTACTCCCCCTCTGGGCTGATGAAGTACCATATAATGCAGGTCAAAGGGTCCCCGCACAAGGTAACCCCAAGAACCAGGGTGCTTCAAAGGGGGTGTCACGGTCACTAGCGTTCTTGACCCAGTGCTCTGCTAGTTGTTGTCACTACTCTCGAGGCGCGGAGTCTAACGCAGTAAGTGGTCTTCTCCAGGGACCCCCGCAAGAGGGTTTGGGTTTCGCAGCGTCACTGCGCAGGTCGCGCTCCTCAAGAGAGTGCAGCAGAGCAACGACATACAGCTAAATATATAGTAGACAATAGTAGCGATATGAAGATACTCAGGAGAGCGTAGATATATAAATATGATGATGGTAACAACACTTGTCCGGCCAGGGGAAATAATGAGACATGAACTATAGGATAAGCAAACAAAGGTAATGTTATCCCAATGAGCCTAAAACGAGAGAATCCAATGAAAGGAATATAATACTAATATGGCAATCGGCCAGAGGTGATAAATACTGATAGAATGAAAGAGGGCCAATAGATACAAGGCAACAGTCACTACAGCCCACAGCAGGAAACCGGTTGACTACAGAGATGGCTGAGAAGTATCCGGCAAATAGGTGAGCAGCAGCGGTCACTACAGCATACAGCAGGAAACCAGTTTACCACGGATGTGGCTGAGAAGTATCTGGCAAATAGGTGAGGGTTAACAGCCACTACCGTATATAGCGGGATGTAGACTCACCAGGGATGTGTCTAAGAAGTATCCGACCAACAGGGATCACTACAGCATACAGTGGGAGGCAGGTTTACCACGGATGTGGCTAAGAAGTATCTGGCCAACAGGTGAGAAGCAGCGTTCACTACAGCATACAGCAGGAGGCAGGTTTACCACGGATGTGGCTAAAAGGTATCCGGCCAACAGGTGAGAAGCAATCATCAGAGACCAGTGCAATGAAGCTGGAACGCAGAGTAACGGCAGCCACAGGAACGGAGTACACAGCTGACACAAGGAAGTGAGATTCAAGATCAGATAATTAAGGAGGGGTCAGGGATGGGTTAAATAGGGAAAAGGCTAATGGGTAGCCAATACCAATAAAGGAAAGGTTATAAAGAGCCCTTCTGATCTGCACATGCGCAGAAGCACAGTCAAGATGGTGGACGGCCGCGGCGCAGTACAGGCGCCAGCAGAGGGACAACTGGCCCAACTCTAGGTCTAGAAGTCCGGTGAGTGACAGGGGGAAGTAATATTCGGCCGATCAGTGATAGTACTATATGCCTTAGTCGCCGACTGCAAAAGCTCTCTCACCTAACTGTGCCTCCTCTGTAACCGGGAAAAAGAAATGTTAACATAGCAACACACATGTAGGGAGGGTGGGAGTGAATTTCTGCGATGGAAGAGATCCAGCATCCTTTGCTTGAGAATATATGGACACACAGCCCAACCACTCCCACAGGATTTTATTGGCTGACGAGATATAACAACTTAACCCTTAATAGGTAAGTGCTTGACTCCTGAACATGTACATAAGTTTAAGGCCGTTCGACTTCATGCGCCTCACTTTTCAAAATGACACAATTCGTCTAAAAATTGCACCATGTAAGCCCCTATCTCGCCCATTTCACTAGGAAGAGGGTAGGTTATGGGAGGCTGGCCTGTTCTCCAGAGAGTCCAGGAGACCTATCCAGACTTTGGGATTCTCCTGGACATTTCGGGGGAGTGGGCAAGTATGGATATGATAGAGTGGCATTATCTTAAGTGGAATATGAATAATCCAAACTGACTTTCACATGGTCTGTGAAGGATGTTTCCCCTGATTTTAACACTGATGGGGTAATAACTGCATTTGTGTTGCTAATGTTTTATGCTCTTTGCCTTATAACAATTTTATATGAATTGGTGCAGTAACACAGAGTCAGCTTTTATGTACTTTTAAAAAACTGATTAAAGACCACTACTTCTTATTTATATATTCACATTTTTATCCTATAGAGAACTAGTAAAACATACATAAAGCTCAATAACACTCAACATACTGGACTATAAACTATATAAGTCACGTGGAACAGCAGCAACAAGTTAGCTTGGTCTAAAAATACATTTCATGTATACTGATAATATTGCAGTTTTCTGAACCATTTTGAGGACGATGATCAGTAGGGTTAATTGGGTGAAAGAAAGTAATGTGAAGCTTTCAGGTTCATTCCTAATCCCCATAAAGTCTGTCTCCTGTGGAGCAGGATTAGTGGTACAGTCATGTGCCCATTCTGATAAAAATAAGCCTATACCTAGTACATTGGCTGAAAATAACAGTGCAAAACCACATCAGAGATGAACGGTTCTAATTATATAGATGTCTTTGTATTATATTAAAAACAATACATGTATAGTTAATATGTAATATATTAATATAATATATTCCTGTAGATAGTATATAAAATGGTTCTTTGGAGAAACACACAAGGGAATCAAGGCCGGTCTAAAACAGACCACATAGTAAGAGGAGAGGGCAGAGAGGTCTGTGATTATTACATGCATCAGTGACCTTGGTGGATCCGACAAACCATGTATCCAAGAGAATCATTTTATTAATCAGTACGCTCCTCCTATCTAATGCATACCTTCCAAATATCCCCATTTCGTCTGGACAGTCCAGAACTTAGGGCTCTGTCCTGCTGTGCTGCTCATGGACATGTTTCTCCAGCGGGTGGGAACATTGAGAACGGGTGCAGCACACCTGCTAGTGGTGCATGTTGCAATGTTTGGAGGGGAAGGGGGGTTTCTAAGGGGCAGCCTAGTGCTTCACAGTGCTAGACAGCCCTCTGGGGGAATGGTCACACCCTCATCTTGAAAACGGCCACTGTCCTTCATGTTGAGGCAGCAGGGTGGCTAAAACCACTTTCAAATTGCCACTCCAGTAATATCCCGGGTATATGAACCCGGGATATTGCCGGGGGACAGTGCAGGACACACAAGCAAATACCCGGGTAGATCATGTTCACACTGAACACAAGTCTGCCCCGGTCTCCATGGCAACATCACAAGAGTTGCTCTGATTGGCTCCTCTTGTGATGATTATTATTTAATTTTTTTTTAACTTTACAAAGGTGTTCGGTGAGACCCTGGTTGAAAAACCCGGGTCTCACCGTTCACACCGGCAGATACTGGGGTTGGACCCGGGAATAACCCTCCAAAAGACCCAGGTCTAATTCCCTGGTCATTGACCCGGGTAGATTCCCCAGGATCCATTCACAATGAGCCTAGACCTGGACCATCGGAGCTCATCCCTGCAAAAGCCTGGGTCTTTTAGGCAGTGTGAATGGGGTGTTAGTGGTTAGCAATACTGCCTCACAGCACTGGGGTCATCAGTTTGATTCCCGAAAATGGCCTTATCCGTGTGGAGTTTGTATGTTCTCCCCGTGTTTGCGTGGGTTTCCTCCGGGTGCTCCAGTTTTCTCCAGCAATCCAAGAACATACTGGTAGGTTAGTCTGTGTGTGTGTGTGTGTGTGTGTGTGTCAGGGAATTTAGACTGTAAGCCCCAATGGGGCAGGGACTGATGTGAATGAGTTCTCTGTACAGCGCTGGGGAATTAGTGGCGCTATATAAATAAATAAATGATAATGATGGGTGCTCAAATGCTAAAGGAAAATTCCTGGCAGGTTTGCTGCAGTATACAGAACAGAGGTGAGTGCAGGATTCAGGGTGGGTGGGGGGGTATCTAAATGTAAAAGCTATCGTAGAAAAAATTCTGAGTGTAATTTTCCCCATACTTTTCGATGCATGCACCTCATTCAAGGAAAATTGCTATTCACACAAAAGTATGGTACATACCACTCATACCCTGGTATCTAATAACTACATGTTTTTTGAATAAAAGAGCACTGCACCTGTTGGTACTGCACTTTGGTACTCTTACGTTCCATCTTTTGGAAATATGTTTTGCCTAGTGGGATTCCAGACACCTGTAATCCCCCCTATACATGCCACTGCAATTTCATCAGCTATACATTCTATCATCATCATCACCATTTATTTATATAGCGCCACTAATTCCGCAGCATGACCACAGTGCTGTAAGGCAGAAGTGCTAACCGCTAGGCCACCGTGGTTAAGTAAACAAACAATAGCACAAAATACTGTACAGTACATGTGATATTTGGTCTATGTTCTTTATGACCTTATACTAACTGGCAATTGATTTGCATTTTTACTCACATTCAGGTGGCTTGTGGAGGACACTCCATTGATTGCAATGACTTTAGCTTATGATAAATGCATTAAACAAAGCAGGTAGTGCTTGGAAACCTACAATGCTGTTGCAGTACTTCTGAGTGTGTCTAACATCGCAAGTGTGTATGGGGTCACTAAAGACAAGGGTTTCCATTTTCATACCCATTTTTGTGCATTGTAGTAGAGTTAAAAACACTAATATAGTATTATGCACAAAATTGACATCAGTAGTTATACGGCCAAAAGTTAATATTGAAATATTTATCAATATTCAATACTGTGCCCTATAGTTCATGTTTTACTACTTGAATTGTAGAGAAACAATGTACGGGAGACGAAAAACAAATGCTTATTTTTTCACTATTGCATTATAATAATACAGAGAAGATCCCTGAAGAGGCAAAAAGAAATTGATTTTGAGATGAGAATTTAATACCTCTACTTAAGAACAAATACAAGATATTCTAAAGGGATTACTGTGAATACGCTACTCTCGAGCTGTTCCTTACATACAACAGATTGTAATAAACCTGTTATCCATTTCATATGTGATTCATTGTCAACAGACAAACTGTTTGTCTAAAGAATACTGTTTTAACCCTTAATTGCAAAGGAGAATATCACTCACTGCATTTCTCATAAATGAAAAAGTTTTAAAGTCAAACGTGAAGATTTTCGGACTAAGATGATTATAGTGGGGGCCACTGGGGCTCAAACCTCCTCCGCACAACCACAGCGCAGAGCGGGATAGGAGAAGTGACTGCGCAGATGAATAGCATCCTATTGGTCCACCTTGTAACACCCCTCCTAGCCGGCGAGCACAGCACCTTCTGTCTCTGTAGCTGTACGTGTAGCCTTCGGGGCAGTGGTGACACTAACGAGCATAATTTCCCATTGGATGCATGAATCTCAGCTAATCGCAAAGTACATCCAAAGCTTTATGGGGAGTCACTAGATCATAGCCGCAAATGCAACTATTATTATTACTATTATTATTTTATCTATGTGAACCAACTTCATGAACTGGAGCTGCTTTATTCCAAGTGACTTTTTCATGATATAGGAGATTAATTCACGTACATCTTGATCACCAGTCATGAATACATTTCATATGTTACCGCATTTAAGTAGCTCCAAGAAGTGAGTTCTATAAGTAACATATTGATCTCCTTGTAGCCTCTGCAAATTATATAGCTAACAATGTTTATCACTGCTTTACTATGGTAAGAAATGTGATGTTTCAGTGTTATAAATAATTCATACAGTATTTCTGCATAGCTGATCAGGATCCATTTAAATCATTACATCAGATGTGGTCATTACTTGCAGACGACCTGTTGGTATGCCAACGCGTAAGGCACCAATTCAAGGTCACTAGTAAAACAGCAACAAGCACGGTGATGGACTATACAAGCAGGGTCAACTACACCGTTTATTTTGTTTTTTTTACTTGTATGTAACATCTGTACTATTGTATTTGGACGGAACTATATAAAATGATGGTGCTTTGTGAATACTGCATAACAATAATTCAATTAAACATTCAACCATCCTATCACACTTGAATGTATGGTATCATAAAGATATGATTTTTAAATAAATTGTGCAAGGACAAATATAAATTAACCAATTAAAGTTTGCCTACTGCTATACAGAAAAATAATACTTATATTTATAGCTTTGCTCTTGGGAAAGTTTTTAATGGTGCACAGTACATCATTTGATGATACAATTGATGGGTAAATATTAAGCCTTTTGTTGACTATAACGGATGGCGAATTTGCGCTGTTACCTGCTGGTGAACTAGCTGCAACCTTTTGAGTGACACTTTTATTGAGCTCCACTCCAACAAAATACAAATATTCACCGTGTAATCAATCTTATATAAACTCTACAATAATATAATTATAAAGATCATTAGAAGTATCGGATATTTCCTCAACTTGATGTTCTGTTTCACAGTTCAAAGAAAAGGGCGTGGATATTATTACAGGTGATAACCAATTAATGTAATCAGTGTTACAAAAGAATGCCAAGAAAGAACTATGTAATGTTTGAGAGGTACTAAGCAACCCAAAAACATGACTGTCCCCCTGTGAGATGTACATTCAGTGGTATAGAGTTTACTTGCAAAATAAAAACATATAATAATGTGTGTTATGCTAATTGCACAAGACAATAATTATTGTTTTTTCACTCTTTAATGATGAGACAAAGGTTCATAAGGCCTTAAACAAATTCATTAAGGACAGTGATAGTTAAAATTTAGTTTAGTCCTTGATAATTACAGCTCAGAGTAGAAAAAGTATAGTTTATTTATATCTATTAGAGGTATTTCTATTGCATTTGGAGATAGTGTTATAGATGCTTGTTAGTAAACCACATTTGGCAATGCTTCATTGATATTTTAAAAGACCTGATTAAGAGATGAATGTTACCCTACCCAAACCATAAAGATATTGGGCCTAAATTCATTAAGGAAAGTAAAGCAAAAGAAATGAGTAACTTTTCACCTGGGCAAAACCATGTTGCATTGGAGGGGGAGGTAAAAATAAAATGTGGAGAAAGACTTATAGTTAGGTTAGGGCATGTCCTAGATTAACTATACATTTCAGTTTACAAATAAAGCTACCAAGTATTTATGTGCTACATGAAAAAACAGCCAGTATTTAACTTATGTGCAAAATAATAAACTAATATGCATCCCTTGCATTGTAACATGGTTTTGTCCAGGAGAAAACTTACTCAATTTTTTGCTTAACTTTCCTTAATGAATCAGGCCCATCACCTATAGGCATACTTGCCTACTTTGGAGATCTCCCATCTGGGAGGGGAGATCTCCCTGCTGAACCCTGGGGGCGTGTTCATACTAATCGCATCTTTTGGCCCCAGGATGACGCAATTAGCCCCACCCACTTCACTAACGAAGAGGGCAGGATGCGGGAGGTTGCCCTGGTCTTCGAGGAGTCCGAGAGAACTCCCAAAAATTTGGGAGCCTTCCGGACATTTCGGGAGAGTAGGCAACTAAGTATAAGTTACTTTCATGTTTCAGAATGTTTAATAAACAATAAATGATTATACAGTCATACTGAATGTACATCTCACAGGATCAGGCTTTGTTTGTGAGTTGCTTAGTAACGCTCACATATTGTTAGCCGGTCACACAGATTACATTCATTGGATACTATATCCACACCCATGTTATCTGAACTGTTATACAGGAGATCCAGGTGAGGTAAATTACACAGTTGCCAAATGTCCCTAATCTCCAGGCACAGGTCCAGGATTTTAAGGCTATGTCCCTCTTTTGCAGTATTGGACTGCACTAAAAGTAATCGCTGTCTGCATATTATATTATATTTTTACCATCAACCCTTATTCTCTGAGTTATAAATTAATATTTATTGAATAATGAATAAATAATCTATTGAATTTAAGATGCACAAAAAGTATTATAACATGATATGATGGGGATGGCAGTGCTTCAAGGTTCATTGTGGCGCTATTGTGCAAGGAGTGCTTTGATTTACTGGCTCAGGGCCTAATGCTGAGTTAGGAGCAGTGCAAAAAAAGGAGCTAGTTTGCACTGGGTCAAAACATGTTACAATGCAAGGGGTGCAAAATATTTTTTTTTTTTTTGCATGCAAGGAAAATATTGCCTTTTTTTTCTTATATAGCTTATAAATACTTTATTTGTACACTGAAATTTACAGTTGATCTAGGACTTGCTTATTTTGCTTATCCCACTTATAAATGTGTTCCCACATTTTAAATTTGCCTCCCCCTCCAACCCCCTTCAATGCAACATGGTTTTGCCAAGGTGCAAATTTGCTCAGTTTTTTTTTTGCTTGGCTCCTCACTCAGCATAAGGCCTTCAGAATTTAACTGTAAATTATTTTAAACCATTAACAACAATGTTGATAACTTTTGAATGGTACAACACTCAACAATAGTAGCACCACTGTGTGGGTAGCGGATATCATGACAATAAGCGCATGATGCAATGTGCATAAGTGTTGTGTACCAATAAACCATTATTCAAGTCACAATTTATTCAAGTAACAGGAAATTGGTTTCTATATTACATTATACTATGGCATGTTCTTTTTTTGCCATATTTCACTAGCGCTGCTTAAAGAATCAGGTTGCATGTGGTGGATTTTTCCTTTTCAGACTGATAAATCATTTTAGTCATTAGTTGCTTGACATCCAATAAGTTAGAATACAAGGTACATGATGTAACTGTTTATACTTGTATCTGCAATGTTTTGTGCATGTCTGTCCTGATAGCTGTATGTTGCTGCCACCTAGTGGTACCGCTTTTTAGTGTAACCACTGTCTCAACGAAGTGCAGCTGAATGAGGTGGACTTCATGCCAGCTGTGTTTTTTCCTTCAAGAACTGTGTCGAATACTTTGCGCTTTGTGTTTTATTGTTGAGGATAAAAACATCGATCCTATAATGGGCAAAGCGTGGCTGTAAAGGAAAAACACACTTAGGACACTTAAGGGTGCAAGTAAGGTTTCTTTGGCTAATGACCTCCTGTTGATCTGCAGGCACACTGACATTTTTTAAAGTTCCTCTATATATTTTGATATTTTATTTATATTTTAAAATAGTTCCTCTATAATATTTAAGTATTTGGATCACATCTTCTCAAATAGGTTTCCAAGGTTTCTTCTACACTGCTTCTTGTCTGTCCAATCAGACTTCCCCCCAATTCTACATACATCAAATACTCCATTATTATTATTATCTTTAATTTATAAGGCACCACAAAGGGTCTGCAGCGCCGTACATGACATACAGAAAACAGTGAGCCATGACACAACATGATACACAAAGAACAAAAAAGAGCAAAAATATATACACAGACACAGGTAACATGGTAATGCAAATCAAATTATTACTGGGACAATGAGTGAAAGTGATGGTAGAAATCAGCGAGAAGTAGGCCGAAGCTTAAGAAAACAGGGCTAGGGAAGCAGGCCAAAAGGTACAGAGGGTGATAGAATAGTAGAAGGAGCACAAAAGGAAAGATGGCCCTGCTCCTGAGAGCTTACATCCTAAAGGGAAGGGGGAGACACAAATAGGGTGGTACTAAATGGGGGAGAGAGTCGGTACAAGGGAGTTAGGAGGACTGATAGACTTGAATAAAGAAATGAGTCTTAAGGGCACGCTTGAAGCCTTTGAGAGTAGATGCTAACCTGATGGAACGTGGAAGATTGTTCCACAGCAGGGGAGCAGCCCGAGCAAAGTTCTGAAGACGAGAGTGAGAGGAGGTGATCAGGGAAGTAGTGAGGCGGTGGTCAGAGGCAGAGCGGAGGGGGTGGGTAGGAGTATAGGTAGAGATGAGATTGGAGATGTAGGGAGGGGAGGATTGATTAAGAGCTTTAAAGGTGAGGGTGAGGAGTTTAAATTTAATTCTGTAGGCCATGGAGAGCCAGTGACTGTTGGAGGGAGAAAGCAAAGGTAGAGCGGCGGATGAGAAAAATGAGGCGGGCAGCAGCATTGAAGATAGACTTAAGAGGGTCAAGGTGAGAGTCAGGTAGGCCGGAGAGAAGGAGGTTACAGTAGTCAAGGCGAGAGATTACAAGCGAGTGAACAAGGGTTTTCGTGGCTTCTTTAAAATCCATCTTTTCAGAAAGTTATGTTTTCTCTGTCCCTGAATTATTTCTGCTTATCTCTCCACCTAAATGATTCTAGATCACCCCTATATGGTGCAGAATGTACACCTTATGTGACTTTGGGTCTCATTTAATTCCTACTATTTTCAAATTGGAAAATCTCATGGCCAGGGTCGCCTCTACTACTTGTGCCAATTTCTAATCATAATTCTGTTCTATATGTTCGTGTCGCCATTTGTACATTGCTATAAAATCTGTAGAAATAAATAAACTGATAGTCAACATTCTTGTTTATTTTATTTTTTTCTAGATCTGATTAAAATAGGTCTTTGGTATTTTCTATCAAAAACCAATTGCTTCGCAATACTGAGCAAATGTTCTACGATTGCTGAGTGGCGGTGGTCTATTTCTGTGCATGCTGTGAATAGAGTAGAGTACACATGGACAGACTGTACCAATATGAATGAATATCATTTACAATTATCACCTCTAGTCCAACATATGTTTAGCCAGAAAGCTCAGTTTAATTTGCCTTCCAAAGCATTTTCTTATTTATTTTTAGGGGCTGATACAGAGTTGGTCGAAATTTCAAACCAAATCAAAGCAATTTGTGTTCATTAAAAAAGCAGCAATTGCAACCATATGCAGAGCGGCACCTATCTTACAATGTTGGAAGGGATAGCATATGCTCTGGTTTACCCCAGACATAGGTCACATACACTTATGTCCCACTTGCGCCCATGTTTATAACCATTCATTTATTTTATTTGCAACAAATGCATTTGCTAACAGGCATCAATAAAACTGATATTTTTACTACAGCAGAAATATCTCCCCATCTCATGGACGAATATAAAATAAGCTTAAACACGCACACAAAACATAATATATGTACGAGTGTGGAAGAAATCACCAATCAGAGTAAGTGGAACATGCGCAGACAGCCAATCACAAGCAGATTGCTAGTATGGGAGACCATCATCATTATCATCACCATCCACTATTTCCACCTGCCTCTGATCACCTACAAATAATATCACTTTCTCAGGTGCATGTGTGTCTCTGTCTCAGTCTACGTTACAACGCCCCCATCCCACCTATCCAGGTGCAAAGAGGCAGAAGTGGAGGAATTACTTAAATCTGCATGGGCACATACTCTGCAGCCACTTTTTTGGCAAGCGCAGAGCAACATCATGCAAGATATTCTATGCACCGGTGTCTGCATCAGCCCCTTAGAGCCATTTACAAACTGATATTTTACAAGATCCCTTTTTGCACAAATGCTTCCATGGTGATGTTTGGTTGTGAGTTTGAGCAGGTGCTTGGTGTGACCATTTGCAGGATTTTGGTTTATTTTAAGATGTCAAAATCCTGCTTCTTGGACCACCCCATTAATTAATTAAAAATTTCCCTTTTTTCTCTTAAAATGCAGCAATCACAAAGTCATGAGAGTAAGAGAAATTGGGACTGTATATGTACATTTTAATATTTTTACTATCTTGCTATATATGTGTCTATAAATGTGCTTTCCCATATAAGGGACATTTGGATGGTGCAAAAGGCATCCCATTTAATGTATAGACCTATTGGGTTATAAAGCTCTAATGCCACCCACTATCCAGTAATGGCGACTAAGTTCACAGTCTCCACTACTTGAAAAGAATTTTGTCTTATCAAGCAGCACAAAACTGTTATCTGCATCCGTGCACAGTATGAGGATGTAACTGTAGATAACCAGCATTTAGTAATGATTTTTCCTCTCCTCCAATCACAATTGTGCATGTCCCAAGTTTGCCACCTTCGAATCCAATCCATAAGCATACCACACTTGCTAATCCATGTACATATCTATAAACACACAATTTTTAGCTTAATAGATTTAATAGATTATACTCCTTGGCTGTGTTTTATGTGTTCGGATAATCTTCCCCTCCTACTAACCATTCCTATCTTTAGTGGTTTGTATATTATGTTATCCCCTTCTATTATTTTAGAAATTCTTAGATTAGATCTTTAATTAGAGATTTCAATGTTAATTTTGTAATTATAAATATATAACCAGTGTAACATTTAAAATTTGGTAGATGGTTAGTGGAAGAGTGAAATGAATTGATAAGGCAAACTGAATTATGTGTGATTATAGCACCATCTAGTGGTTTCACTTTAAACTAAAATCTCAAAATCTTGTAATGGAAGAATTCAGTCAGTAAATGTTGTCCACAAACATTGATCAGTGTTCCGCCCCCCTCTTGCTGATTGAGCAGTGCCACTCCACAGCTACTTGTGTCCCCGGATGGTCGCTACAGGAGGGAGCAGAGTAACTGACCCAGTGAGAGGAGTGCAGAAAGAATACTTTAAGATTTTAATATATTTTTTGCAAAACATGCCAATGTCTATTATCTACAGGCATTTATCAAGATGCAATTTATAATGATTATTTGGGACATTTTAGACAATTCAAAGATTCCAATGATTAAATAATAAAGAATCTATATCAATCATGATGTTTCCTTACATTGATCTAGAGTCCCCTGGTTTTATATTCACACATTTTGGGGTTTTACTTCCATTATTCTACATTTCATTATTTCCTAGGCAATTCTTGTTTGGATAAAATCCTTATTGTTTTATATACGTACATTTATGTCTCACGTGACTCCACTATCTGCTTTACTGCTCACATTCAATTTCCATACCAGTCTTGTTATCCATTGTCTCATCATACCTTGCACGACTACTGCAACCCCCTCCTAGAAGGAAATCCATCACCCATGTATCACCACTTCAATCTGCCCTCAATGCTGCAGCAAGTCTGACCTTCCTCTCTCGCTGCTCCACGTATGCCACAACACTCTGCAAATCTCTACACTGGCTCCTGTGTCCACAAGGTTCCAACTCAAATTACTCACCCTTACCTACAAAGCTCTCAAAACCACCACACTTCATACACATCAAATCTTGTTAAAATACTCTTCCTTATGCCCTCTTAGATGTACCTCTCACCTCGCCTCTGATAACCATGTCTCACTCCCTCCTACACGACTTCTACTGTGCCTCTATCAACTTCTGGAATTCCCTACCACGTCTGGTCAGTCTCTCCTAAAGCCTTCAAATCTTTAAACGCTCTCTGAAAACCCAATATAAAGGTATTATATTAATAATAATAACAATAATAATAATAATAATAATATAGTATTAATAGTAATACAACCAACTCCCATTTTACACTGGTAGACCCTCACAACTCCACTCTGAGTCGCACTCTCTCATCTTGTCTCAGCTGTCTACGCTCTCTCATGAGCAGAGTCCTCCCTAACCTTTTATATTCATGTCTGCATTTATTTTGCCTACTTTGTATGTCTCTGTTTTATGTATCCCCACTGGCTGGCACTGCAGAGCATTGTGGCGCATTATAAAAATCAACAACAAAAATAATAATGACTTGCTGCTTCCCAACATAATACAACCTGTAGCCAGAAATAAAAGAGAGACTTGAATATGGCAAAAAGTCAGGTTTATTAAATTTAGGTTAGAATTTGAAATGATGCAAGAACAGCACTGCAGGGAGCCAGTCCTAGCTGTATGTATACACATTTGGGAGCACCCTTCTGTCCCCTCTGACTAGGCCTTGAAGCTCCCACTCCCCCTTCCATAGCTTTCTTGTGTGTCTATTCTATTGCAGTATTATTGTGCAACCTTTGCATTAATGCCATATATCTTGCTTATAAAGTTACATACAACACAATGGGGCATATTCAATTGTCGGCGAAAACGCAGAAAATCTCGCGGTGCACGCACTATTACCATTATTACGGTAATAGTGCGTGTAAAAAACGTTATTACGGTAGTTTACTTGCTGGATTTCAGCTCGCAGCTCCTGAGCCGCGAGCTGAAATCCAGCTAACTATTACCGTAATAATGGTAGTAGTTTTAACGCCGCGGAAAACGGCGACAATTGAATATGCCCCAATATGTTAGACCAGACTGACAGAGAATGTTAACAATCACCGTATTTATAGCATACAAAAGGTACTTTGCATGTATACAACACACATAGATTTTGTCACTGAAAATGGTGACGTGTGGGTGCAAAAACTAGTTGTTCTTCTCTTCTTAAAGAGGTATCAGGGGAACTGACTACTAAATGTAGACTAGGCCCACTTTTTATGCCCATGTGATAAACAAGCCTTTTTGCAATAAGATATATTTAAAATGCCATTTAATTGGCTGCAAAGGCACTTTTACAGGGTGTTCCCTGGTGCGCGGCTGCACAGGCTTCTTTACCCTGTAAAAGGACTTGTTTTGAACATGTCCTCAGAGGCGACGTGAAGGTTGACCCCAGGCTTGCAGCACAATCTAGCAGTACTTTATATGACCAAGTGCCATTTCAAGCAATGTAAAAAATGATTCAATTGTAAGATCCTGACACATATTAGACAGCCCCGATGTCCCCTCAATTCACATGACCGAATTAAAACATAATGGGGCTAATCTGAGCAGGACGTTAGGGGTTGTTCAGAGTCAGTAGGCATTTTGAAGTGATGTTTTTACTCTTTCCACCATGTGTATGTCCAGGCGCAGACTGATTTCTGATCGATTCCAAGGGCAGCTCCCAAAACTGAACTGTGGGCGTGCTCGTATATATGTGCTAAAGAAACATTTATACTAAGTGTCAGCTCTGTGCATCCTCATCTTCTGCACATTTTGGTAATTGACCCTTAATGAATTGCACAAGATAGCAATGAATTTAACTAGTTCTGTATAGAGGAACCGGCCAAAATACCTTCATGGCGATGTGAGAGGTTGATCCACAGGTACAGAGTCACTGTTGCTAACAGAGATACCAACAGTTACTAAATGCAAAGGTTTTACATACGTTTTCCAGACAGTGGATGGTATGTCAATAACACTACTTATTACATATGTGCACCTATTTGATCACACATACATTTCAAGGCTCACATCAACTTTACTACCCAAGGGACTGTGAAAGTCAATGTGCAACTGGATGGTGCAATTTGCATCCAATTATAAGTATAACACAAGACTTGACCACTGCCACCTCAGCGGTTGTGTACAGATCAAGTCATTTTGTGGCAGGAAAACCCCCCAACGTGTCTTTATCTCACTTAAATTATCTTATTAGACAAAATGAAATATTGCTTTTCCATGTGGGTGCAAAAGTGGTCTCTCTTGTGCCCCTAATCTGCAGTCCAGTCACCAAGGTATACCCCAATCTGCATAACTCCTTCTATCAAACAGGGCAAATGTTTGCACTTCTGCAGACGCAACCATTTTGGCCTGCAAATCAATGCACATATCCATAAAAATGTGGACACTCAGCAAAAGTAGGCACGTGATATTATAAAAGAGCATCTCCATGTCACCATAAAATGTAGCCTCTGATACTGAATTCCATAAAATGTTCACAGTGATAGACTCTCGTTAAGGATGGCACACATACATGGGAGTGTAGTACAAACTATTACTAAAAATATTACCAATATCATTATATCTCATAAAAAGAATACCCAGATCACCGCAAACACTTTGACATTTTATGATTTAAACATGGAAGAATTCACTTGACAAACTGCCAGAAATAAAGTGTGCCATCTGGGAAGATAATATGTCAACTGCCATTTATTCTTAGACCAAACATCAAAACCATTCAATGCTACATAGGTTTCACTTCACTGTTTACAGATTTGACGCTCAACTCTCATAATTTCTTGCCATGCTTTTATATGAGTACGATACATTAATCTTTCTCTGTTTAAAACATGAGGAATTATATTTGGAACTTAGCATAATAGTGCGGAATGTGCTGGAAACACCACTGTACTGTAGAAATAGGAGTAGCAGCAGCAACAACTGTCAGGTTCTGGAGTCCCCAAACCTTCCCAATTATCCTGATTTAGGTGGGACAGTGCTGACTTAAAAGGACTGCCCGGTATCCCAACAATCAGCACCTTTGGCTGGAATTTTTGGAAGTACGTGCCACTCACCATGTTGGGCAGGAGCTATGCGTATATCTGCCCTTGTGCACGTGCCAATATACAGGTCTTCCTAGGGGAGCGGAGATGGAAACTGGCAATACTAAAAAAAAACAGCCTCATCACCTCAGGGCACTACTGATACATAGACTCACTGGAGTGAGAGGGAGGAAATCTCCCTGGCCCATTGGGGTAGGCCTGAACTGTCACTGCTCCTCTGGACAGGTACTAGACTCTCTCTGTTCTCCTTTTTCAGCCGGTGTCCAGAGATCTGGCCTCTGTTAATTTAGTGTTTGGGTCACAAGAAAGTGTGTGGAACTTTATGTTGTCAATTACTTTGTCATCCTGACAGTAAAGAAAATTAAAAAAGCAAGAAGTTGTTTGAGTGTGTTTTACCAGAAGAGTGCTAGGGCCACAATGTATACATATATATATATATATATATATATATATATATATATATATATATATACACAAAGACATTAGAGCGGAACAGTGACACACTGCATATAATGCAGGTAATTTAGCTGCACAATAAAAAAAGCACATGATGAAAATGATGATTTTTCTTTCCAAAAACATGCTATGCAGAGCTTAATAGTTACAGTTTAACTTTCCAAAACATATTCAAGATCTATTTACAGTATTTGTGATGCAGATACATACAAGCATATAGAAACCTTCCTGTATAAGGCTGGTACGAGGTGCATAGGATGTGTAGGGTGTGTAGGTTTAGCTGGTTTCACACCAGAAATAAAAACGTAAAAGGTCAGACACCAGTCTGCACTCTCCCACGATGGCAACATAATCATATACATGTTTATGTGGTTAGATTCCTATAAATGCATAAACAAGTCAAACAACTAGAGAAGAAGAATATAGTTATCACATAAATTCATACTAGTAAAACATAATTAGATATATATTCCACAGTTATAGAGGCAAGACATATATACTTAGCAGCACTGAATACATATAAGATAGCTATAGGGCGAAAAGCCTGGGAAAACTGGAGTGTTCACCAGCAATAGGATATTTTTGTTTTGCTCTACACATCAAAGTGTTACATCCGGTGATTATCCCAGCATACAGTAAGATTCTGTGCATGGAAAGGCCTGTATACAAAGTATTGCCTCAACACTCTATTAATTGAAGACAGAGCAGGCAAATATATGGATCAACATGTAGTCAGACTCATATTTTTTTTTTATCCTCAGTTTACTTCCTTTTCAGATATATCTCTTTATGTATTCTTTGAATGTGTTATTAATATCCCTGCTTATTCTTTTATCACATCTTTATCTACTTCACATACATTTCCACTTCCCAAACTGTATTGTGCACATTTCTGCAAACCACAACATCAAGGCGTAGAGCAGGCTTAGGCAACCTGTGGCTCTTCAGCCTTTATGGATCTACAAGTCCCAGCATAACAAGGAAGAGCATGCTGGGACTTACAGTTCCACAGCAGCTTAGAAGCAGTAGAAATGCTTCCCAATGGAGTCCTGTCTGCCAAGGAAATTTTATTAAATGTCCCTGACCAAAACGATAGGCCTGATATTTTATTGCCGTGACAGATCAGTTATACCTTAAATCTAGCAAAAGATATCCCAGGGGCAGCTGTGTGGTTCTCAGTGGCCCCAGAAATATTGGTCTGTACCAGTAAATGTTAACATAACATCTTGCCAGGCCAGTCATGCATATATATATATATGTTTTAAGAGAGTACCGCTGTAATACTTGTTAAATAGGCTTCCGCTATGGTACAGCCTTCGCTGGTGAAAGCTGGCAAAACAACGCTGATAGGGTTGACGCCAATAATGAGAATGTTATCTCCTACGGTGACTCTTTTATGTATGGGTGAAGTGAAAATAGGCCCTATTGGGGAAAACTCCATTATCCTGGAAATTCTCCCTTCCATAAAAATGTCCCTTAGTCTGTTTCATGTGCAATTTTTCAGAACACCAGTCTGTCACAATAGAGTAGAGCAGCTGTGTGATGTTATCTATTGTTATCTATACTGCAACAAGCAAAGCTGAATGAAGACCCCCCCCCCCCCCCCCAAGCAACACAGTGGTTTTGACGCCAATCCAACCATCCCCCCGTCCCCACGAGCTTTGTAAAAAAAAAAAAAAAACATAAAAGTGGGTTATGGTAATTTGGGACCTGCAATGCCCTCTGGGCCACAGGTGAGAGCCTAGAATACATAATGGATGATTCTCTATGGCTACAAAATAACATGAACTCTATTTATTCAGCGATACATGTTGCTTTTAAAAAATGTTGTCAGTTCATGGAAATTTTGCATTAACATTTGTGAATATTTACAATGCCTGTTCCCATCAGATCAGCTTACTAGTTCAGTAGCCCTTCAAAGGCTGCACACAAGTCTGCAATTATACCCTCAGGTGTAGATTATAAAGAATGGGATATTATAAATCAGATTCTCTATCAGTAATCTCTGGGCTTTATGCTACCTATCATACACAAATATACAAATGTAACAAACATGTTATATAATAACTTACCACAACCTCATGAACATTCTCAGGGTGTATTGAGTTTAAAGCTTCTGATTGGAGTCCTTACTTTATCCCAGACCCGAAACTTTAAAAAATGTTATATATTGCTTTTAAATCCTATGTAAGGTGAGCCTGCATGATTCAACTAATTAATTGAAGCAGGACTGTTAATTCAGCAGCAGGGCTTATCAGTCTCTGCATGTGATTCCAGCCTGTAATGTCTACTTATTTTCTCCTGTTTCAATTCCTTCAACAGGCATTTTCACAGGTTGTCATAGTAACTAATGAAAACTGATTTATTGCGAAAAGGAAAAAAAAATGCATTCAAGCTCAACGCCACCTGTGTGAATTAATTTATTAATAACTGGTTCAGCCAGCGGCAGGAAAATAAGACAAGCAGAGCTTTGCTTTGCCTGGCCAAGGCCTAGCTTGCAGGTTTAGGCTTGTTCTAGTATTTATGTCAGGCTTTAATTAAATCTGAAACCTGCACTGTGTGAAAAAGACAAAAATGTCAGTTCCGCCTCTTATCACTGATTTTCAGTAATTCAGTAAGTTGCAATAACTGTCATTTATTCTCAGCACAAACATTTGTTATAAACTTCAGAGTGTTCAGCAGCCACATTCACATCATCAGTGCTTTTATTTCCAAGCACAGCTATAGTAATATTTTAAGATGTACCAAAGGCTGATTTAGTGGGTTGGGTACGTTTTACCTATTACCAGTATTCCGACATCTCCAATGAAAGCACCGTGGTGACAGGAAGTGATTCCGATTGAAGAAGTGTTCGGCGGTGCAAGCTGACATTATCGCGACGTCTCTCAATAGACATTTAAAGCGGCAATGTGGGGACCCGTAAGGTTAAGTGTTTAAACACTTAACCCGACATTGCCGCTTTAAATTTCTATTGACAGACGTCGCTTTGACGTCACCTTGCACCGCCAAACACTTGTTCAATCGGAATCACTTGCTATCAGCATGGTGCTCCCATCGGAGATCTCCAGCGTCGGGTTGAAGGTAAGTCTGTTTATTTTCAAATCGGCTTTTCATAATTTCGGAGGTATTTTGTAGGGGTTCTCCATGTCGGAATAGTGGTAATCGTAAAAACCATTATCACTGGATATATTTAGAGGTAATAGAGTTCTAATGGGAAAGACTTTGATGGTCCCTTTCATTTAGCCCACTAGTATCCCAGGAACTAAAACATCCTCTCATTTAAATTATCATGGATGTAAAACAAAAAATAATACTACTCAAAGCCTTCAGTAGATGCCACAGAGATGTAGTAGGTCATTGTGGTGGCATTCAGTGTGTACAATATATTGAATGTGGTGCAATAGATAAATAATATGAGAGTCAAAACATTGTAATTACCATCGTACAATAGCAGAAACTCCACGTAGAGGTTACTCAATGCAGATCAGGCCCAGTTGTCCTGACTGGTATTTATTAAAAAACAAAAAAACAAAAACACCTCTTGCCAGGAGTCAAAGTGACACTCTAGGCTGGCTAATAGAAATCTCCTATCTTGGACAGCCCACTACCTGACACATAACACTATGATATCTTATCATATCATATCATATCATATCATATTATATCATAACATATCATATTATATCATATCATATCATAGCATTTCATATCATAGCATATCATATCACCGTAGACAGCACAGTGACTTAGTGGTTAGCACTTCTGCCTCACAGCACTGGGGTCATGAGTTCGATTCCCGACCTTGGCCTTATCTGTGTGGAGTTTCTACGTGGGTTTCCTCTGGGCGCTGCGGTTTCCTCCCACAATCCAAACACTTACTAGTAGGTTAATTGGCTGTTATCAAATTGACCCTAGTCTGTCTGTGTGTGTTAGGGAATTTAGACTGTGAGCTCTATTAGGGCAGGGACTGATGTGAGTGCGTTCTTTGTATAAATGATGATGATCTACCTATATTTAAGATTGGGAAATTGTGACAAATTAAGTCAAACATTGATATTCCAAAACCAGCCGTTATCCTCCCAAACCATGCCCCCTTTGAATGACAAAAACTGGGGCTTTTGCTTTCAGGTCAGACTCATTTTCTGTCTCCTGTGTTAGTGAATGATTTACTGCCAGGGGATGGGGAACAAGATGACATATAGTACAGACAGTACTAAGACAAAAAAAGATGACGTGAGGAGTTTAGTGTCCCACCAACTCATGTCCCTGCAGGCAAAACACAATAGTCCCTTAGCAAAGCAACTGCAAGGATGTTATAATCACTCCAAGAAATCTTGTGGTGTGTGAAAAAAATCTATGCACGTCACATATGGGAAGTGATACTATGCAGTACTATGTAGTATGCACGTTCTCTGTGTACAATAGAATACTGCTTCAAGATATAACCGTGAAGTAGAGAAGCCCATAGTTGCCAACCTTTAACGATTGGCCTCCAGGAGTCTCGGTGTAGAGGTGGGCATGAGGGGGTGAGGCTCCTCGAATCGCGTCATTTTGGCCCCGCCCCATGTGACCGAATGACACGAACGCATCATTTTAACACGGAAGGCGGGCCAAAATGATGGGATTCCCGGTAAATCACCTCATGGAGGCTTCAAATCTGCCCACTTCCTAGTGAAGTGGGCAGATTTGCGCGAGAATTGTCAGCTCTTCCGGGAGTCTGGGAGACCTACTCAGAATTTGGGAGTCTCCCAGGCATTCCAGGAGAGTTGGCAAGTATGGAGAAGCCACTAGACTGTCACGTCAAACAAAATAAAGATGTCATTTTTCACTTTACAATATGTTGCAGACAATGAAATAACACACAAAGGCTCACGGATGCAAGTAACATAGGTCTTTTTGTACTGCACTTGTGACATAAAAACTAGGGGAGAGAAGTAGAGGACAAGCGTAGGCCGAATTCAGTAAGGACCTGTTCACGTTATTGTGACTCATTTAGTCATGGACACAGACACACATATTCCTAACAAGAAGCATATGTCTTACCAATGCTAGAGAACTGGTATAAATTTACATGATGATGATGATGATGATGATGATGAAAAATATTAGCAGTACTTTGTAGCCAGTTCTGATTGGATGATTGTGGATAGACCTCTTCAGCTTATAGAAAGAAAACGTTAGCAGCTATTTTATATCAAGTCATTGACACCTATTTGCATTACTGTCCGTACCTACAGACGGCTGCAGGAAAGACGATTCCAGGTTAATTCTCTCTTGTGTATCTAACCCCATTATCCTACTAATACACATCATAATAATGTATTAAGACGTGTTTTTATTACATTATTAGGTTGTGTACAAGTAGGACAATGGGGTTAGATACACAAGAGAGAATTAGATTTGAATTGTCTTTCCTGCAGCAGTCTATCCTACACTGAGTACTAATACAGATACCTAATGCTTGTGTATCCTATGCTGCTGTCTGGCATACAAACACACACTGGTACGCCTGACGTAAGAACTGCATATAGTATATAAATAAATGTTAATAATATTTGTTGTTTGCATGGCAAGATACATCCCCATATTGTTCACAAACTCATAATAGGTAAGAGTTGTGAAACTTTGATATCCTTGGGCTTGATTCATTAAGGATCTTAACTTAAGAAACTTCTTATTTCAGTCTCCTGGACAAAACCATGTTACAATGCAACGGGTGCAAATTTGTACTCTATTTTGCACATAAGTTAAATACTGACTGTTTTTTCATGTAGCACACAAATACTTGATAGCTTATTTATACACTGAAATTTAAAGTTGATATTTGTGTGCTACATGAAAAAACAGTCAGTATTTAACTTATGTGCAAAACAGAATACTAATTTGCACCCCTTGCATTGTAACATGGTTTTGTCCAGGAGACTGAAATAAGACGTTTCTTAAGTTAAGATACTTAATGAATCAGGCCCCTTGACTTTAGTAAAATGTTTTATCCGACACAAATGGAAAAACAAGAGGCCTCTAGATGGCACACAGAGCAGGTGTTAATTCCTGGAACATAGCAACATCCAGCCCTTGATACAGTTCTGTAATCACTATGCTAAAAATATATATATTTAGTTATCAGTTTGAAGAAACTTTTTCATTCAAGGAATCCAAAGCTCCACTTTCCAGAAAGAAAGGCAAGTAATGCTAAATTTGCAATACAATGCTGTAATTATTATAATAATAGTGTAAATAGGGGCATCATTACTACTCTAATCTAAAAATAAAAAAATCCCTGAACTGAGCAGGGACCCAACAATTATTAACAACTTCCCACTGTGTTAGTTAGTTAGCTAGGCTAATTACCATGATCATTGTGGAAGCCAATAAGCTAATAATGGTCACTAGCCTCTTTACTGGTTGGCTGCAGATTTTTAACAATAATAAGAATTGCTCAATTGCAATTAACAACAGAAAACATTAAATAGTGGATTTGCAATGTGTATGGCTTACTAAGATTAAAGTATGATACTAATTTGGCAATTATTATTATTCATTCACAACCAAAAAAAAAAAAAGGTTCATAGTTTCTTCCTTTTTTTGACATAGTGCACCTAAGCAAAAAATACATCTTGTTTCAACAAGCAGGAGACTTCTCACAGTCCGATAATTGGAAATCGGAGACAGAGAAGGGAAACGAGTCAGATCTTCACACGTTTATCTCTACTTTGGCTGAACTAGCAAAGAGAAAATGTGGACTGTGAAGTGTTTTTGTTTCCTCTTACTCTCTAGCGAGTTATACTTTACAACAGTTACAACATCCCTGCTGGCTTATCTCTCCTCTGCAACACGAAAAACAATTGCAGTTATTTTTACAATGTGCAGCCTGCACCATATCATATACAATAATGGAGGGTAAAAAGTGACGAGCAGACCTCTAATAGTTACAATCAGACCTCTATTGCAAAGCAGGCATTCTAAAAGAATTAAAGAGAGAACATTATATTCTGTAAACAGAAGTTCAATTTAAAATGAAAGTTAAAATGTGTATATTTTGTTATAATTCTTTTTAATGTACATGTCTGAAAACTTATTTTTATTTTTTTATTTATCGTAGTTTGGTTTAGACTTACTTTACCATATTTTTGATATGATGCTACAGCTGGAGCAGCTTTATAGCCGCTAAAATATGCAGTATACACTCACCAATGCCCCATGTCAAATCAAATAAAATGATGCTATGAAAAATTACATGTTTATTTTAAAAGTTCAATTTTTAAAAAGGTTTCCGTATCCATCCTCCCATTCCCCTAATAGATTGGGTTTCCAAGCTCCCTCTGAACAGTTACAGTACTTACCAGTATAGGGTCTTGGCACCTACTGTGAGAACCATTCGTAGGCAGGATGAAAGGCTGCAACTTATCTTATTGGACTATTGCACCTGATATAGTGACTGCAGTCATCAATCCAATCATGTGCAGCCTTTCATCACAAGGATCATTGATAGTTAATCACCATTTCCATTACAGTAGGCTTTCTAATCAAACATGCAATCACTTTGATATATTTAAAACCTCAGATAAGTTGAACTGCTATCTCTGTTCCTCCTCTGTGGCTTTGCAGTGTGACCATGGAGAACAAAGTGATCTGGCTTGGTGAACAGCAGTGAGCTTTATGGTAAACAAATACACCAGGCACACTCTACTCTGAGCTGACGGATAACCATAAGCGAGCCCATCAGCAGAAAAATGAAAGCCTTCTTCAGAACCAAAACGAGAAGGAGGTTTGGTTAATGTGAATTGTGAAGGATGGTCATGGTTGCCAGCAGCTGTCTACATTCTACAATGGTTAACCAATCATTTTCCTCCACCATCTCCCCTCATTCCAACTGTACCACTCCAGTGGTAGCCACGCGGAATTGCAAGTAATTAATGGCTACTTTAATATTTGTGGCTTATAATGCTTCTTCAGAAAATTAGCGGATGTATAATAAGGTAAATAATTGTCTAAAACAAGGAGCCATTGCAGTAGGAAATGGAAGTTTGGCTATTATTTTTATGGCTATAATACATTTGTATATACAGCCCAAACCGCAGTAAACCCAGATAACTAACATGATATGCAGTCATTTTAATTAACTATTAAATCACAAAACATCAATTCTTTTTAACGACCTTATATTATCATCAACATTAATTTATATGGAGCCAGCAATTCCATAGCTCTTTACATCTGGGAACACAGTTATAAAACAATCCTGGGTAATACAGAGAGAGGGGTAAGAAGGGTCTGCTCACAAGTTTGCAATCGGCAATTTACCAGTTCAAGGAAGTGTCAACTACTCTTCATTGGCAGCTCATGCAGAGTCAGCTGGTCACATAATACATGAGACCCCAAAATGTAGTGGTCAGAAGAGGGCCCTTTAACCAAATAAATATCTATCATAGAGTTCTCCTTCAAAATAATCACCAGTTATTTTTGTGATCAATTTAGCATTGTGTTTCTTGGCACTGAATTACCATATTTCCCCATGTATAAGGCGCTCCCATATATAAGACGCACCTTAATTTTGGTCTTGAAATTTGAAAAATATTCAGAGCAGCCGGCCAGCACACTCTCCTTGCCTGTCTCTGCCGAACGGACCTGCATAGTGTGCAGCCGCCAGCAGTAAGCCCCTGCAATTGCCCCCCCCCCCCCCCCCGCGATGCCACTGTAACTATCCCCCCCCACCTGGATCCCCGCTACCACTATATAAGACGCACCCAGTTTTTAGACCCCAAATTTCTGGGAAAAAGGTGCGTCTTATACATGGGGAAATACGGTATATATCCAATGCTATAATAGCTGATACCTATGCTATGTAGATTTTACAATTCTAAAGAAACCTGTGTCAATCTCAATTAGCACTATCAGACCAGGGGCGCTGAGTTTAATGAGTTCCCCAGTTTTCACCAAGAATCACCACATGGCAGGATGGGCTTTGCTGCCAAGAACTCGCAGGTCGCGGCCTCCTAGACTGCCGTAGGATGTAGCAACAGGGTCTAAAGGAGAGAGAAGTACCTTGGAGTTGCAGCACAAACAGGAACACATTAGCTGTAGTGGAATTGTCTAACAGGCCATGATCTGGTACATGGAGGAACAGACGGAGGATCGTCAGACAGGCTAGGATCTGGTACACGGTACGTCAGGCAAGGAATGGTCAGGCAAACCGAGCTCGTTACACAGCAAATCCCAGGAAAACAAGGTCAGACAGCCAGAATTCGGTACACAGAATATCCAGCAGCTCTTGGTCAAACAAGCAGGATTCTGTACACAGGAGATCAGTAACACTTGGTCACACAGGCAGGGTTCGCTACACAGGAGATCAGTAACACTTGGTCACACAGGCAGGGTTCGCTACACAGGAGATCAGTAACACTTGGTCAAACAGGCAGGGTTCGCTACACAGGGGAATCCAGCAGATAGCAACACACAAGGAGTAGCTCAGAGGGTCAGCAGCACAACAAGTTGCACTGTGTCAGAATCACTAGGTGGAATTGATGATACCTGCCAGCAGTTGGCGCTGAGAACTGAGGCGCAGAGTCTAACACGCCCCTGGTTTTCACCAGGAACCCCCGCAAGTAGGTATGGACTTCGCTTCAAGGGACGTGCAGGTCGTGGCCCTCAACTGGCGAGGTAACAATTGAGGCAGCGGTGAGAGCCCACCAGGATGCAGGATGAAAGAGTAGTCAGCAAGCCGGGTCACAACCAGAGGAACGGATATAGCCAAATCAGAAGCAAGAGAATGGTCAGGAAGCCGGGTCAATACCACATATCCCTCTAAGCCAGAATCAGGAACCAAAGGAGAAGTCAGGAACAAGCAGAGGTCAGAATCCAAATAACAGCAACACAGGAACAAACGCTGGAGCAAGGCTGAAGACCAAATACTCTGGCACTAGACATGTGTCAGAGGCTGCTTTATATACCCTAAGGTGCCTCCTGATTGGGTTAGGGAGATTTTGGCGGTAAAACATGCTGGCTGCAGACAGGTGAGCAGAGATAGCGTCCTGCTGCTAGACAACAGGACGTGGTTGCTGAGAAGGTGCAGGCGTCCGTCTCCTGCACCAAGTGTCAGTGCGGAGACGGCGCCTGACACACTGACACTGTGCAAGTGTCAGAGCCAGAATTAACTAGAGAGGCAAGTTTGAAAACCCCACCCCGACCAGACGAGTCATGTGACCTGCCACCTGAAAGTACCGCGGGCGGCACAGAGGAGACAGCGCTGGAGCGTGGATAAGGTAAGTTTTGTTACAGTAGACATATGATTTTAATAATACTTATGTTATTATTACACATATACTAGGACAACAAACTGAATTCAATTTTGAATCATGTATTTAATGTCACTAATTTGATAGCCAATATGAGTTCTAGCTAGCAGTACTGATTCCTAAGTGAAAGGATTCCTGAACTACATTAATATCTCAATGACAGTGTATTTATTTATAATGTGTTGTTGACATGGATTAGTGTATACAATATAAATTGACAATAGAGACTTAAGAATGTTGTTACATGAAATATATTTAATAACGTAATCTTCAAATTCAAATATTTGTCTATAACATTCTCCCTGTCCATGTCCTCTACTTGTCTGATGTTAGTGTCAGCCTCATTGAACTATTATTGGAGGCTTATTGTAGGTCTACAGATTGATAAGAATGTATTCCACTTTGCCCATTGATCGTTTCAAGAACCACAAGATGTCAATTATATTGATGCAGCCCATACATATCTGTTTACCATTCACTAGCAAAATGTACGCATGAAATACCTGTCAAAACTCATTTTTGTTGCTGACAGCACAGACCAAAAACAGTCAAGGTTAATGCTACATAGGTGCATCAGACTTTTCTCTTGTGTTAAATTACTGCAGCACAAACAGAATTTAATCAACATTTTATGCAATATTTCATGCATAGAGTAGAGCCCTGAAAAACAATCAGCAAAAGTGCATTGTCAATTTGAAACTAAATACAAAATTACATTTTTTTCAGTTTAAGGAGAATTCTACCATAAATGTATTTTTGGAACCAATATTCCTCTATATAGCAGTATTGTGGAGCTACCAGTCTATTAAAAAAACCAAAAAACAAGTCAAACTAATCACTTGCAATAAAAAAATCAAAAAATCTCAAATTGTTATAGTAACAATAAAAGAGAACAATTTGCATCGTTTGATAACTACATTAGTTATCAGGAGTTTTACAGAAAACATGAACTAATGGAGCTGCATTAAATTTACTTTAAAATGTTTGCATCACTATAACAATTTATATGAGCCTTTTTAGGATATGATATTATTATTTAACAATTTATCACCCAAAAATTAAAATAGAGGCTTTGTTATCAGCAACAGTACATTAGGGAACATTTATGAATGCTGGTGCACAGCAATAAGTTGCTGTAACTTTTAGCCACTTATAAGATTTTGTCATTATTCTAGTAGTGCTTTGAAAATAAAAGTAAATATCTAAATGGTTGCTATGGGTTACAGCTGCAATTTAAAGAGCAGCAGTTTATAGAAATGTACCCAAGCATGTATTGATAGCATGGATCCAGTGGATAAACAATCATTAGAGGGGCACATAATTGAGCCATTGGTAGGACCCTACCTCCCTGTGTTCCTTTCCACTTTACTTGTCATTTTACTCAGCTATATTGGAGCAAAATATATGGGATACAATGAAAAGGCAGAAATAAAATCAATAAGTCAGAAAGGTGTATGCACTATGGAATTAAAAACAGATGTGAAAAGTAAACATATTTTGTGTATATATTTATTTCACATGCATTGTGTCACAGATTTAAACAATGGCATATCTGGGGAAAAAATCTCTTGTTTCTCTTCACTTTATTTATAGAAACTAAGGGTCTCAAGCTTAGTTTGGTACATGTGCTTTTGCTTAGCGTAAAACATGAAAATTTGTACTGGCCACAAAAAATACTAATGTACGTCTACATTCTTATACAGGTTTGGTACTTGCACCTCTCTGTGCTGGATGAGGCGGGACGGGGCATGGAAGGGACTTGGAAACGAAGACTCTGTACAGTAAGGGCGTACAGTAATTGTGGAGGGAGACAGACCCACAGAGTGAGCTGTTTATGCCTGTCAGTACCTGTATCACTTGCAGGTACCTTAGGTCTGGTACAGCTACATTCTGATGATGAGAACGGATGTTAGAACTATCTAGCCACCTCCAGTAGGCTGATTGCAAGGTCACCGCTGAAGCAGAAGTGCTTTCTTCTCATCCAGTGACGGTAATGAACAAGATTGAACAAAAAAGAATGCAATGTAAAAATATAGTCAATTTATTAAAATTGAATAGCACAGTAGTAACTCACATGAGGTAACCACAATAGCGCTGGTAGATGTCACCACTCAACGCGTTTCGTCTCGGTGCAACGGGACTTCTTCAGGAGCAATATTTTTTTTTTATTACTCCTGAGGAAGTCCCGTTGCACCGGGATGAAAAGCGTTGAGCGGTGACATCTACCAGCGCTATTGTGGTTACCTCATGTGAGTTGACTATATTTTTACATTGCATTCTTTTTGTTCAATCTTGTTCATTACCGTCACTGGATGAGGTTGTGACAGAGGAATTGCCTGATCTTATATATATGGTCTAAGAAAGTTCATGGTCTTGTGACTATCTGGTACGCAGTTTTTATTTACCTAGGGATGCATGTTGCACCTGTGTGCTACATTATTCACCATTGGGTTTACTACCTGTTTTAGTCTCCTGGTGGAGGAATATCTCTGGTTTTTGGTGCAGTTTTATATATAATAATACTGCACTATGTTACTTTCTGTTCTGTTTTTTCTACATTGTCGCTATGTCTGATGGAGACTGAGAGGGATTACCTCTGAAGAGGAAACCTCCATATGATATTTTACTTCTTGAATACATCTTTACGGTACGCAGTTATTACATCTTCCCAACATCATATTTTTGATATTACACATTGGGGCGCCCTACTTGTTTTTCTGTTGCAGCATTTTCGTTATCCGGACTAACCATCTGGCCACAAGTATCCTGAGGCTGCCGCTCTCAGCTGAGCTAAGTGTTGTTTTTCGGGACTGATCCCTCAATACTGGACTTTATATATTATCTATACCAGTTGTTTATCCAAATTGTATTTACGTTGTGGTAATTAGCGCCATCATATATATCTTTTTGTTGTTTGAGATAGATATATATATATATATATATATATATATATATATTATTTAAATGCTGTAATCAGAGCTGTCTATTGGTCAGGTAATATCACAATGGACATTTGGAGCTTCAAAGATGGGCTGTCGATCAGAAGACACCTTTAAGCAGCGGGACACCTAGTGGAGACCCATAGGACTACCGCACTTCACAATAGCTGTATATCTTTCATCTTAAACTTGTACAAATCACTGAAACAATCATCTCTATTTTCTAAATTTATTGTTTTATACATAATAAGTTACAGCCCATAATTTAGATTTCTTTTTTGATATAACTGTGGTGGTTTCTAATCAACAAATGGCTGCAATAGTTACTACAGTAAAACAGGAGCCAAAAACTCAAATTTATATTTATAAAGTCTGAAACATTAGCTCGAAGCAATAAGTCTTGGGCTGTATAAATGATTATAATCTGTTAAATTAACAAAACAACTTAAATAAATAGAAAGTAAACCAATTACTTACTTGACTTTCAGACTGGCCAGCATTGCTTTATCAATCCTGCAAAAATAAAATCAATAGGCTAATTCATTATTCAGCTTTCATTAGCTATACACAAAGTTTGAGCGCATTACAATTGACGTTTAACTTAAATAGAGTTATTACCGCTAAAAACAGAACAACTTTATCAGCAGAAGTAAAGTGACTGCTGGACTTACAACATACAATGATTTCAGTAAGATAGATCGTAAGACTAAAAAACATAGAATCTCTTAAAAGTAACAAAAAAAAATGTTATCAGCATCAATGTGTATCAAAAAGGTAACAACAATACATCAAACCATGAGACAAAATAGATCCTTTAAGACATTGGTAAAATCAGAGAAACAGTAAACATAAAAAGGTATTATTATTATTAATATTATTATTATTATTATTATTATTGTAGATTTGTAAGGCGCCACAGGGCTCTGCAGTAACATACAGTAGGGAAAACAGTACATACATAAAACAAAGACATACAAGGCAGACAAAATAAATTCAGTCATGAAAGCATAGGGTATGAAGGACCCTGGTCATTAGAGAGCTTACATTATAAGTGGAAGAGGGCACAGCTGAAACAAGAGGAGCAAGTATGGTGTGTGTATATATATATATATATATATATATATATATATATATATATATGTGGGATAAGGTCACCTCTAAAAGAGAGATGGGTTTTCAAAGAGCGTCTAAATATTTGAAGGCTGTGGAAGAGCCTAATTGAGCATGGTAGGGAATTCCATAAGTGGGGAGCAGTACGGGAGAAGTCTTGTAGGTTGGAGTGAGAGGTGGTTATCAGAGACGAGACAAGGCGCAGGTCAGAGGTAGATCTAAAAAGAAGGGAGGGAAAGAGAGTATTTTGATATAAGATTTGAAATGTATGATGAGGTTGTGTTTTTGGGGGCTTTGTAGGTAAGGGTGAGTGATTTGAATTTAAATCTGGAGGACACAGGCAGCTAGTATCAATAGCAGATGAATGTATTAGGGCTAGGGAATGAAAAAAACTAATAATAAGTCTGCTGCTCTTTAGGTGTGCCAACTAATTATGTATTTTTATAATATGTCATGTTTCATAGTTTTAGCCATTTGCTTATACTGCCTTTCAGTGCACTCAAGGGCGAGCCAGAGATAAAGCATGCACCTAAGTGTGCAGTTTCCCTATTGAAATTACAGATTAAACATAACTTCTTGCTAATAGAAAAAAAAAATCAGGCTCTATATATAGAGTAATTAGTAAGTGAGTTTATAATTACAGCAGAGTTTTACCACAAGGAACTGGCTCCGACACAGAAAAGGAATATTAAATATGTCAAATGTGTTTTAATATTTATAAATAATTGACACAATGAATATTCTTGTTGGAGCAATTTTGCATCTTGTGCTGAGGTGCACTGAGCTTGTCTGATGTAAATTACCCCAATTTCTGCTAATCTAATACAACCGTAAAACATGCATATATAGCAGAGTGAGTGAGACAAATGTCATATTACAAATGTCCCTGGAATGCACAATTTCCACCATTCATCATAACTGCCTGGCTATTGTTCACATTATTTGGCTCTACTTGCCATTTTCTAGAATTAACCATAGTATTCTACTGTGCAGAAGTACTGCAGTAAAATAGACTTACGCAGCATGAAAAGGAAACATGTTTCTTCGTCTTTTGACTATCATGCCATTAAGATAAATTACTTCAACAACTACTACCAAACTGTAATAATGAGCTGTTTAATTAATTATATTCTGATTGACAAAAGGCTACCAGTTTCTTTAGAAAGAAGAAGCTTATTAGCATGGCTGAAATGAAGGTAAATCACTGTATGATTTCTACAGAGCTCATATTTAAGTTTAAATGAATCTTTTAATTAATAAATGGGTAAAAAGGGCATTTAACTTTGGCCATCTAAGACAGGGGACCCAGCATTAAACTTTCTAGTAATGGAGCTTGGCCCTAAAATAGCTTATATCAAGTGCTCTGGTGTCCTTTGTTTAAAATTGGTAGGTCCCCAAATTAAAATATTTTATCAAGGTAATCCTATAAAACTCCTGGGGCAAATTAACACAAACTGCCATAAAAGTATCCCAGAGGTGTGAGGGAGTAAGCGGCACTGGGGGTGAGGTTGTAAGTTTTGCAGGATTCAAGTGTTTCAAAATATGGGACTTGAGCTTGGGTGATATTTAGTTAATGACTCGTATGTTCCCCATTCTGGTGTGAGTTCATGCTTTTGGAGGTACGGGTGAATGAGATTTGAATAGGGATTAGACGTGGGGCTTAAGAAAAGAATGTCGTAGCCTAACTTGCATGTGGAATGATTATTTATAGCATATGGAGCTCGCTCAGAGAGGCACATCGTGATTTACCTGTACTCCAAATGCATCTGGGAACAAGTCAACTGAGAGAAAGAAATGGAGAGTGTAAAAGAGTAACAGTACCATATGAGAGTCAGCTCTGAAGTCAAGGGATGCACTGCAGGCTGTGATGTGATAATGTGATTACTGCTGCCATATGTTGTGATGAGACAACGCACACTGAGATGTAAATTCTCTCTAACTGCTAAATAACTTACTGCAACTAATTAATCTGTGCGGCAGAGGAGAAAAGTAAGACTGTAAATAATCAAATCATTCATTTAACCAATCATAAAATAACCTGATGCCCATTCCTTTCCCCAGTGATATTTGTGCATCATTTGCCTGCAGCATCTTCATGACATCAGTTCTCTCATTTTCTGTTATCAAACCTGCAAATCACGGACAACTGTTTGCTAACTTTGACTGACAGGATCCTAAGGTCCTAAGACTGACCTACAGCCAGATACTTGACTCTAGGGCACTGCATCAATAGACGTTCAATGAGCATTATAGTTACACTGACAGTCAGGGGGGAAGACTACTCCAGTATGGAAGAAAATAGGAGTACAGTGACGTGGTGGTCGTAGATGCTCAGTTACTAGGTGGAGAGATAGGGTAAACTAGTTCTGATCATTTAGGAGTGTTTGTTGATAGTGTGCAGGTGGTCTCTTTTATGGGTATTTTGTGGGTTTGTGTTTGAACTATTACTCATCAAGCAAATCTTTGCTGGTTTAGGATTTCTGGTGGCACACTGCCCAGTTTTTAATTCGTTTTTTTAATTATTATTTTGCATGGCACTGTACATGGGGACAGTTTTTAAACTTCTCCGCTTATTTGATCCTATTAAAGGTATATTATAGGCGCAGATCCTACCTGAAGTATTTGATATAAATATTTTTATATGTTCGGTCTAATTTAGAAAAAAATAACTTGTAAAAAATCTCAAAACACAACTGATTTATTCCATTAGCGCCAGCAATTATTTTGTGTTTACAAAGGAGGAAACAATGCTATGAAACATTTTGTACCACGATAACCTATACACGCTGTTGACTATTATCATTCTAGCTCAAGAGGAAATTCATTTACTACTAAGCAAGATTAAACATGATACAGTAGTTGGTACAGATGGTATCTATCATGTGTAATGAAGGAGCTATGTTCAGTTATAGATGAACCATTATTTCTTATATTTATGAACTCCTACATAACATGATCCGTACTACAAGACTTGCAAAACAGCAGGGGGTAAATGTATCAAGCTGAGAGTTTTCCAGCGGGTTTGAAAAGTGGAGATGTTGCCTATAGCAACCAATCAGATTCTAGCTATCATTTTGTAGAATGTACTAAATAAATGATAGCTAGAATCTGATTGGTATTTCAAACCCGCCGGAAAACTCTCAGCTTGATACATTTACCCCCAGATGTAGTCCCACTATCTAGAAAGAGTTCAAAATCAAACCTAGTAACTTACAGGACCAGTGAGCATGACATCAGTTGTGTGTAAACTTTTGAAGGAATTCTAAGAGATTACATCCAAAAATATACTGTGGAAAATAAACTAATAACCAGTCAAATTTTTTAAGGTATTTTGAAGTCAGCGTTCATGTCAAACTAATCCAATCAGTTTCTATGAGGAGATTGTAAACAGGATCATGACAATGCATATTAGACCCATAATCAGAATAATTTACCCACAGATATTTGTTTCTTTATTGTTTATTTATAAACAAGTTTGTATTATTTCCCCTGAGGATTAGCTCTTGTAAAAACAAAGATTAAGGGTGATGATTGAGGGTAATTTCAGGTCACTATGAGGAGCAGGGGATTTCCTTGAGGATTACGCTGGATCAAGTTGAGAAGTCAGGTTTAAGTATTATTTTATGTCAAGGCAACGGCTTTTAATAAATATTTTGTGTGTTTTAAATACATTATAAAATATGTGTGCATTATATGTTAGATTACTTAACCATTAGTCAGGTACGCTAGAAGTGACATTATTTGCCACCCCAGAAATACGTAACGTTAGCACTACTTTGGTAACCAAGGCCAAGGAGAACCCTTTTGTTTTCAGCAAGAGGTTGACTACTATATTTGGAAGGATCCACAGTGTTTTGACCTCTTTTTCTTTATTAGTAACCCTGTGTTGACCAGTCCATTTGCAGTTAAAACTATGGGCTTGATTCATTAAGGATCTTAACTTGAGAAACTTTTTATTTCAGTCTCCTGGACAAAAACCATGTTACAATGCAAGGGGTGCAAATTAGTGTTCTGTTTTGCACATAACTTAAATACTGACTGTTTTTTCATGTAGCACACAAATATCAACTTTAAATTTCAGTGTACAAATAAGCTATCAAGTATTTGTGTGTTACATGAAAAAACAGTCAGTATTTGACTTATGTGCAAAACAGAATACTAATTTGCACCCCCTGCATTGTAACATGGTTTTGTCCAGGAGACTAAAATAAAAAGTTTCTCAAGTTAAGATCCTTAATGAATCAGGCCCCATGATGCTGCTACTACAGCAAACCAGCATTGTTTTAACAGTGAAATTAAATTAATGAAACCTGTTGCCCTAAAGTCTCAAATATTCTAGGATTTTTTTTGCATTGTCTTCACAATGATTTGCAGTATAGACGGACAAATCAATTCAGCCAAATTTCAGAGACTCACAGTCGGCAATTTAATTTTAAATGATTCCTGATTTGTCCACAATTCAGTGAATAAATAACACGCTGGAGAATCCGTCCAATCAGACTGCATGGAACTTAAGGAAGTCAATCAACAAATGTCAAGTCACAGTCTGATAAAGGTGCTTACAGCTAGAGATGGTCACTGACCCCCGTGTTTTGGTTTTGGATTCGGTTTTGGATCTGGATTACCGTCGTGTTTTGGTTTTGGTTTTGGTTTTGCAAAACCGCCATTGCGTGTTTTGGTTTTGGTTTTGGTTTTGTTTGGTTTTGTTTTGCTATTTTTTGGGAAAATCCATGTTTTTGGGCCTAAATTAACCCAATTTAGTGCTCCAACTGTTTTAGAGACAAGTAATCTAATTGTTGAGGTAATAAATCATCCAAAAAAACAGTTTAATTCTTCGTTGGTAGGCCTATTCTACACACAAAACAGATTGTCTTCCTCTCCATCTATGCATATTGGCAATGCAGCCATCGTCTTTGAATGTATATTACACCCTACACTTATAGTTAAATATGTAAAGAAATGGAAAAAGCCAGTTTGCTTTCTGTCTCTCAAGGCCCCCCTCCACTTGTATAAAATAGCAAAAAATTCAGCCATTATAGACTGTACAATATTAATTGACATGGAGAAAGCCAGTTTGGTTTCTGTCTCTCTAGGCCCCCCTCCACTTGTATAAAATACTAAAAAATTCAGCCATTATAGACTGTACAATATTAATTGACATGGAGAAAGACAGTTTGGGGTCACTCTGTCTCTCTAGGCCCCCCTCCACTTGTATAAAATACCAAAAAATTCAGCCATTATAGACTGTACAATATTAATTGACATGGAGAAAGCCAGTTTGGTTTCTGTCTCTCTAGCCCCCCCTCCACTTGTATAAAATACTAAAAAATTCAGCCATTATAGACTGTACAATATTAATTGACATGGAGAAAGACAGTTTGGGGTCACTCTGTCTCTCTAGGCCCCCCTCCACTTGTATAAAATACCAAAAAATTCAGCCATTATAGACTGTACAATATTAATTGACATGGAGAAAGCCAGTTTGGTTTCTGTCTCTCTAGCCCCCCCTCCACTTGTATAAAATACTAAAAAATTCAGCCATTATAGACTGTACAATATTAATTGACATGGAGAAAGACAGTTTGGGGTCACTCTGTCTCTCTAGGCCCCCCTCCACTTGTATAAAATACCAAAAAATTCAGCCATTATAGACTGTACAATATTAATTGACATGGAGAAAGCCAGTTTGGTTTCTGTCTCTCTAGGCCCCCCTCCACTTGTATAAAATACTAAAAAATTCAGCCATTATAGACTGTACAATATTAATTGACATGGAGAAAGACAGTTTGGGGTCACTCTGTCTCTCTAGGCCCCCCTCCACTTGTATAAAATACCAAAAAATTCAGCCATTATAGACTGTACAATATTAATTGACATGGAGAAAGCCAGTTTGGTTTCTGTCTCTCTAGGCCCCCCTCCACTTGTATAAAATACTAAAAAATTCAGCCATTATAGACTGTACAATATTATGAAAAATGGACAAAGCCAGTTTAGGGTCACTCTGTCTATGACACCCTACCCTTAAGGATAAATTGCCCTAACAGCAGCCTTTCAAGATGGTATGTGATATGGAAATGCCACAAGTCCCTTTCCTCTTTGGGGGTAGATTGCACCCTACACTTACATAGAAAGTTTTAAAAAGATGTTATCGGCATCATCTTCAGCTTCATCCTCACCCTCATCAGTGTGTACGTCATCATCACAGACTATCAATTCATCGCCGCTTGAATCCGCCATTAGAGAACAGTCAGTGCTTGGATGTCTTGGATGGTGAAGGCCTTCCTCGTGGAAGATGTAGTTCATTTTTATAAACATCATTTTCTCCACATTTTTGGGAAGTAACCTTCTACGGCGATCACTGACTAAGTTCCCTGCTGTGCTGAACACTCGTTCAGAGTACACACTGGAGGGTGGGCAGCTTAGGTATTGCAAAGCAAGTTTGTACATGGGTTTCCAAATGGCCTGCTTTTCTTCCCAGTAAGGAAAGGGACTGTCTGACATTTCCATATCAACTACCTCTTGAAAGTAATCCTCCACCATCCTTTGCATGTTTATACTCATATTGGATGGACTTATGGGCAAAGTGACACTTTTTTTTGAAAAATCCTTCAAACCAGCCCAGATGTTAAATTGTTCTCGTCTGCCCCCTGTGTCTTCCCTGCTTCTTTTTTGGAAATTTAATTTTTTACGAGCAACAGCTTGAGAAAGTGAAGGAGGACACGTCGTCAAGCCGAGGCCCAGTTCAGCGGCCAACTTGCTGAGCAATAGCTCCTTGCAAAAGTTCACATCTCGCTCATTTACAAGTAAAGACTCAATGTAGGTTTTAAACCTTGGATCAAGCACAGTGGCCAAAACGTACTGATCCGAGTTCAAGATCTTAATAACTCGAGGATCATTGTGAAGCGAATTAAGTACTTGATCGACAAGGCCAACATACTTTGCTGAATTGCTTGCTTTCAGCTCCTCCTTCATTTTCTCAAGCTGCTTTTCCAATAGTCTAATTAAAGGAATGACTTGGCTCAAACTAGCAGAGTCTGCACTGACCTCACATGTCACAACTTCAAATGGTTTCAGCACCTTGCACAGCACTGAAAGGATTCCCCACTGTGCAAGAGTGAAATACATCCCCCCTCCTTTCCCAATGTCATGACTTGTGCAATATGCTTGGATGGCTTTGCGCTGTTCCTCCATCCTCTGAAGCATGTACAGGGTGGAATTCCACCGAGTTACCACCTCTTGCTTAAGTTGGTGGCAGGGCAAGTTAAACTGCTCTTGGAGCTGCTGTAATCTCCTACATGCTGTGGCTGAATGCCTGAAATGGCCTGAAATTTTACGGGCCACCGAAAGCATCTCCTGCACCTCACGGTTATTTCGTAGGAAGCTCTGCACCACCAAGTTGATGGTGTGAGCAAAACAGGGAATATGTTGGAAATCACCCAGCTGTAATGCTCGCACTATATTGTTGGCGTTATCTGAAATGACATACCCTGGGGAGAGTCCGAGTGGTATAAGCCATGCATCAATCACATCTCTCAGTTTGCGTAACAAATTGTCAGCCGTATGCCTGTTAGTGAAGCCGGTGATACAAAGAGTGGCCTGCCTGTGACAAATGTTACGTAGTGGTGTACATGCTGCTGCTGTTCCTGCTGGTGAAGGTGAATGACCAACCCAGTGGGCTGTCACAGTCATATAGTCTTTGGTTTGGCCACTTCCACTTGTCCACATATCTGTGGTTAAGTGAACAGTGGGCAGAATGGCATTTTTCAGCGCAATCTCTACATTTTTACACACTTTTTGGTATAGTTGTGGAATAGCTTTACGGGAGAAATGGTGTCGCGATGGAATTCTGTAACGCGGACACAAAACCTCAATTAACTGTGAAAAACCAGCTGCGTTTATTGTGGAGATTGGACGCAGATCTAACACTAACATTGCAGCCATGGCGTCTGTGATTCGCTTGGCGACTGGGTGACTGCTGTCATATTTGCTTCCCCTCGCAAATGATTGTTTCACAGTTAATTGCTGAAATGTAGGACTGCTCATTTTATTCACCTGCCTCTGGGATGACGATTCACCCCCAGCAGCAGCAACAGCAGCAGCAGGACTAACGCTTTCTTCAGAGGAATCAATAATAGTGCCGGAGTCATCCAGCCTTAAGTGGGATGCCGGGCTAACTCCGAGCGCTACTGAGGATATTGATGAGGATGGTGTGGTGGGTGTATTTTGTAGCCGTCGGTATGTCGGTGAGCGGAGGGTCTTAGCTGATGAGGGAGTGCTTGTATTCTTTTGGGAAGAACTTTCAGCTTTTCCCAACACTTTGCCATGAACTCTCGTTAAATGGCGTAACATAGACGAGGTTCCAAGATGGTTAAGGTCCCTCCCTCGACTGACTGTGGCTTCACATACACTACAAATGGCTATACAATTGTTGTCTGGATTTGGGTAGAAATAATTCCACACATAAGAAGTGGATTTTTTTGTTTTATGCCCAGGCATGACAATGGCCTTTTTCTTGTCACGTGCCAGAACTGCTGCCACTGGTGCAGGACTTACACAAACAACCTCATCCTCATCAACATCCTCATTAGCGCCCTCGTCGCCTACACAAATCTCCCCCTCATCCTCTTCTAATTCCAAAGTGGCATCCTCAATTTGGGTATCACCGGCTACACTCGGGCTATTAAGGCACACATCAGCAGAATGCTCACGATTAGACATCCCACTGTTGGATGGACTCTCCACAGGGATTGTTGTCATTTGTGAATCAGAGCAAATATTCTCCTGTAATGCCTCACTGGTATCTTGCAGCTCAGCTTTGACGCGTAACAGTAGTTGTGCACCAATTGTAGCCTGGGTAACTTTTTGGGATCTGCCACTAATAGCCAAAGGTGAAGGCCTCATTCTCTCTTTGCCACTGCGTGTGTAGAATGGCATGCTTGCAATTTTTTTTTTATCGTCACTTAACTTTTGCTCAGTTACACTTCTTTTTCGCTTCAATACAGTAAATTTTTTTTTGGTTTTTGTTTTTTGCACTAATTTGAAAACACTCTGTTGTTTGACATCGCCTTGGCCAGATGACGTACTGGGAACACTAACATCAGGACTGGTGACAGAACCTGGTTGCTCATTTAGATCATATGTGGACTGCTTTGAATCCATTCTGAGCGCAAACCACTGAGGAGTGCTAAAAATTATTGAGTAGATACTGCTGACAGATATGACTTTTGACAGCCAGAAATATTAATGCACAATTAGGGAGGACACCCCAAAAACACTGAGGAGTGCTACAAATTATTGAGTAGATACTGCTGACAGATATGACTTTTGACAGCCAGAAATATTAATGCACAATTAGGGAGGACACCCCAAAAACACTGAGGAGTGCTACAAATTATTGAGTAGATACTGCTGACAGATATGACTTTTGACAGCCAGAAATATTAATGCACAATTAGGGAGGACACCCCAAAAACACTGAGGAGTGCTACAAATTATTGAGTAGATACTGCTGACAGATATGACTTTTGACAGCCAGAAATATTAATGCACAATTAGGGAGGACACCCCAAAAACACTGAGGAGTGCTACAAATTATTGAGTAGATACTGCTGACAGATATGACTTTTGACAGCCAGAAATATTAATGCACAATTAGGGAGGACACCCCAAAAACACTGAGGAGTGCTACAAATTATTGAGTAGATACTGCTGACAGATATGACTTTTGACAGCCAGAAATATTAATGCACAATTAGGGAGGACACCCCAAAAACACTGAGGAGTGCTACAAATTATTGAGTAGATACTGCTGACAGATATGACTTTTGACAGCCAGAAATATTAATGCACAATTAGGGAGGACACCCCAAAAACACTGAGGAGTGCTACAAATTATTGAGTAGATACTGCTGACAGATATGACTTTTGACAGCCAGAAATATTAATGCACAATTAGGGAGGACACCCCAAAAACACTGAGGAGTGCTACAAATTATTGAGTAGATACTGCTGACAGATATGACTTTTGACAGCCAGAAATATTAATGCACAATTAGGGAGGACACCCCAAAAACACTGAGGAGTGCTAAAAATTATTGAGTAGATACTGCTGACAGATATGACTTTTGACAGCCAGAAATATTAATGCACAATTAGGGAGGACACCCCAAAAACACTGAGGAGTGCTAAAAATTATTGAGTAGATACTGCTGACAGATATGACTTTTGACAGCCAGAAATATTAATGCACAATTAGGGAGGACACCCCAAAAACACTGAGGAGTGCTACAAATTATTGAGTAGATACTGCTGACAGATATGACTTTTGACAGCCAGAAATATTAATGCACAATTAGGGAGGACACCCCAAAAACACTGAGGAGTGCTAAAAATTATTGAGTAGATACTGCTGACAGATATGACTTTTGACAGCCAGAAATATTAATGCACAATTAGGGAGGACACCCCAAAAACACTGAGGAGTGCTAAAAATTATTGAGTAGATACTGCTGACAGATATGACTTTTGACAGCCAGAAATATTAATGCACAATTAGGGAGGACACCCCAAAAACACTGAGGAGTGCTAAAAATTATTGAGTAGATACTGCTGACAGATATGACTTTTGACAGCCAGAAATATTAATGCACAATTAGGGAGGACACCCCAAAAACACTGAGGAGTGCTAAAAATTATTGAGTAGATACTGCTGACAGATATGACTTTTGACAGCCAGAAATATTAATGCACAATTAGGGAGGACACCCCAAAAACACTGAGGAGTGCTACAAATTATTGAGTAGATACTGCTGACAGATATGACTTTTGACAGCCAGAAATATTAATGCACAATTAGGGAGGACACCCCAAAAACACTGAGGAGTGCTAAAAATTATTGAGTAGATACTGCTGACAGATATGACTTTTGACAGCCAGAAATATTAATGCACAATTAGGGAGGACACCCCAAAAACACTGAGGAGTGCTACAAATTATTGAGTAGATACTGCTGACAGATATGACTTTTGACAGCCAGAAATATTAATGCACAATTAGGGAGGACACCCCAAAAACACTGAGGAGTGCTACAAATTATTGAGTAGATACTGCTGACAGATATGACTTTTGACAGCCAGAAATATTAATGCACAATTAGGGAGGACACCCCAAAAACACTGAGGAGTGCTAAAAATTATTGAGTAGATACTGCTGACAGATATGACTTTTGACAGCCAGAAATATTAATGCACAATTAGGGAGGACACCCCAAAAACACTGAGGAGTGCTACAAATTATTGAGTAGATACTGCTGACAGATATGACTTTTGACAGCCAGAAATATTAATGCACAATTAGGGAGGACACCCCAAAAACACTGAGGAGTGCTACAAATTATTGAGTAGATACTGCTGACAGATATGACTTTTGACAGCCAGAAATATTAATGCACAATTAGGGAGGACACCCCAAAAACACTGAGGTGTGCTACAAATTATTTAGTAGATAATGCTGACAGATATGACTTTTGACAGCCAGAAATATTAATGCACAATTATGGGGGACACCCCAAAAGCGCTGGGGAGTGCCAAATATGAAGAAAAAATAATAAACCTCTATCCTCCTCTCTGCACTAGCGATTTTGGTTAGAGCAATTGCAAGAACAATATGGTATTCTCTGTCCCTGCTCTAATTAGCCTATGACTACACCCTGCTCTCTCCCTCTGTCAAATGGCGATGGATTGCTGTGGAGGCGTGTATTTATAAAGTTGAAGTATCGCGAGAACCGAGTCCCGAGATCCGACGACGTCACAATGACGTTCGGCCTCGATTTGGATTCGGAATGGGCGGGAGAGTACCGAGCTGCTCAGCTCGGTACTCGGATACCCAAAGTTCGGGTGGGTTCGGTTCTCGGAGAACCGGACCCGCCCATCTCTACTTACAGCTCACTCTGCTTGGATTACACTAGGGGAAAAGACCACGTTCTCTGTGACGGTGACTATTAGGCTGTACAAAAGTGCTCACACTGTATTTGTTACAGTCATAGTGTAAAAAGTACTGCAGTACTGCCGGAATTATTTTCTCCCATTTTTCTTGCATCAGAATCAATGTTTGCACATCGCAGAGAATTGCTGACACAAACACTTCAGTCATTCTTATAGTAAGAGAAGTGAATGTCAGAGAATAAAAATGTGTCAGTATGTTCACGAATGTTCATGAATATTATAATGTCATCCAGCAAACTGTTATAAAAAAATTTCCCTGAGGGAAGGTGAAAATCTATTAACAATAAACAAAATGTATTTTGATTGGAGTGATGTAGACGTTTTTGACATTGTTTTGAGGAGCAACCCAATTCTGAAACTCATAGACAGAAAATCTTCCATCTGCTTATGGCTCAATGGAATACTGGCAGAAGAAGCTTTACCAGTGGGCAGAATTATTACAAGTTGTCATGTTCTAGTGTTTTGCCTGAATAGGTGTTCAGTGCTGCCAGTGGAATTATAATGGAGTTATCCCCCAAAATGTGGAAATGCTGACATTTATAAATATGATTCAACAATGGATTATTTACTTATTTACATAGTGCCAGAATACTCCGCAGCACTTTATAATTGAGATGGAAAACAGCGATAAAACAACACAATGTATTCACAGGCAAAGAGGTAACAGGATCCTGCTCACAAGCTTACAGACTATAGGAATAGACTCCATGAGCCAATCTGTTTTTATTAGATTATAACATTCTGGGCCTGATTCATTAAGGAAAGGAAAGCAAAAAAAAATTAGTAACTTTGCACCTTGGCAAAACCATGCTGCCTTGGAGGTGTAGGCAAATTTAAAATGTGATGGCAGAATTATAGTTGTAATATATCATGTCCTAGATCAACTTTAAATTTCAGTGTACAAATAAGCTGCAAAGTATTTGTGTGCTACATGAAAAAACAGCCAGTCTTTTCCTTAAGTGCAAAATAATAAACTAATTTGCACCCCTTGCATTGTAACATGGATTTTTCCAGGAGAAAACTTTTTTTTGCCTTACTTTCTTTAATGAATCAGGCCCTCTGAGTTTCTATAAAAAGAAAGATATATGCTAAGTTCCTGCCTTAATGCTATACTGCCAAATTCTATTTGATATATATTTTAGGAGTGTTGTCCTCGATGCTGTTATAGAGACACTAGTGCAAACAGGGATTATTCAGACTGCAATAGTGACAGGTATGAAAAGCTAAATGTCAATAATGACAAGCTTGAAAACTTAACATTATAAAAGCCCTTTGTAAACAATGTACAATATTTATTTACAATCAGTACCAGAGATGTAACTAAACATTGGTGGGCCCCATAGCATATTTTATTTTTAAGGTTCCCCATGTACCACTCAATGGTTAAAAATTCACATATACACAGGGAGCTTTGATAGGGAAGGCTGGTCTCTTTCAGCTGTGGGTCTCAGAGCTGCTGCACCCCCTGCATCTATGGTAGTTACCCTTAAACAAGTATAATCTTCCTATGGGAGCACCAAACATACTGTATCAGAATATCCTCTAAAGCAGGGGTGTCCAACCTTTTAGCTTCCCTGGGCCACATTGGAAGACGACGAGTTGGTTTAGGCCGCACATAAGATACACTAACAATAACGATAGCTGATCATCCAAAAAAACATAGAAAACATAGTAAACATATTAAACTTACTTGGAAATTAAGTTAGTAAGAGCTAAGAAACCTGTTGCAGAATCATGATTAAAGCAGTATTATTATTATTATTATTATTAATTTTTATTTATAGGGCGCCACAAAGTATCCGTAGCGCCGTACAAGGACAAACAATGGCACAGTACAAGGTGAAACAGCACAGTACAAGTAACAGTAAGCACTATAACTCTGGGGGCTCAGGCACAGCATGAAAGAGAGGGAGGGAGGGGAAAAGTGAGTACAGGCAGGTAACTATGGCCCAAGAGGGTGGGCACGGATGACAGGTTGAGAGTCACTGAGGGGAGCGGAGAGAAGCGAGAGGAGACAGAGGGCAGAGGGACTGAGAGGAGGTGAGCTGAGTAGCTGGAGAGCGCAGTTAAAAGTGATGGAAACAGGAGGTAGGAGAGCCCTGCTCAAAGGAGCGAACAATCTAAAGGGAGGGGAAGACAGACAGACACATGGATGAGACGGAGAGACGGGAGGAAGGGGGAGAAGGGAAGAAGGGATGAGAAAGAGAGGTAGCCGACCGGTGGGAGTTTAGGCATGAGACAGTAGTCCCATTACCAGCTGCAATTTAACTTACCTGCATCTGCCCCTTAGTGGGGTTCGGGGAATTAAATGCCAAAAACTTTTTTTTCCTCTCTTTCTGCACCCATGAATCATTTTTTTTATTGACCAGTTTGAAATGGTCACCGATATAGGTAGCATCAGGAGACTAATAGAAATCTGCAGAGATTTAAAGATAGGGTGGCGGGAAAAATGGCTCATGGAGCAGCCTCCGATGAGGGTAACAGTGGGTGATATTTTCACCCTACTCAGCACTGCACATTTAAAATGGTTTAAAAATATTAAAAATACAATCATCTCTTAATATTTATATTAGATACATACAGAGAACACAGCTAGTTCATAATTGCATGGTGCAGAAAGTCCAAATTCAGAGTAACAACAATAAGATACTGGATAATCTTTCACTGCTGCTGATAGTTCGCGCGGGTGACTCCTCTGTGCTGCGCTACGCAATGGATGTCGGGTGTGATGACGTCACCCCCGACATTCACTGCGAGCCAGTGGCGGATCCAGGGGGGGGCGATCGCCGACAGCTGCACACTGTGCAGCTCCGTTCAGTAGTGACAGTGTGCTGCCCGGCTGTTCTGATTGTGTTTTAAACACAATCAGAGCAGCGGGGCAGCACACTGCCACTGCCGAGCGGACCTGCACATAGTGTGCAGCCGCCGGCAGCCTTGTAAATCAGAAAGGGGGCGGGGCCTAAATTGCCCCCCTAAAATCGCCCCGGGTATATCAATAGTCTAGATCCACCCCTGCTGCGAGCACCGCACGGAGGAGGAGACCAGGGAGGGAGCCGGAGTGCCAGCTGACGTGACCGCAAGGTAAGTATTTTCTTTTTTTTTTTCTGCAGGATATTTTTTTCATTAACAGCGCTGCATCCTTGCCACAACCGCTGGGCCACATTTACAGGCGGGCTGGGCCGCATGCGGCCCGCGGGTTGGACAACCCTGCTCTAGAGTGTACCTTTCCAATTCAGTAATCAAAGATACGCTCTAAAATACAAATGTAAACTGTTGCTTTACTATTTTTTTCAAAAAAATGAAAATTGTTACATTGGCTCCATTCAGACAACATTTACACTTATATATTAAATTCTTGGTCTGACTTATGAGCTTTACTGTGGCTAAGCCAATATTTTCTACTAAAAAGGGAAACATGTCTGCAGTTATAGTTTTCTGTCATGCTCTATTACACTCAATATGCAATGCTGGTTGTTTATCAGATTTCAAGGCACCAAGTCATCAAAGCAGTGTGTGATAAGACTGTTAAATTGCTACCATACTTACTTTATCAGGCCTTAGGCATCAGATGAGCATCTTTTGGAACTGACCCACTTTTTCTTGCCAATCAGAAGGAAAAGCCTCATGCTGTGGTTATAAACTATCATACACTGCTTTCATAACTATCATCCTGGATAGCACCTGTAACTGCACAACACTTAGAGGTATATTTGCTAAACTGCGGCTTTAAAAAATAGGAGATGTTGCCTATGGCAACCAATCAGATTCTAGCTGTCATTTTGTAGAAGGTAAATAAATGATAACTAGAATTTGATTGGTTGCTATAGGCAACATCTCCAATTTTTCAAACCCGCAGTTTATTAACTATACCGCTTAGAGTCATAAGTGCCACTCACACCAGACTAGCCCCATCTAATTTATGCAGGTCATCATGTATTTTTGCTAGTAGTGTGACAGAGCAGAATATAGTGACATTATCTTCCTCCTCAGATAAATTCACATCAATTGAATATTTCATTCCCTCTTTTTTTAATTGCTGATAAAAGAAAAAAGTTTGACTTACACACTGCACGGGGAGTGATCTACTTTTCAGCCTCTGCCACCCCATGGCACAAGTCTACTGTGTCTACTATTAACTCTGAACCTAAGTGCACATGACTCACATACAGGTTTTTGGTAGTTTGTTTACATTTCATTTGCCTCATGCATCAGGAGAATGACTAGCACATCAGTGAACATTTTATTATGTTGTATCTCCCCATCAGAATGGTTGGTGTCAGCTGACAGCCTCTTTCAGTAAAAATACTGTACCTGCAGATTTTCAGAAAGCACTATTCACAAAGTACAATTTATAAACTGACATACAATGGCCTGTGAGGATCCTGCATACTAGCACTGAAACGCGTCAAAGCAGCAAGTTCAGAGTGTGTTTAAACCAGCTTGGAATATCTACTTGGATACAAGACTTTCTTTCCATCCTACGGCACATAAAATTATCTCTAAAAGACCGTCAAGCTACACAAATGGGAGAACATTCTTCCTAATTATAGCGGCTAACTAAAGGACGACGAGTCTCAGAGGTACACGGAGGAGCGTGAGATCATATATCATTACACCAGGGGGTAAATGTATGAAGCTCCGGGTTCTTCAACACCCGCGAGTTCGGCGTCTTCGGCGTTTAAATTTAAAGCGGCGCTGCCTTGTAAAGGGAAACTTCTCTTTACAATGCAGCGCCGCTTTAAATTTAAACGCCGAAGACGCCGAACTCGCGGGTGTTGAAGAACCCGGAGCTTACTACATTTACCCCCAGGACTGCTTGAACCACCTCACCTTTTTGTGAACCTATTATAGCTATGAATTGCTACTTTCTCCTGTAAGATTTGAAATCCCATACTTAAACTTCTAATCATTTATTTGCTGCATAGGATTTGTGACTGTTTTACATCTAAACAGTCTCTCTCCGACAGTATATACATACATATTATTAACTTTTATGTGTATACATTCTGACACAAGCTGGTCACACGTTATTAGAATTATACTTTTTATATGTTTTAAATAGAGATGAGCAGTTCGAATTACTTGAAATCTGACAAGATCCAACATTGGAGATCCGAGTGATACTGAGTCGTGACTCGGTTTTTCTCGTCAATCTCGGACCTCAAAATCAGGCGAAACGTCATTTATGTGATTTTTCTTTTTGCAAACCTCTCACAAGTTTTGGATCGCCATCTTCTCTATATATAGTCCTCCCTCATTCTCTCAAGTGCCATTTTACAGCATATAGGGAAGAGGTTATCTGCAGAGCTCTGCTCAGAAAATAGCATTGAAGGTGAACCAGGAACATAGGAAAGCAATAGAATCCTGTCATTATTGTAAAGCAGTTCAGTAGAGATTAATCAGGTACAATAGTTTGCTGATCAATTGCTTTATATTTCAATCTTAAATATACTTTACACAGACTAGTGGCTACTGGTTATTGTTAATGCATTGCATACATCTAATTGCAATATAGCAATAGACAGTATATACAGACTGAGTTAGATAGATATCATTTTGAACTAACTAGTATATTTATTTCTTTGAGAAAAACAGTGTGCTTTTGTTGTCAGGCTATTAGCAGCAGCAGTGGCGGAACTACCATTGGTGCAGCAGGTGCGGTGCACCAGGACCCATAGAGATAATGGCATACTTGCAAACTCTCCCGGAATGTCTGGGAGACTCCCGCATTTTGCGAGAGTCTCACGTACTCCCGGGAGAGTGTGGCAATCTCCCAGATCTGCCCACTTCACTAGGAAGTGCCCACTTCCTAGTGAAGTAGGCAGAATTAGGTCCCAAACGCAGCGATTCCTGGTGAATCGCGGCGTTTGGCCCACTCCCCCGCTGTCAAATGACACGTCTGTGTCATTACGTCACGGGGGGGCGGGTCCAAAATGACGTGGTGTTGTGATGGAATTTGGTAACGGGGACACAAGACCTCAAGTAATTGTCTAAAACCAGCTGCATTAATAGTGGATATTGGACGCAGCTCTAATACTAGCATAGTCGGCATGGCATCTGTGATCTGGTTTGCAACTGGGTGAAAGCTTTCATACTTGCTACCTCTTGCAAAGGATTGTTTAACAGTGAATTGTTGTAAACTACTAGTAGTCTTCTTCTTTGTTTGCTTCTGGGATGAAGATTCACCCCCAGCAGCAACAGCAGCAGCAGTGGGACTAAAGCTCAAGAACACTTCTGAGGAATCCAGGATAGTGGAGAAGTCATCTAGCCTTAGCAACTACAGGATACAGGACTAACTCTGATCGCTACTGAGGATATTGATGAGAACAGTGTTGTGGGTGTAGATTGCAGGTGTCGGGATCTAGCTGATAGAAGGAACCTAGCTGATGATGGACTGCTTGTTGCTAATTTTTTATCATAAGTTTCCGATTTTCCCAACAGCTTGCCATGAACTCGCTTCAAATGGCATAACATGGATGAGGTTCCTAGATGGTTAAGGTCCCTAACTCTACTGACTATGGCTTAGCAAACACTACAAATGGCTACATAACTGTCAGGATTTGGATAAAAATAATTCCACACATAAGAGGTGGATTTTTTGGTGTTATGTCCAGGCATAACAATGACCTTCTTCTTATCACGTGCAAGAACTGCTTCCACTGGTGCAAGACTTACACAAACAACATCATCCTCATCAACATCCTCATTAGTGCCCTTGTCAGTTACCCTAATTTCCTTCTCATCCTGTTGCAATTCAAAAGTGGCATCCTTAATTTGTGTATTACCGGCTACACTGGGGCTGTTCATGCACACATCTGCAAAAATGCTGAAAGGGGCCTTCTTTATGGGTACACTATCAGGCAGGCCAGAATTACACACAGCACTCGTGGTTAGACTCTCCTTAAGGGATTTGTGTTATTTCTGAATCAACATACATTTTCCTCTAATGCCTTACTTAAAAACTTATTAAAAACTTCTTCCAGCTCGGCTTTTACATGTAAAAGTATTTGGACACTACTTTTGAAGTCCGAATGACAAGGACTTGCTTGGTCACGACTGACCTTACCAGAAGATGCCCCAATGACAGTTGCAGAACTAGCACTCATAGAAAAAGGCGAAGGCCTCATTCTTTTCTTACCACTGCGTGTGTAGAATTGTATGTTGGCAGTTTTATTTTTTTCTGCAGATAACTTTGCCTGGATTACAGGTCTTTTTTTCTTGACCAAGGTAAAAGGTGTTTTTTTACATTTTTATTTCCCTGATTTAAAAACACTATGCACTTTAACATAGACTTTAGCAGATGACGCAGAGGGATTACTATCATCAAGACTGGTGCCAACAGCTGCTTGGTGCTCCTGGACTTCTGGGTACTGTTGTGAATCCATTTTGATAACACAGTACAATGTGCCTCAGATTTAGAAGACCAAGCCTGCCAGCCCTATTATTTCTATTTCAGCAATGACAATTAGCAATGAAGCAATGGAGCTCTCCTGAATGTCACTGGAGACTTTGAAGAGCACTGCTACCCCTCCTCTTTTTTTTCTACCTATGATGCTGCCCAACTGCGCAGAGACTGCCAAGAACTGTGCTACCCTTCTGTGTCCCTCTGTGATATGGCACTGGATCGCCGTGAAGAGCTGTACTTATAGAATCCAAAGCTTGCGAGATTCGAGATCCAACAACGTAATGATGATGTTTTGCCTTGCTTTCAATTCCAAGGGCATGAAAGTACCGAGCCGGCAGGGTGTGTTCGGGTGTGTTCGGTTCTCGGGGAACCGAGTCTGAGTATCTCTACTTTCTAGTGGAAGTAATCTTGTGTGAGGCAGTGACAAGTGAAATAATTTTGAAAAAAACTTGCCATTTGCGTGTAAATTTTGGAAGGGTCATTCAGTGAAATCTATCTTTAAAAAAGGCCGTTTGTGTGTGAGGGTCAGCAGCAGATACACACCCCAAAAAAAGTAAACAGGGTGCGCTTGTCTTTGACTCAGAGCAGCACAACCCCCCGTAAAACAGAAAACTTGTTTGTTAGAAGTATATTGTGGAGCAGTGTCATAAGAATTGTTAGATAACATTCATTCCTTTCCCTATCTCAATGGGTGTTCACCTGGTGTGGTGGCAGGTATCTACAAGTAGCTCCAATCTGTTCAAGTAGCATTACTCCTATGGGCAACCATGAATCACTGTACAGATCAGAAGCAGCCCAGTACCAGTACTGGTAGTAGTAGTACTGTTACAACCTCTACTAGTAAAAAAAGGCAATGCGGGAAGAAAGTTGACTAAAGTGTCCTCAAAATCCAAACACTATTTGTCAAATTCAATCTCAAAGAAATCATCAGCTCTTGATGTAAGGAGGAGGATTTATAGGGAATTTTCTGACAAATGTGGTGATTTGTCCAAAAATCGGAAAATAGCTGACATCCCATACACCACCCGCAGTGGCAAGTCAAGGCTCAGACTAAGTCCATTTTTTGCTAGTAGGGGTCCTGCTACTGCTGGTACTTGTATACGCACCAGAATGGCCATTACAAAACAGAGTTTCCAACGTCGTTGTGCATCTTCCTCAACTACACATTCACCACGTTGTCGCTCAGAGTGTATGTCTGTTACTAACACCTCCAAAACAGACAAATCAGTGTGAATATAGCTGTATGAGTTATATCCTAAAGTCACTTATCCTTTGCATAATAGAGAGCAAAGCTTGAAGTTGATAAACTACTAAATTGTCCTGTGACGTCTTGGTAAACTTATCTGTACTCCACCAAAGATGTAACGTAATTAAATGGGTCTCATTAAAATCAGGTGGAGCAAGACAGAAAATTTACAAGCAGGGTGAAGACAGCTGCTAGCAATATCCAAGTATAAAAATAGAGACCAAGAATTGCATAGTAGAGACTGAAGATAGTGTAGCTACGGATGGGAGAAGTGACATCTTTGATATTAGCACACATGTAGCACATGATAGCCTTACTATAAAAACTAGAAAATGAGCATTAAAAATTAACCTGTATGCTGCAAAACTAAAATGTATAATATTTGAGAGGGAGGAGATTGTATAGTGGAAGAGATTTCAGTCTTAACAGACTAAACACAAGTACCAACTAACTTGATAAGATGGATTTAAAAAAAAAAAAGTTATGGCACTTTTACCAACATAACTGTAGAAAAATAACAGTGGGGCCGACTGCATCTATAGGTCAAAAGTGACACAGCTTCCCACCCTCTGAGGCACAATTATATTGTTTGCAGAAAATTACAAAGCGCTATGGGGAAGAACATCTAAAAAATAATTCTAATCCCATATTCCTCCTCTGATGTAAGAGTGAAGCCAGTATCTGGAACCAAACTTAACATAGAAAAAGTAGTAATTAGAAGCTGAATCCCATGCAGATAGACTGAGGTTCCAAACTACTAATTAAATATAATTAGCGCCTAAAAAAGATTGCATACATTTTTTTTCTGAAACTGCCACTGTCTCAGAATGATCCTGTATTACCTGGCCTAGCGGTTGCATCCCTTTAATGCTATGCAAATATCTACAAATATTAAAGGCACATTAAAAGAACATAAAATCCATGTCCATGTCTAACTGGATCAGTAAAATTTTTACCATTTCCATGAATAGGTTACATTGTCTAAGGACAATTCTATCTTGTCCTATTTTGCACTTCGGCCTTGGTCTATCAGCTTGCGTAACAGTCAACAATTCAGGTGTCAACGGTATTATTAGGTCACCAATTCACATGGTGGACAGTATGATTTGGAAGACAATTGAAATGTAGACAGTATTATTATAGGGACAGGGATAAGGATAGGGACAGTTCTAGGGACAGTGATTGGGATAGGGATAAGGATAGCATTAGGCATAATACTATCTACATTTCAATTGTCATCCTAATTAAACTGTAGATGTCATTATATTGTCAGATTTATAACCCTGTCTATTCTGCTGCCCAACAATTATATTATGCCAATCATGTAGCTGTTGCACACATGTATGTAACATACCTGGGTGGGTCACCCATCTTACACAATTTAAGATTGTGCTCTTATTGTCTCATCATCTGTTAAATAATGTCTACTGATGCTGATGCTGTTCGTCTAATGAGCTCTGATACTGCCACTGCTGTCCCCTCTCCAATGTATTGCTGCTGACCCTCTCTAATATATTTGCTGCTGACCCTTTCAAATGTAACTGACTGTAATGTATCTCTTAACTGTTTTCAGCATGTTACTAGTGCTGCCAACTGTCAAGTGACTGCTGGTTGGGTGACCATTATGCCAATTTCTGGCTCTTAATTTCTCAAAATGTCTGAACTGTCTGGTTTACATATTTTTTACACTTCACTAATATAACATATATATATTATTTATATATTTTTATATACATCCCATATTGATATACATGACATATATTATAGATGACATATTTATATACTTGCAAATATATATACGAGTGACGAGTCCCCTTCATTGATTCAGAAGGGCAACATTATGACACATACTTATTTGTATTCAGCCAGATCTACCTTACTCAAACCATAAAATAGTACTCATAGTAAAACAAGGTGTTTGAAAGCTCGACTCTTGGCTCTCGGTGAATACTCTACCCAACAATATGTGCATATAAAAGCCTGGGGAGGATATTAATTTTGACAGCATTGATACAGATTATCCAGGAAATATAGTGAAATATGTTATGACCACATAGTAAGGTCAAATTTCATTTCGGACAGAAAGCAGAGAAAGTTAGCTTGGAAGACCTTTTCAGCCAGATCTACCTTACTCATACCATAAAAAGCACTTGAGTAAAAGTAGTAAAACAAGGTGTTTGAAAGCTCTACTCTTGGCTCCCGATGAATATTCTACCCAACGATAAGTATATAGTAAATAAATAGATGAAAGTGCAGGCCACCTTCGTCTATTTAGTTTTATCAATATCTGTATTAACTGTATTAATTAACTGTATGAATTCCATCACTGTCAATCCAATTAACGCTTCCTGTTTCTGTAGCATCTAGACAGGATGCTCTGTTATGTTCTTTCTTGATGATGAGGTAGATCAGAGAGGTATCATAAAAGTAATCCCCTTAGTGGTTAGCACTTCTGCATCACAGCACTGGGGTCATGAGTTTGATTCCCCCCCCCGTGGCCTTATCTGTGTGGAGTTTGTATGTTCTCCCCGTGTTTGCGTAGGTTTTCTCCGACACTCCAAAAACATACTGGTAGGTTAATTGGCTGCTATTAAATTTGACCTTAGTCTCTCTCGGTCTGTGTGTGTGTATTGTTAGGGGATTTAGATTGTAAACTCCAATGAGGTAGGGACTGATGTGAGTGAGTTCTATGTGCAGCGCTACAGAATTAGTGGCGCTATATAAATAATGATGATGATGATCTCTAAATGGCTTTTTTTGCAAGACTGCCAGATCATTTATTGTGTCCCCTAGTCTAGGGATTGTATCTTTTATTAAACTGCTGTGTATTTGTGTCATATATTTGTGCCCCTGCTCTGTAACTAATTTTAGCCAGCCAGATCGCCGCAGACTTTGGACAAAATTAATGAAAATTGGGACAGTTGTGAACGGATCATTAGAAAATAGACTGGAAATGAATGTTAAAGGTATAAATAGTAATATAGGTGCAAAAACAGCTCAAAATGACATTATTTTTACCTATTTTTCACAATTTTTAGTTAGATCCAGATTCAAAACCCAACCCTTTCACGTTTTTTCCACAAAACCGGAAGCAAAGTCATTTTAGAACCGATACCTTGCCGCAACAAGAGGTTCAGCGCACATCTCTAGTTTTAAATAAATGTTTTATATTCAAGTTCCACGAGTATCAGTGCCTCTGTTGACTGCAGC